>NC_137658.1:26820551-27068051 GCF_963422515.1 Blennius ocellaris
GCACGCTGAAGGTCCAGGCTTGATGGAGCCAACAGAACCACATCATCCGCAAATAGCAGAGAGGAGATCCTGTGGTCCCCAAGCTGGACCCCCTCCGGCCCCCGGCTGTGCCTAGAAATTCTGTCCATATATATGATGAACAGAATCGGTGATAAAGGACACCCCTGCCGGAGGCCAACGTGCACTGGGAACTGGTCCGACATACTGCCGGCAATGCGAACCAAACTCCTGCTCCAGGTATACAAAGACCGAACAGCCCTCAACAAGGGACCCTGGACTCCATACTCCCGGAGCACCCCCCACAGGACATCTCGGGGGACGCGGTCGAACGCCTTCTCCAGATCCACAAAACACATGTGGACTGGTTGGGCGAACTCCCATGAACCCTCCAGCACCTGGTGGAGGATATAGAGCTGGTCCAGTGTTCCACGACCAGGACAAAAACTGCATTGTTCCTCTTGGATCCGAGGTTCGACTAACGGCCGGACCCTCCTCTCCAGTACCCTGGAGTAGACTTTCCCGGGGAGGCTGAGGAGTGTGATCCCTCTGTAGTTGGAACACACTCTCCGATCCCCCTTTTTAAAAAGAGGGACCACCACCCCGGTCTGCCAGTCCAGAGGTACTGTCCCCGCCCGCCACGCAATGTTTCAGAGACGAGTCAGTCACAACAGTCCCTGCACATCCAGAGACCTAAGGAACTCTGGGCGAATCTCATCCACTCCCGGTGCCTTGCCACCGAGGAGCTTCACAACAACCTCGGTGACTTCAGCTTGGGAAATGGACGAGTCCACCTCTGAGAACCCAGTCTCTGCTTCCTCAATGGAAGACGTGGTGGTGGGATTGAGGAGATCCTCGAAGTATTCCTTCCACCGCCCGACGACATCTCCTGTTGAGGTCAACAGCTCCCCACTTCCACTGTAAACAGTGCAGGTGGAGAACTGCTTCCCCCGCCTAAGGCGCCGGACGGTTTGCCAGAATTTCCTCAGGGTCGACCGAAAGTCTTCCTCCATGGCCTCTCCGAACTCCTCCCAGACCCAAGTTTTTGCCTCCACCACAGCTCGGGCTGTGGCTCGCTTGGCCTGCCAGTACCTGTTGACTGCCTCGGGAGTCCTATGAGCTAACAGTGACCGATAGGACTCCTTCTTCAGCTTGACGGCATCCCTTACTTCCGGTTTCCACCACAGGGTTCGGGGATTGCCGCCACGACAGGCGCCAGAAACCCTGCGGCCACAGCTCCGAGCAGCAGCTTCAACAATGGAAGTGGAGAACATGGTCCACTCAGACTCAATGTCTCCAGCCTCCCTCGGGATCTGTGAAAAGCTCTCCTGGAGGTGGGAGTTGAAGACTGGAGGTAGGAGTTGAAGACTGCACGGATGGAGGGCTCGGCCAGATGTTCCCAGCAGACCCTCATGACACGTTTGGGCCTGCCGAGTCTATCCGGCCTCCTCCCAGTCCAGCGCATCCAACTCACCACCAGGTGGTGATCAGTTGACAGCTCTGCCCCTCTCTTTACTCAGCCGGAGATCAGATGACACGACCACAAAGTCTATCATTGACCTCCGGCCTAGGGTGTCCTGGTGCCACGTGCACTTATGGACACCCCTGTGCTTGAACATGGTGTTCGTTATGGACAAACTGTGACTAGCACAGAAGTCCAATAACAGAACACCGCTCGGGTTCAGATCAGGGAGGCTGTTCCTCCCAATCACCCCCTTCCAGGTCTCGCTGTCATTGCCCACGTGGGCGTTGAAGTCCCCCAGGAGAACAATGGAGTCCCCAGTTGGAGCACTATCTAGCACCCCTCCCAGGGACTCCAAGAAGGTTGGGTACTCTGAGCTGCTGTTCGGTGCATAGGCCGAGACAACAGTCAGAGACCTGTCCCCTACTTGTAGGCGTAGGGACGCAACCCTCTCGTTCACCGGGGTGAACTCCAACACATGGCGGCTGAGCTGTGGGGCAATAAGCAAGCCCACTCCAGCCCGCCGCCTTACACTGCGGGCAACTCCAGAGAAGTGGAGTATCCAGCCCCTGTCGAGGAGCTGGGTTCCAGAGTCCAAGCTGTGAGTGGAGGCGAGCCCGACTATATCTAGACGGTATCTCTCAACCTCCCTCACAAGCTCGGGCTCCTTCCCCCCCAGCGAGGTCACATTCCATGTCCCAAAAGCCAGAGTCCGTGTCCGGGGATCAGGTCGTCGAGGCCTCTGCCGTCGACGGCCACCCAATCCACAATGCACCCGACCCCTACGGCAGCCCGAGTCCCGCGGGCAAGAACCCGGCCACCAGGCGCTCGCATGCGAGCCTCGACCCCGGGCCTGGCTCCAGGGTGTGGCTCCGGCTGCGCCAAACCAGGCAACGTCACTTCTCTCCTCTGATGCGTGTTCATATGGGGTGTGTTGAACTGCTTTTGGTCTGACCCGTCACCTAGGACCTGTTTGCCTTGGGAGACCCTACTGGGGGGCATAAAGCCCCCCGACAACATAGCTCCTAGGATCTTTCAGGTGCTCAAACTCCCCCACCACGGTAAGGTAGCAGTTCAAGGCTTATATTCAGGGGCGCTAAATAGTTCGGAAGTTACGGTAGATGTCAGAGGTCCAACAACATTGTATTCTATCCAGATCCAGCACTGTCTCAATTTCAGCCAGTCTAAAAGTCCCTCTAGTGAGCTCTACTGAGAACCGGCTGTTTCTGTGCATTTAAACGCTAATGGGTTTCGTCTATCCAAGCCTACTCCATGTCTGTTTTCTGGTAGCATATGCGAGGGAAAAAAAGAGGTGCTTGCTTGCAATTTTAGAGTGCAGAGGTCAGTGGGAGGGTCAAAATGAGTGTCCACTAACAAGGAGCGGCTATTTCACCGGCTAATGTCATGAAGGGAAAATCAACGAATCGCCTATAGGACTATGCAAGTGCAGGAGATGACAGACTTTCTTCACTTCTGAAGCCTCATTGCCAGGCTATGGGGACAGTGAAAACCATCATAAAGGGACATTTGCATAATGTGGGACGTTAAAGTCCTCATGTTAGCCAGCAAATGCTAAACGTCCCCGTGCTAAACTGCTTAAAAAGTACCTCAAAATATCATTAAACGACAAATGGGTTAATGATCAAGAAACTAATTTATTTACACAGTGCTGCACATATTAGCTTCTACGCTCGTCTCTTGCCACCAAGATGAATCAGGAAAGCTAGTGCATCACTTCCAGTTTTCACTCATATGAGTCTAATACACCAAAAGACTGGCTATGGTTTTATACGGACACAGCACTTCCTTTAGCCCGCCATAATAAACAAAAGAAAATAAAATCAACAGCAATTTGTTCTTTACTTCTTTTAAACTTGTACCCTGGTGCTTTTTAGTTAAAAACATAAATGAAACATGTTTTATTTATTTACCCATATTGATATAATATATTTAGCTTATTTATTCTAAAGTGTAATATACCTACTGAACTTCATCAATACATTAACATAGTTGTTGAGTTTGACAGGAATGTGACTGCAGCCTAGGACGCCGTAGCCCCTTGTCCCCGAGGCCCTTGTCCCCGGTAGCCCCTCATCCCCAATAGCCCCTCATCTTCAAAACTCTTGTCTTCAAACCCCTCGTCTTCAGACCTCTCATTCTCGAACCCCTCGTCCCCGGGAGCCCCCCATCCCGAGCCCCTCGTCTTCATCATCATGCCTCCTCAGCATGATTAGAAAGCCCGGCAGGGCGATGGGCGGCTGCAGAGATGGTGATGCACGTCAGAGCCAGATTAAAAGGCCATTTTGACGAGCAGGGGCCCGGCTGCCACCTCAGGTGTGTTTTTAAGGTGAAAGGCTGTCGTGGAGGCTTTCAGCATTCAGCCGGCCGTTTATCCTCCTCCGGATCGCCAACGAGCCTGTTGAAGTGTCGGCTCGCTCCCAGCACAGCCCGACAGCTCGGCGCTGGAGGGGTTTTCTCAAAGTGAAAGCCCAAAAAACCCCGGCGTCACCCTACACACTTCTGGCAGCAGCTTCAGAGCCTCCCAGCACAAAACGAAATCAATTTTTTTTCTCCTCCTGCATGTCACCAAGACGAGGCGAACGCACCTCACCGTAGCTGATTTCAGCGGTGAAGTTCCTCCTTTAAACAGTGTGTGGACTGCAATAAGTGTGACTATGGCGGAATGGTGGCGCTGTGACACTCAAAGCAGAAAAGAAAGGTAAAGCAGTTGTTGGGAATTAAAAATGTAGTATTTGGACATGGTGGCATAGTGGAAAAGTAAAATCACAACCTGTCAATCAATTTGCTCGCTGCCAGTCATTTGCGCCAAAAACATTTTGTCAACTGTGCTTTCTAATTGGTTCACGAAGGAGAGAGGGGGAGTGGCCTGAGCCACATAAGGTAACAGCAGTAAAACAACTTTGTTACCCTCGCTAGCGAATGTTGGGCGAGAAGGTTATGTTTTTGTCTGCATTTATTTATTTGTTGTATTATAAAATGTATTTTATCAACCTTTTGCAAAAGCTATCAACCCGAATTGCATGAAATCTTCAGAGATGATTTGTCGTCATGCAAGGCATCCGACTTGATTTTGGAATGTTAACGGCTAACCGTTTCAGAATAAATCCCAAAAACCAGATGCATGTCTGTTGCCATGGAGACGCTCCCTGCTCAGTGTTTCGCGCAGTGATGTTGCTATGAGCTAACGGATAACATGCATACAACAGTTCCGCAAACAAATGCGGTGTGGGCAAAAGTCTGCGCTCTACCGAGTGTAGCTCTAGTTTTATTGTTTTGGTTCATTATTTGGTTGGTTTAAAACACCGAAACGCGTAAACTCTGAGACTGGATGTTTAAGACGTTGTGGAGGAGAAGAGAATACTCACCATTCAGCTGGCTGAGACTCTCAGGCGACAACTTTTCCAAATGAAAACAAGTGAAAACTTTCGTTGCGTTTCATGGGGTGCACTGTGAAGACATACTGTTTTTTGCATGCATGTGTGTGGTTTCACTACGAAAACCAACACGATCACCATCACCATCAACGAACACCATCAACTCGTAGGCCGGCATGCTAACTGCGTGGTTTTCAAGATATTGCAAAAAAAAGAAGAAAATAAGATGCGACAGAAATCTGTTGAGTCTTAATGGTACAAATCCTTTGGAATAAAACTAAGCAAAATAATTATTTTTAAACTTTTAGACTGAGATTTCAGCTAATTCTGGAGCTTTTTTTTTTTTTCTCCAACAAAGAAACAAATGTGAAGCACAAACAGTTTATCCCTCTGCAGGTTGCATTGCGCTGAGGAGCTGATCCACGACCCTGTGGGCTTCCTCCTCCTCCTCCTCTCCTCTTCTTCCTCCTCCTCCGATTATTGAAACTGTCCTCTGGGTGCGAACGTAAAGCAATAACACACAAAAGCTAATTCGGTTAACCAACAAGCACATTGGCCCCCATACAAGAGAAAGGGCAGAATCTAATAGTAAGGTGGCAATATCTGCGCAGAATTACAGCATTAGTTTTCATCAGTGTCCCCCCAGCAAGTAGGTGGGGCTGCAAAACATGTCTGCCCAAATCTAATTGTGGAAAAATGCATTAACTCGGGGATTGTTTGCGCCCTCCTCCTCTCTGCTCTCTGCTCCTCTTCTGTCGCTTCTCTCCCAAACTTCTGCTTGGTGTTTGGAGAGAATGAGGGATGATGATGCGGCGAGCGTGCGATGATGTGACAGAGTCGAGTCTGTAAAAGCATCAATCAGGCGGTTGTTTTAAACAAGCTGCTGATTGATGCCATTTACAACTGAACTGGATAAAAGACCTCGCAGAACTTCCATTTTTAGAGGTTTTAAAAGTTACTTTGTTTTTTCCTGCTGCGTTTTCATCACTTCAGATCTTCATGCGGAGACTGATTTGTTTCTGTAAAAAACAAAAAGATAAATACATTTTTAAAAATAGGAGATTGAGCAGTCCAGGGATTTGGAGGGTGAAATAGCGGAATGACACCAGTTTCTGCTGCCCACCATAATTGGCAGTAATGCCGAGGTTGGCAACCGGGCCCCAGTTGCTAGGCAACCATCTCCAAAGCTTTCAATTTACAAGCCGTCCAGCAAATAGATTTTTACATGGGATGTTTAGTGCATGCAGGGTGAAAGGCCCCAACAATGTTTTGTTAGTTTTTCTTAGAGGCGCAGAGCGAGACGTGAATCCAGTCTGAGACACAAACATGAGGAGCAACGCGTCGAGGCTTTGAGGGAGCAAATACACTCAACTTCACACCAAAGGTCAAAGATCACCTCTTCTGCTGCGGCTGCTTGTCTTCTGGGCACACAAATAGCTTTCTCAAAAAAAAGGATTCATAATCTCACTGCTCAACAAGATTTGAAAGAGTAATTGTTGATTTAAATGTATTGCATCCTGTCACATGACAGTTTGAGTTTACAGCAATGGACACATTTGAAAATAGAAAAGGAAATGGGAAAATGACAAGACACATTTGTTTTGGCCGGCAACAACCGGCAACTCACATTGATCAGCCGTGACATTATCACCACTTACTTCTTGTCATTGCACCTTTAATACATTATCTATTGACTCCCTGACAAATTGTATATTTGGCACATTTTCTTTTATGTATATAGAATATCGGATGTGTAATAATAATAATATGTGTAATAATAATAATAATAATAATAATATACATTTTATTTTATTTCAAGGACACTGTACAGCAGTTAAACCGTGCATTAAAAACATTAAAGACAATACAAGATATAGACCAATTGGCATCATATGGAATCTGCAGTTTTGAACAGATATGTTGAGTTGAGATAAAGTTTCTCAGTTGAGGGGGTTATGAGTTCCAGAGACTCTATTTGTAGATATTTTAACAGTATCATTTTAAATTTTTTACAATATTATTATACATTTATATGTGATCAAACATGTTTGTGTGCATATTGGAGGATATGAAGGTTAAGATTCACATGTATGTGTGTGTGAACTTGTTTCTCAGCTGGGACCGGCTCTTCGAACGGATCGATGGATGTATTTGTTGCACGTGGAGAATTTTTCACTACCAACCAACTGTGTTTACCGTCACAGTGAAAGAAATCCAATTATTTAGTGGTAATACCTGAAGTGCTCATATTTACAGTCTGTTTGTTTGTTTGTTTGGCTATCAGCGTACCCGTCGTCTCCGGGAACGCCGGTTCGAGTCCCGGCGGAGTAAACTCTCCACAGCTGAATGAATTTTATTACCCAGAACTGTCTGTAAAATATTCATTAGATTGGAGAGACAAGGTCAGGAGCGAGAAATAAAAATCACCGCAGCCCTTCGTCCCAAATGAAACGTTTCTCGACTCGTCATCGACACGAAACGGAATAAATCCTGCAACCTGCATTAGGAGCTGCGGAAATGTGTTTGAATCCCTCTCAGCTGACGCTTCTGGGCTTTTTCAGCTCTCTATATTACACTCACCTTCTGTCAATAAACACACACACACACACACACACACACACACACACACACACACACACACACACACACACACACACACACACACACACACACACACACACACACACAGTGGTCCTGCTGAAAGTCATGGTTTGGGCCCAGAGGCAGGTCACCGCCGGAAAGTGTTCAATAAGTTATTAATACTTCATGCTGGTGGCCGCTGTGCATTATTCAACAATAATGATAACGTCTGTTCCATAATAGATTAAAAGACCCCCCCCTCAGCCCCCACCTCCACCCCCATCGCTACCATCCAGTCCACTGCTGCAGCTCCCCTCGCCTCACAAAGGGTTTTAACGTTTTTAATCAGGCTTTTTAAAAGACAAACAAAACAGACTTCCAAGAGCACATCTGGCTCAGGATGTTGTGGACAGACAAACAATCCGATCCAGGAAGTGGACGTGAAAACCGCTCTGGTGTTGATGAGCTGAAGATGAGACGTCCTGGTGAGGAGACGCAGCTTCCTCTTAAGTGGCAAAAACATTCACATCCTCCACTTAAAGTACCGCAACCTGCTTGATTCAACTCATTTACTTCAGTTTGAAGTACAGCCTCCATCCCCCCAAAAGTTCTAATGGTTGTAAACAAAAACACAACGCGGAAACTTGAAATGTAATATTTCCTTCCCGATAGAATATAAACAACATAACCGAAGTTGAAATTGGGACCCTTTTTTTCTTTTGCATCCTATAGTTTGAATGTGATTGCAGCACATCTCCAACAAAAGGCTGGAAAAGTAGTCTGTGCAAATCAAAAACAGCTTTATGAGAAACCAGTGATGCTGTGTCCTGCAGGTTGAAGAGGAGAGAAGCAGCCTGGCTGTCAGCTGACACTTCAAGCTTTTCTCATGGTAGCAGGTCACAATTGTGGCTATGGCAAGGACAGGTTCAACACCTGGAAAAGCTCCAGCACATGCCAGGTTGTACAGCAACATCTACTTCCATCTAGTAATATAGTCTTTCAGGAAAGATCAGAAAAACAAACAAAATCCTGTATGAATCACAGTAGAAGAGTTTGGGTGCTGAATGGGTCTGAAATGTCACATGATTGCAGGAATCTCCAACTTAGCAGCAGAAGAGATTTCTATTACTGCAGATGTTCACAGACACACCGAGGAGCTGATCCATGCTTTTACTGGCGGTCGTGGTGATTCCTATAGCGCCTTCAGGTTGTTGATGCAGCCTTGCAGCAGCAGTGTGGAGGCCTGCTTGTGTTGGCTTGTGGCGTAGCGCCAGAAGCTGGGATGTCTCCCGTCCCGGGCATGACGTTTCCTCCTCAGGAACCGGATCTTCAACTGTGTTCAGCAGTGTCTTTACATGTACCTTGCAATGGGTGGAATGTGGCATTAGTTGTATGTAAGATGGTTTATGAATTCTGATTGATTGATTGATTGATTGATTGATTGATTGATTGATTGATTGATCGATTGACCTCATCCCAACTTTTTGGGAGATGAGTTGCTGCCATCAAATTCAAAATAAAGGTCACATTTTTTCACAAAATGTTGAATTTTTAAATTCATACATCCGACTGGTTTATGTTGTGTCGTATGGTTCCAGGCAGTGAGCCGTCCAGACGTCATTTGGATGGTCAGTTTTTGGAAAAACCGATGGAAAATAGCGGATGTGTTGCACAAAGCCTCTGAAATCTGTGTATAATGACCATCACTACTTGTCACTGGATAATTTAGTTTAAATTAAAATGACCTTTTATCACTGAAAGATGGGAAATTATCAGCTCTAGTACATAACTCGCAACTGACTTCAACTTTTGTATTACGCCCAGTAACGAACAACATGATTGGTCAATTGACACCACGTGATTTATACCTTTTGATTGGTTCATAATTTTGTGACTCATCTTGATGCATTCAAATTTTGAAGCAGAGGAGGAATTTAGAGGAATTTCTTTTCCAAAATGTTGCGATTTCAATCTGCAGAATCCACACAGGTGGGACTACTTCTATGGATCGATCATATTTTTCATTTCCAAGATTTTTACATGTTTGGATAACTACAACATTCTGGTTTTCATTGAAAAATATAATATTCCTTTTTTTGAAAATGTTGTTTTTGAAATAAGTGTTAGCAATCATGCTTGAACAATCACCAGTTTATGAGTGACTGTGACATTGTAAAGTGTTGAGCTATAGGAGGCCTGCAGAGAACTAATAAGATCTAATATTCTATTAAACACTAATAGAGCAGAATAGAAACTAGTTCACAGTTCAGAGTCGTCAGCTGCTCAGTTTAGGCTGCAGATAGAAGCAACGAGAAACTACAGGGGGAATAAACTAGTACATGGAGTGAAGTTTGGAGTGAGGAGAGTCAGGTACAGGTACAAGTACAGGTGCAGGTACAGGTACAGGTAGAGGTAGAGGTAGAGGTACAGGTACAGGTACAGGTACAGGTACAGGTGCAGGTACAGGTACAGGTACAGGTAGAGGTAGAGGTACAGGTACAAGTACAAGTACAGGTAGAGGTACAGGTACAGGTACAGGTACAGGTGCAGGTACAGGTACAGGTACAGGTAGAGGTAGAGGTACAGGTACAAGTACAAGTACAGGTAGAGGTACAGGTACAGGTACAGGTACAGGTACAGGTACAGGTACAGGTACAAGTACAGGTACAGGTACAGGTACAGGTAGAGGTAGAGGTACAGGTACAGGTACAGGTACGGGTACGGGTACAGGTACAGGTAGAGGTAGAGGTACAGGTGCAGGTACAGGTACAGGTACGGGTACAGGTACAGGTAGAGGTAGAGGTACAGGTACAAGTACAGGTAGAGGTACAGGTACAGGTACAGGTACAGGTACAGGTACAAGTACAGGTACAGGTACAGGTAGAGGTAGAGGTAGAGGTACAGGTACGGGTACGGGTACAGGTACAGGTAGAGGTAGAGGTACAGGTACAGGTACAGGTACAAGTACAGGTAGAGGTACAGGTACAGGTACAGGTACAGGTACAGGTACAAGTACAGGTACAGGTACAGGTACAAGTACAGGTACAGGTACAGGTACAGGTACAGGTAGAGGTACAAGTACAGGTACAGGTACAGGTACAAGTACAGGTACAGGTACAAGTACAGGTACAGGTACAAGTACAGGTACAGGTACAGGTACAGGTACAGGTACAGGTACAGGTACAGGTACAGGTAGAGGTACAGGTACAAGTACAGGTACAGGTACAGGTAGAGGTACAGGTGGAACACTTCAACAATGAACATAAGCTATGACCTTAAAAGAGAAAAACAACAACATTTAAAGAAAGAAAGGATATAGGATGTTGGGTAGAAAAGGAAATACATTACTGTTAAGGGGCTTTTTTGGAATATGGGTTTTTGCTTGAATGCACCTATGTTGTTTTCATTTTTCGCCATGGATCCTTTGGGGAGGAAACATCATCTGCAGCCTTGTCACAGTACCAACAGGTCAAAGCCACTTTTGCATCAGTCGAGGTGAATTCAGACGGCGTTGGAGCGAGTGACCTGAGAGCTCAGGCGGGTCTGGAGCGGTGAGAGAGCTCAGGCGTCTTGAAGCCTCGCTCACTGGGACGATGAACAGGAAACTATGAAATGATTCCGATATCTTCTTCGAAGACAAAACAGCTCTCATCCTCTTCCTCCTCCTCCTCCTCAGGAGCCAAGTGTCACAGATAGCAGGAGAGCTGTCGGACTGCTAATCTCTCTCTCTCTCTGTCTCTCTCTCTCTCTCTCTCTCTCTCTCTCTCTCTCTCTCTCTCTCTCTCTCTGTCTCTCAGGCTCATTATACAGCAGCTGGGCCAGGAGAGAAAAAAAAAAAGGGAGAAAGAAAATGGAAGAAGAAAAACATGTCAGGTCTGGCAGACATGTCTGCTCCGTTCCTTTGTAAAGGTAAAAAGCAGCCGCTTCCTCTCACCTCCTTTAACCTCGCATGAAAACACCAAGTGGAAGTGGCGGAAACCCTCTGTCGCCCATGTGAAGGTACAGTAATTGGCCTTCATGGGAAGTGGGCGTCCTGCTAGCAGGAGGCTAATGTCAGCTTGGCCCTGATTTGTTCGCTGCTTTATTCCTCTCCGCCGGCTCGGCGCTCGAGATTTGTGCCCTCCTTACCAGTAAACCTTCCCCTCAGAGGATTAAACTGCTGCCGCCTTCATTATTAAGGACCGAGTCGATGTGCTGAAGCTGGGAGCTGTTAAAGTTATTAAAACTTGGGACATTTCCTTTTAATACCTTAATAATAAACAAAGAGGCACACAGCACTGCCGGGCATTCATTCACCACAACACTGCAAACTTTTCCGAGTCCAGTAAAACTTCTTCTATAAACACTGCAGGTATTTCACTGATTCTGCCGACTCTTTACAAAATGGAAACATCAGTGGATTTAAAGTTAAAGGAGGTTTCTGGAATGTGCATGTGGGTGGATTTCAGTGTTTCACCAGATCAACAATGTAACGCCGACTGCTGCTGTTAGGGTTTGTAATCATCACTACCCGCAACCAGAACCAGGAGGTCGGGATTCAAACCCTACCCCCAGCCAGAACCAGGGTCAGAATCCCCACCCCCAGCCAGAACCAGGGTCAAAATCCCCACCCCCAGCCAGAACCAGGGTCAAAATCCCCACCCCGGCCAGAACCAGGGTCAGAATCCCCACCCCCAGCCAGAACCAGGGTCAAAATCCCCACCCCCAGCCAGAACCAGGGTCAGAATCCCCACCCCCAGCCAGAACCAGGGTCAGAATCCCCACCCCCGGCCAGAACCAGGGTCAGAATCCCCACCCCCGGCCAGAACCAGGGTCAGAATCCCCACCCCCAGCCAGAACCAGGGTCAAAATCCTACCCCCAGCCAGAACCAGGGTCAAAATCCCCACCCCCAGCCAGAACCAGGGTCAGAATCCCCACCCTCAGCCAGAACCGCAGAAAGTCCCCCTCTCTGAGCCTGGTTCTGCAGGTTTCTTCCTGTTTCTCCTTCCATCATCGCCGAAGCTTCCTCATGTGAATTCCTTGGGACTTTCCTCTGCAAAAGTGCCGTGAAATGACTGTGTTGTATTTGGTGATATAGAAATGAATTGAAACGCATTCTCCTCCACCAGACAGCAGATCTGGCTAATGTCACAGGCAAATGTCATTTTATGACTGGAAACAGGTTTTATTGTGGGAGGAAGACGCTCTATGAACTGCAGGTTAGTGCTTTCAGTAAGAAATAGATTTTTGTGCAAAAGACAGCAGACATAAACTACTAATATGCAAAAAGCTGCTAGAAAGGGAAGCCTATTGCTATTTTTAAGCAGCTAATGCTAACGACCTCTCCTATGGATTTGGAATGATAATTCTGTCAGTGTTCAAGTTGCTGAGAGGAGCACTCACAGAATACTAGCAACACCACTTAATGCATAAAAATATAATCATGTCTGATAGACATTATTATTTACCACAGATTTACCACAGACACTGACTTTGGAGGTAAAATTAAAAAAGACATTGGACCAGCGAGAGAAGTAGCTGATCTCAGAGTTCGGGGTATGAACAAAATACTCAAACTTATTTGTGCAAATTTGAAGATAAATCTTGCTTTGACAAAGTCCTATGAATGTGAGATTGTTTAGGGGTGTTTCCCCGGCACAGCAACTTCGTTAGTTGTGTTCAGTCATAGAGATGAATCTAAACGGACGTAATCTGTCGAAAGAGAGAAACCGACACGCTAACTTCATCAGAAGGAATAAAGTACCACTCTAAAGTTGTCAGATTTCCATGCCGTTAGTTTTAAAGTGGGGAGACTTGAGAAGTAAAGTGGTTGAGAGGGTTCAGTTGCGGTAGTGGGAGCCGCTGTGATGATGAGACACAATCCAGGGAGGCCAGCTGGGATAATAGAGTGTGAAGATTATCAGCCGCAAACGCAAGGCCTCAATTTCATCCTCCGTCTTTACAATCAGTTCGGTAAATGGAGGAATGACGGCACTCAGGAGTCAGATTGGCCAACGCAGAGCGCTCTGGCGCAGCCGCCCGCGTACAGTCGCACACGAAGTACAAACACAAGCCAAAGCACGCTGGGATAGTTGGATTTTTATTAAAGTAAAGACAGAAAAAAAGTAAAGAGAAACCTGACATTTAATTTATTCCTCCTGCCGTGGCTCTGATTCACTGACTGATGGATTCACACGAGAGATCGACGTGATGTCCAGGATGATTTCGAACAGACGGCAGACAAACCACAGAACTTCAGACGGTTCGGGCAAAATTTAACATGTTGCCATCAACCTGCGTAACCAAGAGTAACTGAAAGCAGTAATAAGTTAGCAACTAATAATGTGGTGAAAAAATATCTCATGTAGAGGAGCAGGCTCCCTGCGAGAACTGAGCTGCGAGACTCAGGCTCTGTCCACATGACAACCATGTTTCATGTAACCGTATGGTTGTTCTCTGGTCATCCACATGGTGCTCACATGTGGACAGATGAAACGCAGATTTGCTGAAAATTATGATGTCATTGCCCATGTCTTTTGTATTTTTTGTGTATTTCTGTGGCAGAGCCCCCTACAGGCCTGGCAGATGCAATTTTCATGATGCCATGTGGATTGGAAATATTAAAAACAATGTGGCCGAAAGAAGATGATTTTGTCTCGTGTGGACGGGGCCTATGGCGACTCAACGGGTCAAACACAGCAGGTGGTGACTCGACGCTCTTTTACTGAATAACACGGAAAAGCAAGGTACACATGAGGTCAGTATCCAGGTATCAACCAAGGGCTGAACAGGAGCGTAGTGGTCAGCAGGTCCGGAAGTAGGAACAGAATGGAAGGAACGACTGGAACAGAGAAGCCAAGAACGAACTGGCAAGATGACACTGAACAAAGGCCTGATATGTCCTGCTGTCACCAGGTGCAGACAATCACACACTCAAGCACAGGTGAAACACATCAGAGCGGGGAGCAGCAATCAGATACGAAGAGTGGGAAACGAGAGACAGAGGGTAAAAACAAAGATTTCAGTCAATAAACGCAGATCAGAAATACACACATTCACCTACCAGGATGAAGATCAGATGAAAGGAAGCTATATTAGGTGCTTTTACAGAAAATGTGGTATTATGTTTGAATAAATGCTGTGAATTACGAATGAAAGTGGATGAATTTTCTTGAGAGATGGTGGCATATAAACATGTGGAGACTTCGTGCAGAGGATCGGCCCACGTACTGCGCCGCTGTCAACCGACACTAACAGTGGAATAATCCAGGAGTTCATTTACGAATAAAACTGCAGGAACACATTAGGAAGCAAACACTAATTCTCTGTTGGACTTGAGTGCCGGCGGTTCTTCCATTAAGGGTCTGCATGCTGTTTGCTCGGTAATTACCACAGCAGCTCGGAGCGGTCACTGCTAATGTAGGCGGTGTTCCAAAAGTGGATTTAAAGTAGAAAACAGACAGTGAGCATGGTGGTGGCACGGTTCTGAAATGACCACTGCATCAATAATGCAGGAACGGCTCACATTCTCACTAATCAACCTACAGCGAGGAGTGTTTGTGGAGAGCAGGTCAGGAGGGAGGAGGAAGGATACAAAGTGATCTTCAAGAGATTAACTCATCTTTTATGGGGGTTATTTTGTAGTTTTGCATAGGAATCACATGTAATCGAACCAGGGAATGATCCCCGTGACGCAAGAGTGCTAACCACTACATCACCATCCACAATGGTCACGACAAAAATCAACAATCGTACAGTACCAGGGAAGCTCTTTGAAGCAACATTATTAATAAAGATGTCCATTAATTCATAAGAAGCTCCAAGACCTTCAGCTCAATATCCAGTTACACAGTTACTTGAGGTTGCTCTTGCTTGGTAAACTCTCTGGTGTCCAAAAGAAGTTTGATGTCTCCCTGGTTTGTTAGCCTTTTAGCATTAGCATGTTTCCTCAATTAAAACCTTATCAATCAGTCTCTATTTTCCTCGTTAATCCTGAACTAACTCATCTGGACAGCAGGAACCATGTGAAACTGAGATGTTAGTCTTAATCCACAGTAGCTGCAATTAGCCTTAACATGCTTTGCAAGCAATGATGAAACCAGTATCTAATATCATTATTATTGATTGATTAGGAATATGAGGCCTTTTCTTTAAGGCATTGTTTACACAACAACATGTCGGGATTTCTTACCTCATAAGGATCACTATTCATATTGTGTTTGGCTGTCGAATGATTAATAATTATCAAAGATAGTTATTAATTATGTTATTGGAAATTTAATCTGATCTGTATCAGAAACCTCGGAGCTCCACCTGTCTTAACAGGAAATGATAGCCAATTCAGTTTTATCAGTCTCATAACATATACTAAACAGTTTATCAGGAATTTGAATTAATAGTTAAATTAATTACAATGATGTATTAATTGTAATTATTGTGTGTGTGTGTGTGTGTGTGTGTGTGTGTGTGTGTGTGTGTGTGTGTGTGTGTGTGTGTGTGTGGACAGAGAGAGAGAGGTGGAGAGAGTGTGTGTGTGAGATGTGTGATGGAACTACAAAACAAGATGGCGGATCACAAGAAACTACATTGAACTGGAGGTTATCAGAGAACAGGAGGTCTGACCTGGGTCTCCACCATGTGCTGTGTTAGTAAAGCAAAGATTAGCATGCAGACCCTGTGTCTGTGGCAGAGCTAACGTTGGTTTACAGGTTAATAACGGCTCCTAATATCATTATCTATAGAACTCAATCACTGTAACAGAATCAACACATCTTCATAAAGTTAAACAGTTCTATCATAGCATCAGGTTTAACTAATCTCAGGTAAAGCCCAGTTGTTGTTCCCACTTCCTTGAAGGAGTTCAGTTGTTGTCCTGCTGGAGGGAAGCTGGTGTCTTCTCCTGTAGTTAGCACCTCCTGCTAACTGTGGTTGCTGGTTCTGCAGGCTGAGGAGAAGAAGATGAAGTTGATGTTTCAGGAGTCCTTCTTTGCAGCTCCTGGTTGTTCCTTTTGTCCAGACTGAGGAGCTGGTCGCTCAGGTCTGTGATGGTTTTCCTGCTGGGTGAGGAAAACACAAAGAAGTTCTGTGAGGCGTCGTTTCCCTGGTCCGTCCTGGAGAAACTGGTTGGTTTTCCTGGTTGATGGGAGATCAGACTCTGGGCGCTGGTCTCTGGATCAGGGGAAGGTCTGACCCTCGTGGTGGGTCAGCAGAGGAGTTGAGGAGTGAAGGCCCCTAGTGTTAGCTGTATGCTAACGCTGGGTGAGTTGAGCTGCTGGAATGCAGCTCCTATCTTAGGTGTTCACAGGAGAAGACTCAGAACAAGACTGCTTTTGCAGGCTTTTTGTTGAAAGTTTGTGGATTTTAAGGTGTCAAATCCTGAGAGCTTCAACCAATCAGTGACTGGCTGAGTGCATGGGGGAAGTGTCTTGTGAGCAGAAAGCGGGGGGGGGGGGGGGGGGGGGGGGGATTTGCATGGGTCTGCTGGCAAAAGGCTGGGTGTGATGGTCAATCACATTCCTGGGTCCAAATTCATATGTCATGACTGTGTATCATGACAAATGAAAATTGTCTTTCCATAGAAATGAACAAACTTTCTGTCGTCTTGTGAGATCCCAACATACATTAAGGAGAAAAACTTTGTTTTTCATTTCAGAAATAGAATTTTGAAAACTATGTGCATTTACACGGCAGACACGCAGTGTTTTTCACCTAAAACACTCCAAAAGGTTTCTGTTCCCAGTTGAAAACTTCAGACAACAGGGGTTTATTGAAATAGCACCAGCTATTCGCTAATGCTGAAACACCTGAGACAATTCATACAATGACAATAACCTGTTTGTAATGTTGTAAGATGAAGATCAGTTTTACTAACTAAACTGGTCTCCTGTGAGCGCTTGATTTAAACACTTTTTCCTTCCTGAGTCTTTCATCTCTAATGATGGAGGTCTGTAATTTCCCCTCTGCCGTCGTCTTGTCAGCAATTCCACCTGACTGAATTAAAAACAAAACAAACAACAAAAAAAAACCTTATCACAATAAAAACCTGCCGGGCAGCCGCTGTGCACCTATTTATCCACCGACAAAAGATGATTTCATCCCGTTTGTTTATCTGACCGTGGCTGTTTTCCTCCGTCCACCGCCTGCAGCCACACAGGAAAATATAATCAGAGAACAAAAGACAAAAGGCCGAGCGGAGTTTGATTAAATCAGGACTGAATGGGATTCGATGAGTGGCCATTGTTGGAGGCTGTATGGTGTGTGTGTGTGTGTGTGTGTGTGTGTGTGTGTGTGTGTGTGTGTGTGTGTGTGTGTCTGTGTAATGAGCCTGCTGTTTAATTCATTAGTGCAGCCACATGTGACGCTCACGCAGGTGAATTAGGGTTTACGGTCGCTGTAGATGTGAGTTAGCGTCACAATCACAAATAAGTAAAATTTTTTGGGGAGGTTGAATTTTAGTGAATGCATCTTAATCGAATTAGCACGAGACAAAAACAACATTAATGACGTTAAAGTGACAAAACTCATCATTTAGTCCCGCAGTACAAGTTTCCCCGACGAGATGTTGTATCGAGTCATTAATGATGTTGAAACTAATCGGATCCTTGACGAGCAGCAACCAACCAGGCAGGTCAAAGGTCACCACACACTAATGCCATCTCATGTACTTATACTTATATGTACTTTTATATTTTGTCATATTGCTTAGCACCTTATCTGTGCCTCAGTCAGTACCACAACTTCACAATGATTTTTTTTATTCATTCATTTCAGGCATGTGACATTTCAAACATTATATTTTACATTTACACACACACACACACACACACACACACACACACACACACACACACACACACACACACACACACACACACACACACACACACACACACACACACACAAATATAGAGGGACGCCCTAAAATCCAAGAGAAAGTGTCCCCTGAAGACAGGTGTCCTCTCTTCTGAGGGACGGTCACAAGGACAAATTGTAGGACCAGTTTATATTGAACGAACCAAACATCAAATTTGTTGTGGTTTTTAAAAAGCAAATAACTGAATCAATACAAATATGTATACAATATAAATACATATATACACATGTCATGAGACAGATAAGATGTATACAGAATACGTATTAAATATGATTTAAAGTAGTTCAGGGACCACATTCAGTCCAGTTTCATCCTGAGTGACCAGACTGGTAAAATACTGCTATAATAACCTTTAAATTTACACTTCAAAGTTTTTCTTTGTTGGGGTCACAGTGTATGGAATAAAATTATCTATATTTTTACAAGATCAAACACTTAGTACTGAAAATTATGACAATCTGAACATAAAGTCCATTTTAATACATTCTTGTGCAAAATACAGTGAAATATAAAATAAACTGGTAAACGCAGCTCTGACTCACCACAAATGATGCTTCCTGGAACCTCCAGCCACAGTGGAGATTTCAAAAAACTCTCTGACTCTGCTGCTGATTTGCAGCTAAAGGGCGTAGGCAAAGATTTCTGTCACAATTCACAGTGTTGTGTTTTTTTCCAGGATGCTGATTGGCTCTCATGGCTTCATGCTTCTTGCTACACTGCCCCCAACAGGTCTGGTTGCTCATAGCAGCTCTGAACCAGGTGGATATGTGGGTCTGTGTCAATCAAGACATTTTTTTGTCAACATAGAGGGGAAATATCTATTTTTGTAAAAACCTGGGTATGCGTAAACATGACCTCAGTCTGTGTGTGTTCCTCCGCCTGTCACCCCTCATGTTTAGTCGGCTCTTTCTTTATAGGCTGAGAGGTGATCGGTATCCATGGCCAGCCAGGTGCACGGCCTCCGCCTCGCTGCCACGGTCTCCTATTCATATTCATAGCACCTGATTGAAGGATTTCTGCATGTTTAACAGTGGCGCACTGTCAGGACCTTCAAGGCTTCTCTGCAGGCCTAAGAAAAAGATCTGAATCACAGACTGATGTTGATTATATTTTGTCCATGAATACTTTTTAAATAATTCCAAATGGTCTGTACGCTTCTTCTCAGAACTTTTACCCTAGCTGCACTGCTTGTCAGCACGTACTGTACTTCCACATTAAAGATTTAAACCAGTCACATTTCAGCCTGCCCTTCAGTAAAGAAATGTATCTGTATCTAGCATCTGGAGTTAGCTGCCTCAACAAAAATCTAGTTGTTTATTTAAAAGCGGTTTTGTCAACCTACAATGACTAAAGGAGAAGATAAAGACATTTGGTTGCAGATTTATTGTCAAAACAATTTTGGCGAAGGACTTTTCCAAGAGGTCATTGAACGCACCGCAGCACTTCAAGTACAGGAGGGTCGGTGCAATTTACCTGCCCTCACTACAAACTCCAAGGGAGGATTCAGGATTATATTATTTACCATTATATTATTTTCAAGACCAGGAAAAGCTGACGTTTGTCTCCCTCCTCGACCCCCAGAAACTTCTGGAAAAGCAGCCGATTTTTTATGCAGCTGCAGCAGGAGAAGAGACGTGAACTTGGATTTTTCTCATTCATAGAGGTATTTATTCTGGTTCCACAAGTATCTATCTGTGATGCAAAGGCTTTTTATACTGCTTTTCTGCATGATGACATGTCTTTGGAGCCGTAAAAAAGTTACTGATGGGTGGATTGACTCGGACCAGCAGTGAAGGCCTGGGTCTGAAATGCACGGTGGCGGCACTGATATTTAGTACACTTTTAGAAATCTTTTTTAACTATAAATTATTATATTTGTATGATTTTGGTCATTTTTACACCAATTTGTAAGACATTTGACTGTATAGTTAGTGTACACTCTTGCATTTATATTTCCTTTAAAGGTAGAAGACATAGAATTGGCCTATATTTTAGTGATCGCTGCATGAAAAACGATGTTTTTGACAAAAAAAACCAAAGAAACGTGGAGCAGGTGTATCAATGAAAGTAAAGTGTTATAAGTTGTGAAGCAGACCTGAAAACGGAGCATGCGGTTTTGTTTTGCAGGAGCTGCAGAAAAACACAGGAGACTTGGAAAGTAAAGAGAGGGAAATGAGAAGATATGAGAAAACCATCAAATAAAAGAGTAGACACACTAAAGAAAAAACAAACTATAATCATGAGACAGATTTTTTTTTTTTTTTTTTTTGTTATTCATATTCTCCAGCCCTGCGTTGAGCTTCATCCACTGGGAAGCATGAATACATAGTGGATTATGAGACAATGGGCTCCACCTCCGACAGGGGAAATACACTCACTTGCAGCCAACAACACAATAACTAAATTTGGCTGCATCTCAGCTGAATTTAAAACACACATGCAATAATATGACAGGAGAAAAGTTATTAAAATTAGGACCCTGAGAGTCTCAGGGGCCCCTGAAACCTGCCCCAGAATGAAGAGGATGGACGTCCATCGGAAAGAACAAAACGTCTTCTAGATGTTTCATGTTATTTCAGAATAAATTCCCAAACCTAATTTGAGCGATGCACTCGCTGTAGTGATGCATTTTGTATTACAGGAAGTTGTGGAGCACTGTGGTTCCTAATCTGAGATCTGGGATTTTATTGGGACACTGGAGACAAGGTCAAAGAATTAAACTGAAGATTTTCAAACATTCAATGGAGTTCAATTACATTTGATTCATATCGCACTTAAAACAACATGGCAATGTATGGGACTTTTACTGAGAAAATCACAACTAATCCACATCAGCAATGGTGTAAAAGCACTCTTTTGAAAACCTTCTAAAAGTACAAGTTGACCAGCATCACCTTGTTTCACTGATCCAGAGATTTGTGTTTCATCTGCATAGCAATTGAGGTTAATGAAGTGTTTCCTGATAATATTCCTACAGGAAGCATGTATGATGGGAAAAGTATAGGTCCGAAGACAGAACCCTGTGGAACTCCAGGTTCAACTTTAGTCGGAGCTGAAGAGTCATTAACAAGAAGGAAGTGGAACCCGTCTGATCAATACCACTTTAGTGCTGAACCTTTAATCCCCACGAAGTGTTCAATAGTATCAATCCAGTACTGAGATCTAACAGAACAGGACAGAGACCAGTCCTTGACAACGTGAGACCCTCATTAATACATTTGACAAGGTGGTTAAGAATCGAGGGTAAATGAGGTCCAGTGTCTGTTGGCAATGGCGACGTCAGTGTTTGGTGTCACTTTATTGTGGAGAATCAGACAATCCACTGCTTTTGTCATTCTTAAAGGCCGGTCGAGAGTTCGTTTGAAAAATAAAATTATTTGCACTTTTCCTCCAAAACAACACATATAAAAGCACAAATAATAGTCGGCCTGTGAAACGAGGCAGTTTATGAATTAGAACTCACATTGATTTCCATTTAAAGGCCTATTGAAATGTAAAACACTACTTTGCAAAAAACGATAGTTGTGGTACTACTTATAAGGTTTCTCCGACTCTGCCCCACCACTGTTGTTGTATAACAAAGTTATTTGAATTTTGAATCTCCAGCCGATGAAATCTTTGAATCCTTCTTCGTGGGCGTGACGTCAAGAGTTGTGCAGATCTCCATCTGTTGTGTTTATATTGGCTTGCGTTGTTTCTCTCTTAAATATCGAAGTTCTGACAGTGTTTCGAAGTTATAGTCGCGTTTTATGAGCCTTGATGAAAGATTGAGCCTGGAAGAGACTGAGAGAGGAGAAAAGGAGCACGGCTAGCGAGAGCCGCTAGCTCAGGCGGCTAGTAGACGATCAAGTAACACCTGGACTCATCTTCGGTGATTCCGCGTAGTCGGAAAAGCGCTTCGACATGATCCAGGAAGTCGTTCTGCCAAAAGTCAGGAGCCTCAAAGCCTCAAAGGTGAAAACTGGCGGCTGCTGAGGCGAGGAGACGAGGAGACGAGGACGAATGGAGGACGAAGCGTCTTCTGCTTCCTCAAACATGTTCCAGACGGGGTCACCGATGGCAGAACCACCTTCTGTGTCTTCTTCATCAATCACTGGATTTGAAACGACGATGATGATGAAATATGGTTAAATTCAGCCTCTTCGTGGTCAAAATATCCTCCATAATGTAAACACAACTTGGGCGTGTGCACAACTCGTGACATCACTATTATTGTCAGAAGCTCCGCCCAGCAGAGGAAATAGCGCTGTTTATCAGCTATTTTCTTGCAGATTGCCATGTTTTAACAGTTTACCCTCGGACCAGTTGGCATAAAAAATGTCCCTAGAAGCGACAGCCAGAGTGTTTTGGAGGTCGAATTTTCATTTCACTGGGACTTTAAGTCTCTTAAAATCCACAACAAACACAAAAGATGTCATATGACAATGTTGTTTGTCAAAGTTTCTTTCTACTGTAGCCCAGAAGGACCAACAGCACAACACAACTGCAAAACCAGAACACAATACATCACAACACAACAGCACAAGTCAACACAACTGCAAAAGTCACAACACAACAACAAAAGTCACAACACAACAATAAAAGTCACAACACAACTGCAAAAGTCACAACACAACAACAAAAGTCACAACACAACTGCAAGAGTCACAACACAACACCAAACAGCTTTTATTGTGATGTGGTTGCTGCTATTGTGTTCCGTCGGACCTTCTGGGCCACCGTATCTGTGTGACATGTTGTCAAACGGAGTAAATAGAGAACCATTCTGAAATGTGCAAGACAGAACATTCGAACTACAATCTCTAGTTTTTTGTGCTGCTTCTTTTGAATTCAATAGAACAATTTACCAAAGTGTCCATTTATGTTTTTATTTATTACACCATCACATACATATATAGAAACACATTGCTTCGGTCCACCAGATGCTGAGTGGACTCATTCAATGACAACAAGTATTGTACTGTTGTGTGTGTGTGTGTGTGTGTGTGTGTGTGTGTGTGGTTGTATTACAAAGTAAGACGACAGTATTTGTTGTGTTTCCATTTTTAACTTTACAAAGTGGGCATGAAACTTTTTCTTCTTTTCTTTCTTTTCCAGTGACTTCTCAAGGAAAATTGCCCATTAATAGCATGTAGAGGACTTTGAATGTGCAGCAGCAGTAACATTAGTCACAGGGGGCAAAGGTGTAGGAGGAGGCGAGTCCATTCATCAAATTAACGAATAATATTCTTCAGGTGAAAAAATGTTAACGAAGTGACTGAAACCGAAAACATGAATGTTGAGCCAGTTTCAAATAACCAGGAGAACCTCGTGTTCCTAAGCGTGTGTGTGTGTGTGTGTGTGTGTGTGTGTGTGTGTGTGTGTGTGTGTGTGTGTGTGTGTGTGTGTGTGTGTGTGTGTGTGTGTGAAACTTTAAAGTTTAAATTAAAAGTTTTCTCTTAATGATCTCACTGACAGGATGGACTGAACCTCCAGAAAGAAGCCAACAGTATGGCCAAGATCACACACACACACACACACACACACACACACACACACACACACACACACACACACACACACACACACACACACACACACACACACACACACACACACACACACAGCAGTAATCCACATCCCGTAATTGCGTTTAGCTGCAATTGGTGTTTAAAGAAGAAGCAGGAGGATAAAAAACAAATGCAGTGTGGTCTTTAGTTCTCCTCATCGCCCTTCATTAACTCGCCTCCAAACTCATCAACAAGGCACAAAAGGCACAACGCTGGTTTCCACAGAGGCTGAATAGACCTAAAAAAGACTTTAAAGCTCGGAGACAAAGACCAAAGAGCCTGAACAGCTTTTCCTTCCTGTTTTATGCTTTTCTACCCAATCGATTCTATAAAACTTTCAGAGTGTGAGAGGTCTTTCTGCTTCAGCTAAAAACCGTCTCTGTTTTTCTTTTTTTTCCTTTTCATCGTTTTCTCACCTTTTTTTTTTTTTAACTCCTGCTTGATCAAAGACATCAAAGAATTTTTAAGGTTGCGCATTTTTAACGCCTTGTTGTCAAGCTGAATATCAGACGATTCACCTTATTTTGCTCCAGGTCTGAATGTATTCGTTGTTCCGACGCTGTGGTGGCTGGAGAACGTCAGATAAATCTAACTTGTCTTGAACAAATGGGTCTAAGTGAATTCCTGGGATTTTCTTGCACCGCAACCTTCTCGGCTGTTTTCCAAACGCTCAGATCTCGTCTTATAGGCACTATAAGCACATTTGCTCTTTTGTTTTTGAAAGTTGTGTATGTGTTGGAAAAATGTATTTACTCATTAATTGTATTTTATTTTTTTATTTCACAAATGTAAACCAAATCAAAGTTTTGTGTTTAATTTATTGAATATATAAAGTAAACGTCTTAATTTTAATAGTTATTGTTACTCTTCAAAAAATCTGAAAATCAAGTAATATAATAATTAAAAAAATATTCAGGTAAATATCCCAACTAGAGTTTTGATTGGTTTGACTTAAAGGCTGAAGCTAACAAAGAATAAAACCAAAAAAGATAGAAATATTTAAGAATATCTGTTGTAAATCCAAAATAGAGGATCGACTCAGTTTGTAGTTTTTTTTCAAATGTACTTGGTGAAAGTAATTACTAACATTTTAATTAAAAATTAAATTAAAGCATTACAATTGAAATGTATATTTTGATGATCAGAGAGCCAAATGTTTGATTCACCATGAAATTTCAATGAAACGTCACAAATTCATCACAATTGTTGATAAAATTACCCACGAAATGTTTTATTTTACTGATTTTGTCACCGTAATCACAAAAAGTGATTTGAATGCAGCGCTTATGCGAGGCCGACTGAGCTCATCACATTTTACCTTGGGTGGAAAGAAAAAGTTAAGAGTACATTTGTAGAATCTAATCTTGTGTTTAATGTGGGTTTTGTGCGGCTTGTGCAGCGCTAACATCTGTTAATCACGTGTATTAACTCCCCACCGCCTGAGAAGTGGACTCAGTGTGTATGTTTATATGTGTGTGTGTGTGTGTGTGTGTGTGTGTGTGTGTGTGTGTGTGTGTGTGTGTGTGTGTGTGTGTGTGTGTGTGTGTGTGTGTGTGTGTGTGTGTGTCTGTGTCCTCATCCGGCTGAATTTTAATTAGCGCCACATTCTTGAAGATCCACACTTTAATGAACAAAACCTGGTGCGTGTCGCCGACGCGGCTGCTATCGCCGGCGTCGATCGCGCGTTAGAAAGGGAAACTTAATTAAAAAGATATCACAAAGGGCTGTCAGGCTAAACTCGCCTTTTCAATTACACTTTCTCTGTAGGTTTAAAGCTCTCGATCAGCAAATATCCCGACGGCTGTGTCTTCCCGGGCGCCCGCTATCAGCGAGCGACCGGCGGTCTGCGGGTCCAAGCCTGGCGCTCTGTGGCCACATTATGCTAAGCTCAGCTACGTTACGGTGTAATCACATGTTATCAGGGACGATTTCTGTGATGAAGCGGCAGCTGATGCTGATTCTGTCAAATGTCAAACCCAGTTTGATCTTAACTCCAAAGCTTTCAAGACAAATGAAAAGAGAACAAAAACAAACCTGAATGCAGAAGATGAGTCTCAGTCCAACCATGAATGAAGTGTGTGTAAATCAATACACAAATGGATGAATAATAGAAATAAGCTTTTATTATAACTGTTATTGATTTGAACCGTGTCTACTGTGTGTTCGCCTGAGGAGAGCCAGTTAAATTATCTATGCTGAGGTTTTAAAACGGTTTTAAAATGCATGAAATTTGAATTTTAGAGGCATGCAGTGTCTTCTGAAATACAGGGATTTAACACGGTCTCATGTTGTTACAACAGATCACCAACATGCATTCCTGTAAGGAGTGGAAGAGAGTGAAGCCTGGGAGCAGATGTCAGAACCTTGATGTTATTCAAATCTAAAGACTCAAATCCAGGACTCAGTTCTTCATTTCAAAATGTTAATTTCTTTAAAAAGTTCTCAGAAAAGCAGCTCTATCTGTTGTCATTCGTACAGAATCACAGTATGTGAAAATGACTGAATCAGTTAAACTGGACATTTGTCTTGGGAAACGTTTTGTCCAATATATTTTCATCTCATAAGTTCCTGCCTACATTTTCTCAGACATAATGAGTCGACCTGATTCAGCTCAGATCGAGACTCAAAACAAAACTCCCCAGAGAATTGGACCAAAGCCTGACAACACAAGACCGACTTTCATAGAAAACATTGAGCACAGCACTTGTACACCAGAGGGAACGGGGGAGTTGATAAGGCACTGGTGGAAACATTGAGCGTATAGCAACAAGAAGTGAACAGGAAGAGAAGACTGAAGCAGGACACCTGAATCAAGGAGGAAGGTACATTTACACAGTCTGACATAAACCCAAGTATCTGAAGGGTTCTGACAGGCGTCACCACGGTGCTCAGAGGCGTCAGGGTGGCAATAATAATCATCCTAAATAATCTGGGGGTCAAAGGTGTTGAAGAGGCCTGAGACTGTGCGTTGGGGCCAGTAGACCAGGAAGTTACGACCCTGTCCTCACTTCCTCTGAGACACAACATGTCAACAGGTTCCCTACTTCACACAGGAAACATGGAGGCCATGTGAGGAAGACTTGAATGGCAGATGTCCACATTAGACTGTAGGGGATGACCCGCTTAAAAACCCACTAGAATTTGACATTCTAATCCCGAAGTTGGTTCAGAAAAAAGTTGAGTGAACAGGAAGAGGAAGAGGAACGGGCACAGGGTTTCATTCTTTATTGACCAATATAATAGAGAAAAGACTTTTTATGGGAAGACCTCAGAGAAGGTTATTTGGTAATTGTTTATTTCATTAATAGTGTTATTTATTTTCTGACTTACTTTTCTGTGAAGAACCTGGAAAGGTTATTATTTGGTTATGTGTGGCTTTCTGGAAAACAATACATTTGTGCGTTATATATATATATATATATATATATATATATATATATATATATATAAACCCCAAGGTCACAGTGGGAGACCCCCCCAAAGGTGGTGGAGAATGACCGATGAAGATCCTGTGGGACTTCCAGATACAGACAGACAGGATGGTAATGGAGAACCAACCAGACATCGTGGTGGTTGATAAAGGGCAGAGGAAAGCCGTGGTGGTGGATGTAGCAATACCAAGTGATGGAACATCAGAAAGAAGGAACATGAGAAACTTGAGAAATACCAAGGGCTCAGAGAGGAGCTGGAGAGGCTTGGAAGGTGAAGGTAACAGTAGTGCCCTCGGGGCAGGAACCCCCAAACTGGAGGAGTGGCTACAGCAGATCCCTGGAACAACCTCGGACATCTCAGTCCAGAAAAGTGCAGTATGTGGAACAGTAAAGATACTGCGCAGGACCCTCAAGCTCCCAGGCCTCTGGTAGAGGACCAGGACCCTCAAGCTCCCAGGCCTCTGGTAGAGGACCAGGACCCTCAAGCTCCCAGGCCTCTGGTAGAGGACCAGGACCCTCAAGCTCCCAGGCCTCTGGTAGAGGACCAGGACCCTCAAGCTCCCAGGCCTCTGGTAGAGGACCAGGACCCTCAAGCTCCCAGGCCTCTGGTAGAGGACCAGGACCCTCAAGCTCCCAGGCCTCTGGTAGAGGACCTGAGCTTGGAATAGAAAAACAGGTGACCGCCCGCGGAGGATAGATAGATAGATAGATAGATAGATAGATAGATAGATAGATAGATAGATAGATAGATAGATAGATAGATAGATAGATAGATAGATAGATAGATAGATAGATAGATAGATAGATAGATAGATAGAACCAACAGAAGGTGGTAATGCAACTTTACTGATGCAAACTGCCATTAAAACCAAAAGAAGAAGAACGATGTTTGTCATATCATTTTATCATATACATATAGAAGTGAGGAAATATTCCTGAGGTGAGGCAATTTCTGATTACTAAGGTTCATAATTAATGCTAAATTTAGCTAATGCCTAATTCTTTGAGTAGAATTTTGAATTGATGCTACTGATAGCTAGTTTGTCATTTTGACTTTTCAAACTCTTGTCTGAAGTGTTGAGAATCACTTTGAGTCCAAACAATTGTGTAATAATTAGTTTCATAAGATAAAAGTCTATTGTTGAAATTCTCACCTTGTGGAAAATATGTGCAGGGTTCAGGAGGTCGAAGAGTCGAGCTGAGTCAGCAGGAACCAAACTCAACCTGTTTGATCTGGACAGATTAACAAACTGAGTCCATCTCTCCAGATTAATCTTTTTTTTATTGCGTTTTATTTTTTTTATTTATTTTCTGAAGTATTAAAACAGCTGCAGTGCGACATTAAAGTGCTATTCTAATAAGAGGCAGGAGCAATGGAGGGAAGAGGAAGACAGGAAGCTGCAGAGTGAAAGCTGATTTGTGGAGGATGCCTCGCAGCGGTGATCCCTCCTCTTCCTCCTCCTCCTCCTCCTCCTCCTCCTCCACCTCGGCTGCTCATCACGGTTTGATGTGACAGAGCGAGTCGAGTCAAGCGGTGGCATTCAACCTCTCTGAGAACAGAGTGACAGAGAGAGAGAGAGAGAGAGAGAGAGAGAGAGAGAGAGAGAGAGACAAGCTCATTTCAGGGCCGACTAATTTCTCCATTATAGGTGCGCAATTATCCCAGTGTGACTGCCAGCACAGATAGGGGGATATCAGAGAGGTAAGAGGGGATGAGCGAGGCCTTGTTACTCAGACAGAGAGAAAAATAGGAGCGGAGGGAAAATGTGAGTGAAGGAAAAGGACTTTAGAAGTTTCTCATCTCTTAATTGCGATCAGGAAGGAGAGTTTAGCAGATTGGCCCGCCCGAGGAAGTTCTGTGACTGTAACACAAAGCTAAGGTGGACATCTTCAAATGGAGGAAGCAAACCAGGAAGCACAACTCCTGCTCAGTTCAGACGTCTGCACTGTCGATTCCATCAGGCTGTGAGTTCCTCAGTCACTTGGCCTGTAAGGAGGCAAGAAAAGAATATTTTACACTGCGAGAGCTGTTTGTGTTGACTCGGCTATGAGGGGGGGGGGGGGGGGGGCGGGAGATGTTTTCAGCTCCAGCCCAGGGTGACTGGTACGATTAGACTTATACAAGGCTCGTTGTACGAGCCAATACGATGGTAGGAATCAACTTGGCATCAACCGACTCATCAGCCAGTGCATCGTTAGGTATCAGGTAACGTAAAGAGACAGAAGACTATATAGTCCAAACTCTAACTCATCTTTTCATTTCCTACACCCATAAATCCACTCAGGGCAGTGGAGTGGATTCTGGACACCAATATTACACCTGGACAGGTCTCACCACTTGAGACCTTTATTTATTGGTTTGTATGTATGTATGTATGTATGTATGTATGTTTGTATGTATGTATGTATGTATGTATGTATGTATGTATGTATGTATGTATGTATGTATGTATGTATGTATGTATGTATGTATGTATGTATGTATGTATGTATGTATGTATGTATGTATGTATGTATGTATGTATGTATGTATGTATGTATGTATGTATGTTTGTATGTATGTATGTATGTATGTATGTATGTTTGTATGTATGTATGTATGTATGTATGTATGTATGTATGTATGTATGTATGTATGTATGTATGTATGTATGTATGTATGTATGTATGTATGTTTGTATGTATGTATGTATGTATGTATGTATGTATGTATGTATGTATGTATGTATGTATGTATGTTTGTATGTATGTATGTATGTATGTATGTATGTATGTATGTATGTATGTATGTATGTATGTATGTATGTTTGTATGTATGTATGTATGTATGTATGTATGTATGTATGTATGTATGTATGTATGTATGTATGTATGTATGTATGTATGTATGTATGTATGTTTGTATGTATGTATGTATGTATGTATGTTTGTATGTATGTATGTATGTATGTATGTATGTATGTATGTATTCTACCAACTTTTCGCAAAACTATGAACCTGAACGGTTAAGGGATAAATTGTCATCATCAAGGATCAATACATTAGATTGTAGGACTGAACGGTTCCTGGAGAGTGAAGAGATTTTCTCCATTGTCGACACACTGGAACTCCGCCCATCACAGGCCAACTCATTGTATCTGTGTGTTCAAGTCACACAAAACAAAAGGAACCAACACGACATTGACATTTAATCTCAACATTGCAACAACATCAATTCAAAAGACCACAACAAATGATGGAAGCAGTGGTGTGGTGGATCAAATAACCTTGTAATCTATTGGTTTCCATGGTGACAGATGTGGTGTTGGCAGAAGGTCTGCACTCTTCCGACGGGCCTGTTCTAGTTAGTTCTTTGTGTGTGACGTCCTTGTTAGGAGGTCAGAGGAGCACCGACACAAGATCAACAGCCACCATCAAGCTCATGGGAAAGGAATGTATGGAATGTAAAAGAATGTTTTCATGATGAGTTTTGATCGGATGTGAATGAAACTCATCTAATCAGTACGACTGTACCCCCCACCCCCCAAAGGCCTGCCGGTTCTGGAGTTATTGCTCATTCATCAAGAGCAATGATCAGGTCCAGCTTAAAGCTTCCTCATGATGGTGCAGTGCTGTTGATCATTTGCACATGAGGCGGAGCGGATTGTCTTTCTATCATAATTGTAGCTTCGATCCTGTCCTCCGCCGGTCCATATGTCGAAGTGTCCTTCAGCAAGACACTGAACACTAAATTGCTCCCAATGGATCCATGAGCTCTGAATCCACTGTTCCATCCAGGTGGTGTTTGTGGTGGTTGAGTAACTTTGTAGGATTAGTTGTGTTCCAACACAACACAAGATCGCCTTCTCTTTTCACGAGGTTACATTTGATTGATGGTCATCCCGCATCCGACGCAGCAAGATTTCCATTTTGACAAACACCCGACTGATAATCCGACCGGCATGCGGACACGCGGGATGCTCCGGGAGCGATCGTCCACGCATGGCTGCAGCTCGCCGTGATGCCGTCGCTGCTGATCTGATCATCTGCGAGCGGCGGTTTAACGGTTTTAAAAATACCAGCGACACTTCGTCCTTGTTGGGAGTTTGTCTTTGAGCGGGAGGCTGAACCTGTCAGCTGGTGGGACGACACGGCAGTCTGTTGGGACGGGCAGGGGGTCCACACACACACACACACACACACACACACACACACACACACACACACACACACACACACACACACACACACACACACACACAGCAGATAATCAGCGGGTGAGCAGTAAGTACGCTCAGTGACAAACAGTTGGAAAGTGCCAACACTGTCGCCGTCATTTCGAAGTCGCTGCTGCAGGAACAGACCGACTCTATTTAAAGAATAACTGACACTGATGGTTCAGGTTTGTTCAAACTGAACCACAGGATTAACACTCTCTGAGCTCCCTGGGTACAGATATTTAGAAGCCCCAGCACCTCCTCGTCAGAGTTTTTAGTCTCTTACTTCATCACATTTAGGCCCTGATTTATCAGGATCCTCCATAAAACATCCATTTCTTGCTCACACAAATAGATACTATTTGATTTTCTGTGACTTTTTCAGGTGATCTACGGAGAATAACTGGAGTATTCAGATGGAGTTTTTGCAATAAGTTCAGTCTAACTCTTCCAATCATTCTACTAGTGGATTGTTGTTGAGAGGAGAAGAGGTACGTCGTAAAGATTTAAACACTCCATCAAAACAGCTTTGTCACTTTAAAAGGTGCTGGACTGGTGTTTCACGATTGCTCACATTCAACCTTAGATTTCATGAAAGCCTGAAAACCACAAACTTAAAATATGTCCACCTGTGCCCCTGAACGTTTCAGCTCTGCTCTATTAGCCTTTCCTGATGTTTGTGTAAATAGTAGTAAAGCGCGCACCTGAGGACACAAGTCACAACAAAAGGACAACTTTTTTTTCTTTTTTTTTTACCTTTGCCAACGAATGTTGGGGCAAAGGTTATGTATTTGGCTGAGTGTATTTATTTATTTGGTTTATTGGTTTGTATGCATATATTTGACCAACTTTTCACAAAAACTATTTACCCAGATTGCACGATATTGTTAGGGATGATTTGTTATCATCAATGGTTCCATTAAATCTTGAGAGCAATTGGGTCAAAGGGGTAAGTCAAAAACATTTTCGCCATAATGTGGTCAGTTTTAATCCGATTCAGATCAAAAAAGACATCAGAGACAAACAAGACAAAATATTTCAACAAAACGTAAGGTATAGCCAGTGGATGTGCTGGTGATTTTCTCACAACATAGATTGAGTGAAAAGGTGCATTCAGTCTTAGTTCAGTTTCTTGACTTGCCTTGAATCAGACCCGACCATCATTCTGACACTAAAACCAGGCAGAGCTGAAAAAGTGTTCGCCCTCTCTTCCTGTTGGTCCTCCTCTCGTAAATCTGTGCCGTCGTCACGTGAGCCGGACAGGAGCTTTGTGTTTCCTCCGATCTGATGATGTAACCCGCCCACTTGCCCAGCAGTGTGCAGAATAATGGCGGCCCGAGCTAATCGATGCCCGCAGCGTGTGATTTATGGCGTTTGCTGAAATCAGCAGTACGAGCTGTTTGGGAGCAGCGAGGGGATTCTCTCCGTGGCTTCCCTCGCTCACTCTGGCGCGCCGCTTGTAATTGGATCTCCGTACGAGAGCTTCCCAGAAGTTTTTATCGGGGCTTTACCCACAATGCACGGCACCCTCCTCACAACCCACATTACTAATGGAGACAAATGTTGCGCCGGATCCGTGGAGAGTTCTCTAATTGGAGGAGTGGAAGAGGAAACATTTTAGTAGAATGTGAGAATCCTGAAAATCCACAAGTGAAGAGAGTGAAAAACCAAAACTTTGCTAAGCACTTTCCAAACACCCTGGTGAAGGTTGTGTTGCATAAAGGGCCGCAGCCAGAAATACTCATTATACCAAGTAGCGACCAAAATTCTATTAAATTGAAAGATTTAAAACAAGTCATTTCAGTATATGCTCTGAATATGTGTGTGTGTGTGTGTCTGTGTGTGTGTGTGTGTGTGTGTGTGTGTGTGTGTGTGTGTGTGTGTGTGTGTGTGTGTCTGTGTGTGTCAATCCACTCATAAAACCATCCAGTTCCAAAGCATTGTTTTAACTGATTTTAGCTGCATACACATTGGAAAAAGAGCCTTGGTGTCCTCAATGGCAGCTCTGGCCCTGGTTGGAAAAGAGGTCATGAGTTATTAAACAGGAATCGTGTAACATGTCATTACTGTATTTTCTAGATTTTGAGCTACAATTGAGTATAGATGAGGCAAGAAGAGGATAAAACTCTAGAAGTTTCTCTGATGTCCGAGTCATGTTTATTCTTGATGTGCCTCGATGTAACTGCAGCATTTGTATAATTCTCATCCAGCAGCTGTTGTTCCAGAACCTTCTGTGAACATTGTTCCTCTTGAGGCCCACCATTAGTGTCCCGGTAACAGTTTGTCTGGTTTTCACCAACTTTCTCACACATTGATCTCTTTTCATTGAGCTCTGCTTCTCTTCATGTTTCTTTATTTTCTGTAATTTTTGTGACAATTTTACTTGTGCAGTCAAACAGATTTTTCTGTAGTACAACAGCAGCATTCTGTTGTCATACAGTGACATGTCGTGGTCGCAGGTGGTATATTTGATACATAGGTTACATGATCAGTAACTCAATGACTCAACGTTATTATTAGCCTGACATAACAAAGTAAGGAGGTTTGGATGCTTCGAAACAAAGAATGGAGAAATGGAGCGTTTCTAATAAAAAGTCAGTTTAAAAGGGGATGAACGACGGCGAGGAGATGCTCTGGACGCATGTTGGACTGTTAACAGAGACAGCCGAGGATTTAGCAACAATAAAAGGCCCCTTGCGTCTCCCTCCGAGGCCTCGGCAACATTAATTTCACCCCCATGCACTGCTGGCAGCAGCCTGAGAAGAGTTAAAGAGCTCCAACTTCCACTGCGCTCGGCGATACTTCCTGTGAAAGTGTTCAGCTCAGCACAATAGCACATCAAACTGTCCTCACCTCTGTGGAAGCGAACAAATCTGCATCGGGTTTAGAGAGAAGCCCTGCAGCAACGTGTCAGGCGGCGGCTTCATCAAACCAGCAGCGACTCCGAGCCTCACATCCGCTGCACCCAAGCATCAGGGCCATCCATTCTACTGAGGGAAGAATACAATCACTGCATATTGAAGGGAAAACGCACTGCTCAGCAAGGATTGTTCTGGATTTGACACTTTACTGTTGTGGTGTAAAGTCAACCTGCACATCCTGCTGGACCTGCTGGACCTGCTGGACCTGCTGGACCTGCTGGACCTGCTGGACCTGCTGGACCTGCTGGACCTGCTGGACCTGCTGGACCTGCTGGACCTGCTGAACTTACTGGACCTGCTGAACCTACTTGACCTGCTGGACCTGCTGGACCTGTTATCATTCATTATTATCATCATGTCATTCATTACATGTTCCTACGAAAAGTATTGGATCTGTGACTAAAAAAAATAAAACTGAAGGAGCAAAAAAGCATTATTCAAAATTCTGTGCTTTATATGTATTGCAGGCAAGTCAATAGTTTTATTTCAGCAGTTTTATTTAATTTCATCTTTGACTAAAAAGATGATTAGGAATGAAAAATAGTGTTCCGAGATCTGCTGTAATTAATATAATTCAATCTACACTAATCTGATGTACTCCAATCCAGTCCAATCAAATCTACACTCAACTGATCTGATCTAATCTACACTAGTCTGATCTAATCTAATCTACACTAATCTAATCTAATCTAATCTAATCCAATCCAATCTAGTGTACACTGATCCAGTCTAACAAATCTATTGTGTTTAATCCAATCCCATGTAATCACATATGATCTAATGTAATGCAAATTAATATGATATAATCTAACCAAATGAACCTAATCCAGTGTAATAAATCTAATATAATTTGTAATGAAATGTAATGTAAATTAATCAGGTACATGTTAACCTTAAACAATTAATTAATCTAATTTACCACATCTAGTCTAATTGATCTAATTTAATTTGCTATAATCTGATCTAATCTAATCTAATTATCTAATGAAACGTTACGTGAATTAATCAGATCTATTTGTACCTAAACTAGTCTAATCTAGTGTCCCAAAATTAGTGAAAGTAATCCAATTCAAAATGCTTTAATCTGATGTAATCCAACCTAATTGAACTGCAACCAATCCACTGAAATACATTTATTGTAATTTATCTAATCTGATGTCGTCTAATCCAATGTGACCTAATGAAATGTAACTTTATCTTTTAATCTACTTTAATCTGATCTGATCTATAATCTGTGAGTGTGTGTTCGCTTCAGGTCTGTTTGCGTTTGTAGAGTTCCTGTAACACTGTTGGACCTCTGAGTGAGAACCAGGAAGTATCAATCTGCAGAAACAGAGGCGAGTCGCCGCCGCTGCCAGGTGATGGGACCGGTGGCGAGGAGCGGCTGACAGGTCAATTATTCCTGCGGCTGAATTACAGCATATAATATCTAAGCGCAGCAGAAGGAGCAGAGACAGAAACACCCGGCGGGCAAAATATCCACCTTCTATATACCGACCCTCCTCCTCCTTCCACAAAATCAAAGTTCAGTCCTGGAAACACTCGTCAGGCGGCGTGTTCCTCCCAGCGAGCAGAGCCGCCATCAGTCAGCGCCGCCGTGACGGCCATGTTGTTTCTCTGTTGTTTCGTGGGATTGGAGTCACAGCAGAGGGCTGAGTGCTCCACATGATGATGGCTGCAGGCAGAAGGGGGGGTGTCAAAGGTCGGAGAGGAATGAACAAAATAGGAAACATGTTTTGAAGGCTTGGCAGGAAAAAAAAAACACAAGAGGGAAAAACAACATACAGTGAATGTTGTGAAAAATGAAAATGTGTTATCGTGTGAAATATGGAGTGGAGCTCGTTCAGCCCGAAGACGGAAAACTCCAAAAATCAGTCGTTCATCACTGAAACATTCCAGGAAACCGATTGGTTGAGACTTTATGTTCTCGTAGGTTCCAGTAAAGCCAGGATATATATGATTATTCAACCCTGAAATTCACGACTCAGCAAGCATTTCAACACAGAAATAATCACATTTCTTCCTCTGTGCTTCTGTTTGTTTTCTTTGTTGTCTTCTTTTGTCTCTTAAACAACAAAGGTCTGGTTTTAAGAGACCATGGTCAAGTCTGGACTAAATGATTCGTCTTCTTTAAATATCTGGGTCTAAGTGTCAAGAAAGATGATTGAGAGTGTCCAGATGTGGTTTCCAGAGACTGGCTCGTAAGTTCAGTTAGGATCAAGTCTTAGAAATACATTTTCTCCTCTTGGTTTCCTCGTAACGGTTCCAATTAATCCAGAACCCCCAAGTTCCAATTTTGACACAACAGGGATGTTCACTGATCAGCCATATAATTATGATCACTGGTCAAGGCAGCTGGTTGGTGGGATACATTCAGGGGACACTGATTCAGGAATCTGTTCTGTAATTTAAGCTACTTCACCAGCGAAACAGTCAAAACCACATAAAGAAAATCTATCCAAGGGAAGGAGACAGAAAAAAAAGTGATAGTACAAACTGAAAGGTCACATATGATCCCACATTAATATGAGACTTCATTAAGAATTCCAGGGCTCTCACTAAATTCTGTGTAAAGCTTGACCTTCATCTGTTGCTGGAAGTTAATTCTATAGTTCAAGATGTTATGGATAACTCAGGCAGCATGTTAGCATTTTGTTCTAAAAGTTGTTTTAGAAGCAGTCGGTTTAACAAGCGTCAAGCTGTGCAGCGGTCAGTAGCCATTAAAAGTGGTGAAAGTGGAGAGAAGCAGGGTCACGTGGGAAGTGACGACTGGCCTGGATGTTCTGGTCCAAGAGACTGGAGCTCCAACTGCTGCAGACGGCCACGTTGGTGCTGACAGGAAGCTGTGAGACTCCACAGAGCGAACTGAACTGCTATCATTGAATCTCATGAAACAAAACACGTCGACGGTGAAGGAGAAGACAGATGAAGCAGTTGAACTGCACATGAACTCTGAAATGTTTAGTATCCCTCAGAAGTGGCTGGTCAATAGAGGGCGCAGGGTGCGCCCCCCCCCCCCCGATAATAATGAACAGCCCCAACTAAGAAATTTCTCACCAGCCGCCACTGGTGTCCATCCTGCAGCGTCGCAGCTCGGCGTGTCTGACCACCGACAGTCTGAGGGGTTCGGCTTGGTTTCCCAGGTAGGTCAGTGCGAAACCGACGACCGGGCCGGAGGGTGACTTTGCCAGATGGAAAGAAAAGAGGGAGAAGGGAGGAGACTTTCAGAACACAAGTTGTACTGAATAAGCATAAAGGTTCAGGCACCACATGACCCACAGTAAAGGTAGATGACCTGGGTACTGATTGACTGTGTCTGGAGGGAAATACTCTTCCGCCTGAGAGAATTCATCTGCAGTGCTGAAAAGAACCTGTCATTTATACATCATAAATTGAAATATAGATCCCAAAGCACATTTACAGAGGAGAAACAACTCATTGAATCCAGCTTAGCAACAGTGGAGAAGAAAAAAATGAGAAAGAATGAGAAACCAACCTCCAGCAGATCAAAACTCATTGACAGCGCCGTAACGCTCTGATACGTTTAATTATTTCCTCCTCTAATGCTTCCAACTCTGCTTTGTTGTGCTTGTCGATGCTCAGTACCTCGTTCAGTCACTCCACGGTGAAAACAAGCAATGTAACACCGAAGCAATATCGTTTCCAGATTGTCGTCATGTAAACTGTGTCCAAAGTGTCCAGGGGGTTTTCTGGGGTTGGGCTCCAGTGACCTGCGCCCCTGCACTGGACGAAACTATAGAGACAGTGGATGAATGGATGAATGGAAGAGTCTCACATCTTGCACCGTCCACATGTAGCACCATCTTTCAGTGATACTGGTGGACTCTTGTTAGACATCAGGGAAAGAACCTGGTTTCACTCTGTTCCAGGAAACGCCCACAGCGGTTTCAGGTCAAACCATTGTTCCACAATGTTAACCGAAGTCCTTGAGTATCTTCAACCTGCAGATCGCTATGTCGGAAAGCATAAATGATGATCTGTGGGAGTGGAGGATGACAGGAGTCAGCAGAGAGGTGGAGAGAAGAAATAAGTGTATTCATCAGCAGCGCTGGGCCAACTCGACTGGTGACACTTCAATGGAAAATGAATCATGACTTTCACAATAAGAGGACACACGCTCCTGCAGGCCGCTGCAGATGAAGGCTAAAGCCAGTAAACAGGTTTGTGGTATTTTTAATTTGATCAGTACAATGGTGTGTTAATGTGTATTCAAAGCCTCAGAGATTCTCAGCGGGACTACTTCCAGCTGCGGATGAATCCGTGCTGTAGTATTTGTGTGGCACGGACTGAAAATAGACCGAACTGTGTGTCTGCTGAGTTTTTAATTGGACCACAATGGAGCTCAGAGGAATACCAGACCACAGTGCTTGTTAGGAGATGTTCTCTGCGTGTTTCTATTTTTTTCCAGGGGATTTATGAGCTAAAAGTGAAGAACGTAACTTATAAACAAATAATGACTTAAATATGTGACGGGCAGCATCCCCACGCTGTTGTACCACTGGGTTTTAAAACCTTTAGAGAGCTTCTTACACTATTTCCATGGTGTTGTTTATACCAAATATAACTGAACAACATTGTTCTTTGCTTTAGCGTTGCCAGGCTGATATAACCGCTATTTGCTTTCTGTAAATTTACTTTTATTTCACTTCTTCATCGAAGTAGCTGGCTGGCAGACCTATTGCATTAGCAACACCAATGCTAGCAACTACCAGATTTTGAGGTAAATGTTCAGGATCAGTGTTTGATTGCAGAAAATCTTAACCAAATAACAGAAAGCACTTTTTTACATGGTTCAATGAGACTTGAAAAAGCAGCTAATGCTAAGGCTAACAGAATGAGACAACACCACTGAGCCCTCTCAGACTTCAGTAACTAACTTCTTACTACTTTCATCAGAACATTTTTCAGTTTCTAAGGACAGTAATAGCCATAGAAAGCTCAAAGAAGGCAAAGCTAATGTCTAATTAAGGATACTAATGCTAGTATAATCCACAAACTAACTCAGATTACTTTAGAGTTAAACTAGAGCTACACTCGGTAGAGTAGAAACGTTCATCAATGCCACACTTGTTTGCAGAAATGAGTTAGCATAACAAGCACATTGGCCATTAGCTCATATTGATGCTAACTCGGAAGGTCAGGTATAGGATTGCCAACCGTCCCTTGAAAAATGGAACCGTCCCGAATTCGCAAACAAAAGGACACATTCCACATTGAGCTGAAAAGGGACGCACTTTGTCCCGTGTTAGCGTGAGAACCAAAAATAGTCTGTAAAATGTCAATGGAATTTATGACAAATAGTGCTTTATATCAAAATGTATAGTAAACTTATTCCGCTGCCTCTCCTGCTCTGTGACCGATGAATTGACAGAATACTCACACGAATATGACAATACAGAATCCCGCTTATCTCATTGGTTGAGGTACAGTTGCTGGTCAACAAGAAACTAGAAGACAACAGACGAGCATACAAAGCAGCATGGTGACAGACTGGGAGAGTTCACCTTCAGCCAGCAATGCTCCTCTGAAAAAACATCAAAAAGGCTGCAGAAACACAGGAGGAATGAGAAGAAGTGAACATCTGGGAGGAAAAAGTGCATGATAACACTTATAAAGCACTGCACTCTGTGCCGGAAACCTTTTTGATCCTCCTGCTCTCTGCTGGGACGTTCTCCTTCCATGACGTGGAGTATGGGGTTATATTTGTGCCAAAATTCTGAGCGAGCGATGGGAAAATTTGAGCGCAAAAAAATGAATTGTGCAAGCGCACTAATAGCATTTTGAGGAAATATTTAAATTGCGCAAAGACAAACTTGAGATTGCGCTCAAAAATCATTTCTGCGCTCAGATTCTTCCTCTGCGCTCAACCTCTCTCTCTCTCTCTCTCTCTCTCTCGCTCGCTCAAATCTCTCCTCCTCCGCTCAAGTCCTGCTGTGCGCTCGCTCAAAATGTCCAAAGCCCAAATGTGACAGACACGGTTGTCCACCAATCACAGAAATTTGGGGCGGGCGTTGAATTCTGATTGGTTACTTCGGTTTCTGGAAGTGCCTCATAACCAACGAAGAAGAAGAGGGGAAAACAAACTGCGAGGGAAAACAGAAATAAGGAAAACTAAAGATTATGATCCTGGATTACAACATGGTTTCCCTCGCAGTTTGTTTTTCCCTCTTCTTCTTCTTTTTCTTCTTTGTCGTCACTACAGTACTTCACTGCAGAACCATTCTACACTACCTCACTGCAGAACCTCACTACAGTACCTCACTACAGTACCTCACTGCAGAACCTCACTACAGTACCTCACTACATTACCTCACTACAGTGCCACACTACAGTACCTCACTACAGTACCTCACTGCAGAACCTCACTACAGTACCTCACTGCAGAACCTCACTACAGTACCTCACTACAGTACCTCACTACAGTACCTCACTGCAGAACCTCACTACAGTACCTCACTACATTACCTCACTACAGTGCCACACTACAGTACCTCACTACTGTACCTCACTACATTACCTCACTAAAGTACCTCATTGCAGTACCTCACTACATTACCTCACTACAGTGCCACACTACAGTACCTCACTACTGTACCTCACTACATTATCTCACTAAAGTACCTCATTGCAGAACCTCACTACATAACCTCACTGCAGTACCTCACTACAATACCTCACTGCAGAACCTCAGTACAGTACCTCACTGTACTACCTAACTGTACTACTTCACTACACTACACTGTACTAGTTCACTGTACTACCTCACTGCAGTACCTCACTGTACTACCTCACTGCAGTACCTCACTACATTACCTCACTACAGTACACTGTACTACCTCACTGTACTACCGCACTGCAGTACCTCACTACATTACCTCACTACAGTACCGTACACTGTACTACCTCACTGCAGAACCTCAGTACAGTACCTCACTATGGTACCTCACTACAGAACCTCACTACAGTACCTCACTGTAGTGCCTCACTACAGAACCTCACTGCGGAACCTCACTGCAGTGCCTCACTACAGAGCCTCACTACAGAACCTCACTACAGTAATTCTCTACAGTACCTCACTGTAGTACCTCACTACAGTACCTCACAACCTTACCTCACTACAGAACCTCAGTACTGAACCTCACTACAGTGAGAAGGGGGAAGGAAACAGTCCCAGAGAACAGCAGAGAGGTTCCAGTTCCTCCAGCATCCAGGCCGTTGTGTCCTCTGCCCTCAGCATCCAGCTGATGCTGTGTTTGTGGAGAGGATTTCTTCTTACATGAACAATAAGAGGACTGATGTGCAGAACACATTTCTGCTGAATTAATTAGAAGTGAGTTCATTGTCAGTCTAAGTGATAAAAATGTCTTGCTCAGCGTTTTACTCTAACAATGAAATACAAACAATTCCAAAGGAACAAATATTTTATATTTAGAACTTTTCCAGACTTTCTGTTTGTACTTTTCTTATTGCACTAAATGTGCATTTTTCCATGAATGTTCAGTTTTCTATTGCTTTCTATTAATTTATAAAAAAAAATCTATTTAATATGTATTTATTTAGTTGTACGTTAAGCAAGAAAGAGTTCTGTTAAAGAAAAATACAGATTTTATTCTGTTAATTTCAGTATTTTGCAATAAAAATAAATTGCTAACTCATTTTTTTCAATGTGTTCATATTACAAATAATATGCATCTGCTAAAATTCAGGTTCAAGTCAGATAGTAAAAAGAAAATGTTTCACACAGAAAAAAAGGACAAAAAAATATGGCACCATGCCAGGAATGGTGAACACAATTGGGTCGGCCGGCCTGCCAGTGAGGTGTCCCTTACTTTTTTTTCAGGGCGTTGGCAACCTGAGTGATGCACCTGAATGCATCACTCAAAGCTGTCAGCTCCTGCAGCTAAAACTGAAGTTCGACAGGTTCTCCTCGGAGTATGAACTGTCCTGGTGAAAAAGTATTTTTTTCGGCAGCTGGCTGACGTCACTGCTGAATTTTCTTATGGGTTCAAAAAGGGAGTATGCAGGGGCCTTAAGACTGATTCTGCTGAGCATGTATTGTTAGCATAAGTAATCTAGTTACAGTACTCCAAAGGCCCGTGCACACTGTGTGATTTTTGGCCTCTAATTTGTAACAGATAGACGTAAGTGAGCATTTCCCGTGAGATCTCTTTTTTTTTTACAGTGTAATGATAACAGGAGTGTAAAAATAGAGGACATTTGGCCTTTGCTGGTAAAACTCCCCTTTAGGAGGTGGTTACAGAACCAAAGAGGCAAGCGAGGAACGATCAGAGACCTCCAGGAGACACAGCCTGCTGGGATCCATCCCACAATGCACTGGGGAGCAGAGGATTATGGGAAGAAATGTATTTTCTCCCGGTGCAGTGAGGGCTGGTGGCCGGCTGCTGGCAGTGAGGTCGAGTGGAACTTTCTGTGTGTGTGTGTGTGTGTGTGTGTGTGTGTGTGTGTGTGTGTGTGTGTGTGTGTGTGTGTGTGTGTGTGTGTGTGTGTGTGCGTGTGTGTGTGTGTGCGTGTGTGTGAATATAAATGAGCCAGTTCCCACAGGACAGCGAGCTGTGCCAATTATTTCTTGTTGGGGAAACAGCGGCGGAGATGAAAGAGGATCAAATTCCTCCTTTTTTGTTCCCACTGATTCATCAAAGAGATGCAACGTACGATTTTAATCGACGTGATGAGAAGACATGATGTACTCACACACTGCCTTCAGCATTGTGGGGACACTAACCCTCTGACCTTTGACCCCTGGCTTCCTGAGCAAGTTTTACAGAGAAATAAGCTATAAAATGATTGAAGTGTACATTTGTACAGTTAAGCCGTGGTTCCACCATGCAGTACGTGGCAGAGCGGGAGGGTACAGCAAGGCAAAGCGCACCCGGGGGGGAGTGTGGATGGGTGGATGTGTTTGTGTGTGCGTGCGTGTCTGTGTATGTGTGTGTGGAGGCGTGGGTGTGTGCGTTATCTATATAAGTATGGGTGTCATCTTGCGTGAGTATGTGAGGGTGTGGGGGGTGTTCCCTGGCCATACGGATCTTAGACTCGGCTCTTTGGCCTTCGAGTGGGGTGGGGGGGGCTTCCTACCCGGGTCCTCTTGCGGTACCTTGTCGGGGCAGGTGTTGGTCCCCGTGTTCCAGGCCGGCCACTCGGGGTTGGGGTGGGGCGGCGCGGTGGGGGGGGGGTCTCGCTGGGCCAAGGTCCTAGCAACAGGGGGACTTTCTTCCTCCTCACCCCCCCACCTTACCTCACCTTACCTCACTCAACAATAGGGACCAGTGGGCGGGGCCGAGGGTGGGATTGCTTAGGCTACCTACATGTGGTCTGGCCCCTCCCCTGACTTTGCACTTCCCACAATTTTAACTACACTTGGTCACGCAGGGTCTTGAGGGGATCAGCTGGCTTTCGGCGTTCTACCGCTGGGCAGCGGTAGAACGCCCGGGCCCCTGCTACCGGACCTTAGACACACTCATTGTATCCACCTCTTCAAAACACAAATACACATCTCTACATGCATCCAACACCCCACAGGGTGTGTGTGGTTGTGTGTGTGTAGGGTGGGGGGGCTCCCCCCAGCACCTCCCACTGTGGTCCCCCTGTGTTCCGGGGTGAGTGTGGCTGGAGTACGGGGGGGCACACTCGCTCAGGCGTGGCGCTCCCGGGAGGACTGGGTAGTGGTTCTCCCTCCCTATTCACGGTTGGATTAGTGGAGGATGGGTAGTCTGGCGGGTTTCGCTGCCGGGATCGGGGGGAAGAGAAAATCCTGTTACTGTCTAGATAGAACTGCTCAGGCTGGTTTAATCTAGCAAATCATGTTACTGTCTAGATCACATGTGTGGAACTCCGGTCCTCGACGGTCGCAGCCCTGCACATTTTGCATGTCTCTCTGCTTCCACACAGCTGATTGCAATGAGCAGCTCATTATCTGACTTTGTGCTGAACTTGGTGATGAAGCACCAGGGCATTCAGTGGAGGGAAACGTGGAAAATGTGCAGAGCTTCGGCCCTCGAGGATCTGTTTTAGACACCCCTGGTCTAGATTGTACTGCTCAGGCTGGTTTAATCTAGAAAATCATGTTACTGTCTAGATAGAGCTGCTCAGGCTGGTTTAATCTTGAGTCCGCTTTATTAAGGGTTTTTAATGACATTTTAATGTTGAATGATTCTGGCCATACTGTGGCTCTGGTGCTGTTGGACCTAACTGCTGCGTTCGATACAGTCGATCATGAAATCCTCCTGTATCGCCTTGAAAATCTGGTTGGCATTCGGGGATGTGCCCTAAAATGGTTCAGATCCTACTTAACAGGGAGGAGTTTCTGCGTTCAAATTGGGGATTGTGTTTCCTCCACAGCCCTTCTGTCGTATGGAGTACCGCAAGGGTCTATCCTTGGTCCTCTCCTGTTTTCATTGTATCTGCTCCCGCTAGGATCTGTTCTCCGTAGATTTGGGGTGTCATTTCACTTGTATGCTGATGACAGCCAAATCTATGTGCCCCTGAAGCGTGAGAATGCTTTCAGTGCCACTCAACTTTTGGAGTGTATTGAAGAAATCAAATCCTGGATGTCTGCTAACTTTTTACATTTTAATGACAGAAAGACTGAAGTCCTCCTAGTGGGGCCGAGCACTTCTGGTACTGCCGCCTCGGTGAACCTAGGATCGCTGACACAGTATGTCAAACCAACCGTTTCTAATCTGGGAGTAAGGATGGATCAACATTTTAAATTTGACACACAGATTAGTGCTGTGGTGAAGGCGAGTTTTTTCCACCTGAGGCAACTCGCAAAGATAAAGTCCTCACTTTCGAAATATCATTTCGAAATCCTGATCCATGCGTTTATCACAACACGGCTGGACTATTGCAACGCTCTTTACACTGGCATCAGTCAGTCCTTGCTGACACGCCTGCAGCTGGTTCAGAACGCTGCAGCACGCCTTTTGACTGGCTCACGAAAACATGATCATGTTTCACCTGTTCTCTCTTCTCTGCACTGGCTCCCAGTACGATATAGAATTGATTTTAAAATTCTGTTATTTGTTTTTAAAAGTCTCAATGGCCTTGCCCCTCGATACCTGTCCGACCTGCTCGTGTCGTACTCCCCAGCACGTTCACTCAGGTCAGCTGATCAAGCGTTGCTCTCGGTCCCTCAGACGCATCGTAGACTAAGAGGAGACCGAGCGTTTTCTGTGGTTGGTCCAAAACTGTGGAATGAGCTTCCTCTGTTCATTAGACAGGCTGACTCAATTCATGTTTTTAAATCACATCTTAAAACTCGCATGTTCTCTTTGGCTTTAAACCAGTGTTGAAGTTGACTTTTATTGTTCCAAGTGTATTTTGTGTGGCCACTGTATTGTTGTATTTATAATTGTTTTGTTATGTTGTTGTACAGCACTTTGGTCAACTGAGTTGTTTTTAATAGTGCTTTATAAATAAATTGGATTGGATTGGATTGGATTAGAAAATCATGTTACTGTCTAGATAGAGCTGCTCAGGCTGGTTTAATCTAGAAAATCATGTTACTGTCTAGATAGATCTGCTCAGGCTGGTTTAATCTTATAACAGTTGGAAAATATTTGTATCAGTGTGATTACTGTTAAAAAAAAAAAAAAAAAAAAAAAAAAAAAAAAATATATATATATATATATATATATATATATATATATATATATATATATATATATATATATATATATATATATATATATATATATATATATATATGTAGCACTGACAAGGATATTACATGTATCTCCCCACCCAGTCTATGTCTCTGTCTTTCCTTTCCTCTCCTCTATCCTTTCACCCCAACCGGTCCGCAGAATTCCTCCACCTCTGAGTCTGGTTTCTACAAAGTTTTCTCTCTGTTGGAGGGAGTTTTTCGTTCCACAGTCGCAAATAAACCTGTTCGCTCATGTGGATATGTTGGGCTGTTCTATTTTCTGTGTTAAAAGCACCTCGGAATGACTGTGTTGTATATAATTTTTTTTTTTTTTTAAAGAAGCGTCTGTATCTTGTAAAAGACTGCCATGTTGTGTCACACGCCAATGTTTCAATAAACCCAGTTAACAAATCAACCAGTGAGTGCAAAGCAGCATATGTAAACAACAACGGAGGGTTTATACATCAAGGAGACATTTAAATACTACTGCTAGTCCAGAGTGACGATCATCACTGACCAATCAGCAGAGGGCGGCATTGTGGTTCCGCTTAATCAGAACTGTTCCTTCCATTGTGCTAGCTATGTAAACTGAGGGGTTATCAAAAATAATATCGGCTGAATATGGAACTTTTGGTACTATCCAAAGTCAAAGGAAGCACAGGAAGGGCCATACTGCACAGTGGAATTGAGGCTTTTGCTGTACCGGTAGCGCCGAGACCTCTGAGCAAGGCTCCAGCCCTCGCGGGATGCAGCTGTGGCCCAGCAGGGATTCCTGACAGCACTGCAGGAATAATAGCAGTTATACAGCGAGGCAGCAGTCAGCCCGAAACAGCATGAAATGCAGGGAAGCTAACATTACATTACATGAAAATGCTTTCACAATGTGAATATGCAATAAATATTTTTTTTCTTCTACAGATATTCCATCATTTGAACGGTTTTCACAATATGTGGATCTGGATCCTTTTTCCTGCAGTCGTGTTGCAACAGTTCTGTCTGTGTAGCTTCTACTGGAACATTTAACATTTAACCCTCATTATCCATTCACACCATCAAAGATTCATCTTGATTCAAGTCTCTAACTGACGAGCTAATTGAACTGTTTACACTCCGGCTCTTATTTCCCATAATCCCCCTCTCCCCCTGCTTCCCGACTCGCTGATATAAATCCTCTCAATGTTGTTCTGCTCCTCCTGAATTAATGGATGGATGTTAGCTGCAGTGGAAGATAAACGATCGCATGAATCACATTCACGTCAGTGAGACGCTGTTGTCATGGAGATGTTTTAATCCGGTGGTCTTCCAGGGGACAGTAAAGACAGAAAGGAAGTTGTTTTATCCCCTATTAGTCATCATGAAAATCACAACCTTTATATTTTTGTGCTGATCGTACCCTTTTCAAAGTATTTTTTACTGTTACACTGGATGATTGAATACCACATTACCACTTAATCTAACCCAAAAACTACCCATAAACACCATGTGTGCATGCTCGCTTCATCAGTGCTCTTATTATGAAAATCCTGGCACCTGATGGTGGAGTTGGACAGATTTAGCTGGGGGCTCTTTTTCTTCTCGTGTTTTCCTTTTCAAAACTCGCCTTTGGAGCTCAAGTCGCTGGTTTTTCGTGGCTGCTCGGGGTGAAAATAGCCTTTCTGAAGTGGCGCCTCACATTACCTTTTCACACCCAAAGATAATGAGAAAGCATCATTTCATTAAAGGTGACACGCGCTTCACTTCCTGCTCTGAAACACTCGCCTCGGGCTCCGTCAACCATTAAAAAAAAAAAAAAAAACTGTTCTCGCTCGCCTTTGACATTTGGATTGAGATTACTTTTATTATTGTGGCAAACTGGATGCATTGTGGGTAAATATTGTAGGTTGAGGTCGTGGCGGGAGCAGTTTGTTTTACAAAGTGGAGCCCGAGGCTCACAGAACACAACATACCTGCACAAAAAGCTGCTTTTCAAACTTTTAAAAGCTCTAACGTTGGTGCTTTTGTGTGTGTGTGCGAGTGTGTGTGTGTGTGTGTGTGTGTGTGTGTGTGTGTGTGTGTGTGTGTATACCACTTGCAAATACAAAAAGCCTCTCAAACTTTTAAAAGCCCTACAATAAATTAGCAATGTGATATAATCAGTGTGTGGGCAGAGCACAGGAAGACAGAAGGTGACGCAGTACGGACGTGGTAACGAAGTCGTATCTGACACACAGGAACTACAACTACAAAGCACCGTGTCTGTGCTTTCTTCCTCTGATTTCAATTACTCTAGGAACACAAAGTTACTTCTCTCTGTCCAATTCAACGTGTTCTGTTGGTTCTGTTCCAGACAGTTGGTTCTCTAAGCATATCAGTACACAGAACGTTTGGTACGTTGGTAGGTTGTCAGCCAATCAGTTGATTGTTGTCCTGTAGTCATTTGGCAGGACAATCAGTAGTTGGACTGGGCAGTCGCTCTACAGTTTGATCAGTGGGTAAGTTCATGCAAGTCGTCTGTGGGCTGATAGGTTTGTAGTTCAGTACTTCAGCAGGTTGGTCTGGTCGATCAATCTTTTGATCAGTTGACCAATACATCCATCAACTGATTATTAATGATTAATTGGGTAGTTTAAGGTCAGTTGGTTGTTAGGTCAAACTGTCTCTCGGTCAGTGGGTGGACAAGTTGGCGAGTTACATGGTCAGTAAGTCACTTTCTTTTTTCTTTTATTGGATGACTTTTGATGAATTCTAATGTCAACAGACCAGGAAGACCCCCAACAGCAGCAGGTTTGGGAATGTTCTGGCTCCATTGTTGTCAAACAATCGAGTCCCCAAACACTCCATATCCACTCTTCTGCTTAATCTGCTGCTGAATCAGAATCTTTACCTGGTTGCATTGTTATGGCTGATGATTACAAAAGGGGGGAACAACAACTTCATAAAAGTTACTGTTGTGCAGTAACACCGAGGCTCAGTAAACGTCTGTCAATAATAAAGATTCTTTCAGTTTGTTGGCTTCGATCTTCAGGGAACCTTTCCTTCGAGCTTGTTTAGTTTAATCGCTTCTGTCAGCAGTTTTTGTTCAGTTTCATCATTTTTCTGTTAATTTAAGCCTCTTAATCTCAAAAACACATCAAACTATCAGACATGAAGAAAACAGATTCGTACTTTTCTTGTTCCCTAAAGTAGAGCGGAGCCGTGATCCCAGACGCAAACTCACTGTTCAGTGGTTCTGGTACTAACGTGTGAGAACTACAAGCAACACCAGGACATTAGAGCAGACTTGAGAAGTCTGCAACAGGAAGTGAAATGTCAACAGGAAAAGTTTGTGGAACCTTCCAGACCCCGATTTTATGATGATTTTACAACACGATTAGATTTCAGAGCAGAAAACTGCATTTCACATTTATGTAATTATAAGGTTGTTTTTGTGTCTGTATTTACAATTTTAGGCCATTTTAGTCATTTTTCTTGTTTTACCTTTTTAAGATTTTTTTTTACATTCTTGTTTTTGTTTTGGCAGATTTTTTATACCCATTTTCATGCTTTTTAGATTTGCTTATATTTGTTTTCTTGCTGTTCTCTTTGTAGTTTTGTAGTTAGATAGATAGATAGAACGTATTCAATGCAATTTGTGTATAAGACGTGTCAATACACTGAGAAGACGAGACATTCTATTCTTTCTTGTCTTTATTTGTATGTTTGCTGGTGAAGTAATCCAAAAGTAAGTAAAAGTACTCTAGTACATGACTTTTTTATTTTAGTACTTAGAGTAAGTTACTGATTACTGATTTTTTGACAAGTAACTTGTAATTGTAACTGATTACAGTTTTCAAGTAACCTTCCCAACCCTGTTAATTAACATGGAACTGAATAAAGACATCTGATATTATTAATATAGTTATAAAAACAACTTTGAATTTTTTAATGAATTACCATGGGTGATTTTCAGCCCCACTAGGAAAGCATACACACACACACGCACACACGCACACACACACACACACACACACACACACACACACACACACACACACACACACACACACACACACACACACACACACACACACACACACGCACACACACACACACACACACACACACACACACACACCCCTCCCTCACAGGATGACATTTGCGAGGGCGGAGAGTGACGAGGAGAAAGGAAGCGAGCTAAGAGGAAGAAAAGAGAGAAAATGTCAGGATCTGCTTCCTGAGGGACACTGAGGCATCCTGGGAATTCTACGTCACGGGACGTCTGTTACAAACTTTTTTTTTAAATCACTTTAATGTCAGACGACACATTGGTTCGTGGGGGTGATTACTGTAAGAGAACGATAACTATTATTTTCACATATATTTATTTTCATTTGTTTGTTTTGCTCTGTATGAAATGATGAATATTTTATGGTCTTCTCTCATGGAACGAAAAAAGAAATGTTGATAAAAGTCTGGGATTGTTAAACATGATCAGATGTTGGGCTTTGTTCTCAACAAACATATTTATAAACAATTAATGGATTAAGAACACAGGTTTGTTTTTGTTTTTTCCTTTTTCATCATCAATTTTTTTCACTCAGAACTTTTCAGAACAACACTTTGGGTCCAAATTGATCATGAAAATCTATTTGATTGCTTTTTTTTCACTCATTAAATGAAGTGAAAACAACATAAAACCCATTGGTCAATTCAGGTAAAAGACCACACTTTGAAGTGATTTCAAATAATCAGGTCATCACCAGCATTAGTATTTTTTCTCATGGTGGGCTCCTTTCACCTCCACCTCTGTCCACCTCTGTTCTGTGACATGCTTCTCAAAACCCTCGGCGCCGTCTGTCAGGCAGCCGGGCGCCTTGTACCGCAGCCAGCACTTGTTGGTGTCATGGCAGCGGCTCGCTGCAACACGACGGGACGTAGGCTGACTGCGCCGCAAATACCAGCTGCCAATCGCCCGGCTCGTGACCTTTTCTCGCATTCTTCTGCCGGCGAGCAAGCAGACGGAGCGGCTTTGTTAGGAAACTCCTCGCTTCCACTTCACTGAAGGAACAGGAGAGTCAAACGCTTCCAGTGAGAATCTGCTGATCGACGAAGTTCAATGCTGAGCATTAGATACACATTCAAGTGCACCACAAAGCCAAAAGATTGTTTTCAAATGCAATTTCTTGAAGGTTAAAAGTGCCACGAAGACACTGATACCCTGTACCTGCTTAATCCAGGACCACTGATCAAAGCTAGCACAACGCAAAAAGCAAATTAAATCCTCAGCAATCCAACATTACGAAAAACTAGTTTGAAAAAATATCAAAACTAACATCAAACTCGTTAAAATGTATCAAATTCTACCTAAAAAGTGGCCTGTAGCTTATCTGAAACTTCTTTAAAACTAATTCACAGCAAGCAAAAAAATGGCTTCTGGCAAAAAAACATCTGAAAAACATAAATGCGTCTTAAAATGATCATGAACCATGTATAAAGATGGCCTCAAAATAACGTAGTTAGAATTAGGGAGCAAAAAAAAAAGCCTTAAGTCTAAATCTTTTCTCTAAACCTAACATGAGAAAAAAAAACTCCAATCAAAAAGCAGAATGAAACCAATCCAATACTACTTGTCTGGAATTAGCATTAAATCAGCACAAAACAACAACAACAAAAAACTGCAAAACTCGAAGACAGCCTGCAAAAAATGATCATGAAATGAGTCTAAAATCTAGCTGGACACCAGCTGATCATGACGGTAAATTGACCCCAAACTAGTGTAAAACCAACATAATGAAACCAGACCATTACTTTTATTAAACTGTAAGTATTAAACTCATATAAAACTCTTTGTCTTTTGTTTCTGTTTGTCTTTCTAAACTTTTGTTGATCAGTAATATTGATGCATAACTCCAAATGTGTGCCTGCAGAGCTCGACGAGCTCCAATGATCTTTCCAAGAGCACCTGAACGCCTCACGCCTCCTCGCGTTGCGTTCACGATCCACCAGCAGGAAGCTGCGGTGCATCAGTCTTCTTCTTCCCCCTCAGCTGCGGAGACACAAAAGCAGCTTTGACTAACGAAGCAAACTTGGACCAACGAGGCGGGCGAACGGACGCTTCACCTCCTGCGTGACGGGCGTGCCCCGGGACAGGCCAACGCACGCCACCGACGCCTGTAATTTGTAGGAAAAGTTGCTGCTGAGGAGGGAAAGTAGTCCGAGTGTGAACGCCGTGGGGATTTCTCCTCGTCTACTTTCAGGCTCAGGTTTCTTTGTATCCCGCCTGTCAGTCAGAGCCGAGCCGAGCCGAGCCGAGCCGGAGGTCGTTGTTTAGTCTGCAGCACAAACAACAATACATCCAACCGCTCCGAGGGCGTCTCGTGGGAACATCTAGCCAGCTGCCGTCGCCCTTCGGCCTCGGCGCTGAATCAACACTCGGGGCGGCGGCCTTCTCTGAAGACGCTTGGATCAGATACTGGAGGGAACAAAAGCGGCATCACTTTTCTCTTCTTATCTACAACTGAAAATTCCCAGGACCGAGGTCTGTGTCTACTGATGGAAACTGACAGACGATGCCTTCAAAATAAGATCAAAAGGTGTAAAACAACACTGAAGCTAATTGATGAATGATACAGCAACTTGCAGTTTCATAGTTGCTGTACATTGAGGCATGTGAGTGATGTTAGCAAACAAAGGGCACCTTCCCCAGAAACTTTTTAAGGACGACGGGGAGAAAAACAATTGTTTTAGCTGGTGTGGACAGAGACGTCTGGGCTCCATCGCTCCCTGTACTGCCGCCATGACGCCGTGTGGACTGAGCCGGAAACAAGATGGAGGTCAGGAGAACAACAATCAATGGTCCACATTCAGAGTTTGGGGACTTTAGAGGAATCCTGAATACTCAAAGAAAATGCTAATTCATGGACTCAACCACCAAACCACTACGACAACCCATCACGCATCTTGTTATGCACTGAGCTCTGCTGTAGAAGTTACGCAGCTTAATATCCTATTCAACTGCTATAAGAAGGAAGAAAACGTCAGTTTGAGTGCCAATCAAAACAATCGAATGCAGACTCCTCTCTTCTCCAATTTTAGTCAGGACAAGTGAACGCACCACACACAAACATCCCAGTCTTATTACAAGTGTGCTCTGCTTTCTCTTTTACATTCAATGAGAATATAAGCAAGGTTTAGATGTAAAATCTTTGAATTTACTCTACTTTTTCTGCCTCTTTTCAGTGTTTCTGTGTTGCGTCGCTGCTCCTGGCCTTCAGGGGGCAGCACTGATCTGAAGTTCTGAAGTGAATGTTTGTCTCTCCTCTGCGCCGGACCGCCTGAAGCTCTGCTTCACACTCGCTGCTGTTCTGAGACAAATCAGGCAAGCGGGGAAACAAGGAGAGAAACCATGAAAAGAATTTGTAACAAATCAAAAAACCCTGAGATCAGTGGGTTAAAGGTTTGATCAGAAGTGGTGAGAAGACAGTTTGATCCGACAAATGAAATGAAGGAGGGTGATAAATAAAGACGCAGCTTCTTCGTACTATATGAAAGACTTTCAATTAATAGCTGCAGGCAGCCGGGAGAAGAAGACTTTGAGGTGCGACGCGTCTTTGGATGGGTGGAAGCAGCAACTTTAAGTGGCTCAGACGAACGTTTCTGTTGTGGATTGGAGGAGGAATCGTTTGACGTGATGATGTGAAGTGGTGAAGTCAGACTCCAGCCGGTCCACAGCCTCTTCATCAGTCAGCAACCTTCCCTGGGTTCAAGTTTGCTCTGCTGGTTGGTGAAACTCTCCGGTGTGTGTCGGTGCGGTGGAACATCTGAACAAAACCTCTCCTACTTCAGAAAACCTGTTTCTCTTCAGTTCCCTGAACTGTTCATTGTCTGTGTTCAGTTCACTGCCTTTAGGAAAACTGGGAATAACCAGTGTCTGTGTTTACTTTATTGCAAGAAGGGAAAATGGACAAAACCACTGCCGGTTGGTAATTCAGTCTCTCTTGAAAAATTCAGAGGATCCATTGTCTTTGACTAATGCATGTTTAATATAAGCTGGAGAATCCAGTGTTTGTGGTTAATCCACTATCTTGTAATAAAATGAGAAATCCCATTATCTGTGATTAGTTTGCATTAAAACCACCAAAGACCATTGTCTGCGGTTAAAGTAGATTGAGAAATAAAACCTGGAGAGACTTTTGCTGGTGGTCGATTTACTCTTAAAATGTAATCTGTAGTGAAACTGAGAAAGGACAATTGTTCAGGAGCGGAGGTTCTTCTGTTGGCATTGAAAATGGAAGAGACCATTGTTAGTGGTTAGCTCTGTTGAAGTATCCAGACAATCCATTGTCAGTTTTATCTTTCTTCAAAACTGAAGACAGTCCACTGCCTGTGGTTAGTTTACAGCTGGGCAGTCCATTGTCTGTGGTTGGTATATGATCAGTAAAACATTCAGTATTAAGTAATGTATGCAAATGAATTGATTTCTGAGTGATGGAACCATCGCCTGCAGGATGACAAGAGGCTTTTGTTCTGGCATATCCTGAATTCTGTTGTCATGCTTGGTTTGTTTTGTCTCTCATACTGGCAACTTTGTACAGAGCTCATCTTCTTACAATATAAAACTGCACTTTAAACAATAAAATCTCATCAATTTTTCTGTGTGCTTAAATGGGTTTGTGTGCAGTCTTTAAAAAGAAAAAGTCTTTGTTTCCCTGCTCTCACTCACATAAAGCGTTTTTAGAAATCCCTGCAAAATTGAAGCTTACAAATAAACTTGAAATTGAACTTGAACACCTCATAGGAGCAAAAAAGAAAAAGAAAAAAAAAGACAATTTTCCCAGTTGTTTTGCTGAAATGAAGAACAGCAGCTATTTTCTCTGATATGTATTTTGGAAGTGATACAGAGGAAAATGATTGGCTGTCAGAAAAGTGATTCAACAGCAAAACAACAACAACAATGGAGCCTTTCATTAGGGACAAAGCAAAGAACCAGGTGTGTGTGTGTGTGTGTGTGTGTGTGTGTGTGTGTGTGTGTGTGTGTGTGTGTGTGTGTGTGTGTGTGTGTGTGTGTGTGTGTGTGTGTGTGTGTAGCTATGTGGATGAAGGTGTGTGTATCAGACAGAGAGAGAGAGAGAGAGATGTGTGTGTGCACGCACAACTACATGTATTGGGGAGTGCACACATGAAGGTGCGCAGATTGTCTCTATATGTGTGTGTGTGTGTGTGTGTGTGTGTGTGTGTGTGTGTGTGTGTGTGTGTGTGTGTGTGTGTGTGTGTGTGTGTGTGTGTGAGTGTGTGTGAGTGTGAGTGTGAGTGTGTGTGAGTGTGTGTGCGTGTGCATGTGTGTGTTTCTGCAGTGTTGTGTTGTGACTCTTTCTCTGTTTTCAGACTCAAGGTGATAAACATTGAAATAAACCTGGCTTTGTATGTTTTCATTTCCTGTTCTCTCTCTCTCTCTCTCTCTCTCTTCCACGTGCACACACACACACACACACACACACACACACACACCAAGGGCATGTCGCTCAACCCCACCCGGCCCGGCCTGGCACCTCGCTCACGGCCACAAAGCCTCCATTATCCACTTTTAATAAACTTCTAATGGGAGGAGTTTCACTTCAAAAACATGATTCATAACAAGGCGAGACCTTTCCAAGGTTCTTCTCATTTCAAGCTGCCGCCTCCGTCATCAGACTGCAAATTTAAGTAAAAAAAAAAAAAAGAAAAAGGTTTAATTAAAAGCCACAGCAGCAGATCACAACAGGGAAAAGAAAAGTTGGCCTTGAAGCTGTGAAACACAAACAAGCCTGCGGACGTGCAAGAGGAGAGACGAACACACCTGTCGCACCTGCCACTCCTTCCACTGGCCGCTTTCTGTCAGAAGCACAGATTTGTCCTTCGGTCTGCTGCAGGTTCTTTGAAATGTGTGATAATTTGGATAAATATCCATTAAAATCCTGCATCTTACTTCAACACAGCCTTACACAACCTGAAAGGATGCAGAGAGCCTACAAGTCCAGATTCAGAGAGAAAGGAGCCCGGTCAGAAGCGTTTACAGGTCGATGACATCAGAGGAGCGGTCACTGGCCGGGATTCTGTCTGAAAATAGAAACCCTGCGTTGCATTTCAGAGTTCAGAGCGACTGAAAACATGTTTCTGACTCCGCTTCTGGTTAAACGAGGGAAAACGCCTGAGTGTTGCTCTCTGTCTCTGCTCGTCTGTCGTTCTATCCTCCAACCACAACCGGAAGTTTACTGTCTGAGCAGGCCACTTCCTGTTAAATGGGAGTTTTTTCCTTTTCCACCATGGCTCATGTGGGAATGAAACCCGACTGAAGGGAAAACTGAACTTTTAGAAAACGTTAGTAGTAACTAGTTCCTCTGCACATGCTCAGTAGAGACAATCAGAACAAAGTTTCCTCCATGATGTCAAAAATAGTGACAAACTGACCAAACTTATACATGTTTCATGATGTTCAGTTCCAGTCTGATCTGTTTCTCTCTGATTTAATTTTTTTTTTAATCAAGCAATGTGTTTACGAATTTGTTGAGTGGAGAAGTAATTTAGAGTAAATTAAATAAAACATTTTAAAAACAAATATTGAATAAGTTAATATTAGAACATGACAAAAGCTGACAGTAAAAATGACACATAGACATACAAAGCTGGAGGTGAGCGTTTCCCTTTTCAACAGTTAAAAGCTGGTTTCCATGCAGACATGCAGCAGATGTTAATGTGGATGGAAATAATGATTTTTGGGGGATTTGATGTTTTTTTTTGTGCGGTTGGATTGTTTTGGTGCAGGTATCATCCCCACTGGTGTGAGTAAAAAAAAAATCAAAACCTTAAAATGAGAAGAATGGGAGCCCAGATGGAGCGAGCGGCGGAGAGACAGACAGACGCCGGCTTCCATTCCAGCCTCCAGCTGAGCTGCCGCCCTTCTGGCTTCCCGCTCCTCGCACATTATTTTATGGCGCTCGGCTCGGCGGGGAGCAGAAAAAAGCCTCAGAGCCAAACCGTACCTACTGCTGGATGGATTTCCAGCTCCCAAAATATTACATTTCCTTTGTGCCGAGATGGAAATCAGTATTCTAACCCAAAGCGAAAATATGATTAATTGCTGGCCGCCTGAGTCCAGGCGTGGGGTAATCAGCCCGACTGGAGGAGTCTCTCCTCCCAAGCCATTCAGAGCCGCTCACACAACACTATTCTTTCCTTCTTTTTACTAACGTATGCACTATATTAGAAATACCCACAGAAAATTGAATTTGTATAGTTCCATGTGTAAGTGCTGAGCTGATTCATATGAGGCTAAATGAAAGCAGTGGATATATCCTTTTTTTTTCTTTTAAGAAATCTTTTCGTTTTCGTTTTTCAACAAATGCACCTTTCTCTTCTTCTTCATCCTAACGTGTTAAATATTCGCGAGATCTGTGGATCCGTCGATGTGAGGCTGCCAAGGTATTTCTGTCTTTGTGTTTACAGGAGTAGAGGGAATGAAGCCACATTATCACCCACGCCTACAAAAAACAGAGGAAAGAGTGAAATCTCTGAATCACCTCCAGTTCCCATGCAGGCTTCTTTTTTTTCTTTTTTTTCCCATTTTGCATTTTGAGCTTTGAACTGCAATGAAATCACACAAAATTGATTTTTCTGCTTGAAGCCTGCCAGTTTGGATCATTTAACAAAAATCTCTTTAAAAAAAATTTAAATAAAATAAGCAACGCAATTTACTAAATAATACGACTTTGGTCATTATTAAAATCACCAGCTGGTTTAAATGTGATATAAATGAGAGGATTTATTGAGCGTAATGTCAGATTTCTTTAAATCATTAGACGGATAAGATTCATACTTTAGACTTTCATTACATCTATTGGCTCCGTTGTCTCTTTAGATTGAAGTAATTCAACAAACTTTATGAAGCTTTGTAAAGACGTGAGTTTGGTAAGTTTAATAAGACGACATACGTAATAAGAGGAAATTGAAAGATCAACAGTGGGAACCCCGAAAGGTTACCAGCTGTGCTTGGCACCATTAAAAGTGAGGCCTCGTTTACATGTCAGTTTCTTTAATTTACAAATAAACACAGCTCTGACTCACCACAAACGATGATTCCTTAAAACTCTAACTGTGTGAAACACTGAGTAGGGAGCGTCTCCATGGCGACAGATGCTAATCTCCTGTGATCTCTTCCGTGAGTTTCCTCTCCCATCCGCTTTGTATGGGATATTTTTCCACAATTTCTGGGGATTTATTTAGAAACGTTTAGCCGTTAACGTCCCAAAATCAAATCAACTGGTCCTTGGATGATAGCAAATCATCCCTGAGGATTTTATGAGATTCTGGTTAATAGTTAATATTAAAAGTTGTTCAAATACATACATACATACATACATACATACCAATAAATACACACAGACGTAAACATAACCTTCTCGGCCAACTTTTATTGAACAGAACAGCCAACAAGCTTGTGGCCTGGCATGCAGGCAACATTGGTTACGGTACTTCAACTCAAGGTTATTCTGAAACAATAACGCAAAATTAAGGTGTTTTTCACTTGAAACACTGTTGTGCAAACAGAGTCTTAAAGACATTGAGCAGGAGGTTTTACACTTAATAATGGAGTCACGTATGGGACAAGTTACTGCTGGACAGGAAGCAGAAAAATGATAAACAGAATTAAGACTCTCATACAGGTCTAGACTTGGACCCGTGGAGCTTCAGGGGCTCCAAAAGGTAGAAATCAGCCATGATCATGAACACATAAATAAACTTGGCAGTCTACACACAATATTGTGTTGTGAATATCTAGTTTAAATTTCAGTCTGCACATATGTGTGTGTGTGTGTGTGTGTGTGTGTGTGTGTGTGTGTGTGTGTGTGTGTGTGTGTGTGTGTGTGTGTGTGTGTGTGTGTGTGTGTGTGTGTGTGTGTGTGTGTGTGTGATGTGTGTGTGTGTGTGTTTGAGGGTGAGATGAGCTGGAAGCTTCTGGATATCAGCCATCAGGCCAGCGCTCGGTTCGCTGCAGGATTATTCACACATTCGACCTCCGACCCAGAACAACAACAAACAGCCGCTCGCTCCGCCCGCCGCTCGGCAGATTGGACGATTACGGGTCGTGACACCGGCGTTTTGGAGGCAGCGTTCATCTCAGATCTCCTCTGAGGTCAGAAATAGACTCTACCATCTCAGTAATTCCTCCCGTACCGAGGATATTTGACATTTCCATCTCACTTTCCTGCTCAGATGATTTCTTATTACAGCGTGGAGTGCAGAGTGACAGCCGGGCGCCGCCAGGAAAATAACGACGCTGAAGTGGAGTGTCTTCGTTTCACACTCATATTTACAAGTCTGGGACATTATTGAGTCACCGATTAGCCTGAAACGTACTATTTGGGGGGGAAATGAACCGGGGGTAAGTCCACAGGCGCCCGGGGAGAACATGCAGACTGCAGATTGAAATGACTCCATACAACCTTGTCACTGTGGAGAACGAGCTCCCTGGAGCCGGAGATCAGGGTTCATCTCAGGGTTCTGATCACGGTTTTAGGCCACATCCAGATGTTAAGATCCGTTGGACTGGAATGACTCTAACAGCATTCCCTGATCAGCAATCAATATTTTAGTCACATAAAGTCCCATGTGGACGATACTGCACAGAGTATTGTTATCGATGTATTCACAAACATTAGAGAGAAACCACAAAGATATTTGATAAATGAGAGACCTGTCAGTTACCGTCATTCATATTATTCAAAGGGATAATGTAATTTTCAAAGCTGATAAATAAGTCAATTAATTAATTAAAAAAACACAATTATTAAATATAATTATGATAGAAAAATAGGTACAAGCATATAAATAAAATAACAGTATTATTATTATTATTTTGTTATTATTATTATTTTTATTATTATTATTATTATTATTATTAATAATAAGAATAAGAATAATAAGAATAATAGTAAGAATAAGAATAATGTACCATTGTTATATATCATACCAAGTACCATTGTCATGGGAACGGATGGTCAAAAGATGACAAAAGTTTTAATTTTCACTTGAAAATGCCTGAATGAAACTGTGTGTTATTCTGTGTCTGTCCATCAGTGAACCTGCTTCCACCTAAATCACATGATTCAGCATCTAAACCAAATCTGCTCCCGAGAAGCTTGTGTTGCAGGAGCTCGCCTGCGATTGGACCATCATAGTACGGAAGTAACTGTACTGAGTAATATGTGGACGTGAAGTTCTTTTTCTCAGCTTTCAGTGACATTTAGAGTTCTGAAGATACAATAAGCATCCAAACCGTGGGAGTGTTGTGACGTCCCGCCTCCCGGTACATTGCTCTGCCGGGTTCAGCTCGTTCACTCTGAAAGCTTTTTCTCTTCAGACGCCTCCGAACATCACAGCGGAGCTTCGCTCTCCGAAGGTCAAGGTGAGCCAATCGACGCACAGACGCGTGCTTGCAATCGAAGAAAGACTCGTAACACGATCCACTGACATCACGCCACCAAATGGCTTGGGGAAGAGACGCAGTTTCTGCAGATGCATTGTGTGATGTTGAAGAAAGAAAGCTTACTTCATGAATTCCTGCCCTGTAAGAGCTCCGTCTCTCCTATGAAACTGTGTTTATGCACTTTGACATCCAGCTGAAGGCACGACAAACTGAACTTCAGGTGAACAAACAGAAAAACAACACTGCAGCACCTACCCTGTCAGTCCATCATTAGGGCAAAGAGAGCCCAGAGTTTAAAGTCCAACACACACACACATATTTAACATAGATCTGCTAAGACAGCACATATAGAATCTTGTGTGAATTATTTTTGCATCAGACATAAAAATGTAGGGGTTTGAGAAAGAATCCTTTCTTTTGTCAAGGCAGATTATCGTCCCATCCAAAGGTTTGTGGTTTGATCTCACGTTTCACCATATTTCTCTCATCAGGCAGGAAACTGAACCCCAAATTGCTGTGAGTGTGAATTGGAATAACAAGTCTACTCCATCAGGTCTTGACGCACCATTCTACCACTAATAAGGCCTTTTTGTGTCGTGTTTGCATGTTCCTCTTCCTGCCAGCACGACTTCTCCTCAACACAAAGATGCACATGTGAGATTCCTGTGTGAACCGGAGCAAAGCCATGAAAAGCAGCCGATGAATGAATGAATAAATGTTTTCAAGGCCGATGGCAGACAGGAGCTCAAAGCACACGACAGATCGTTTGCGCAGTCAGACCGTGTGTTGGCGGATTCCTGCAGTGTGTGTGTGTGTGTGTGTGTGTGTGTGTGTGTGTGTGTGTGTGTGTGTGTGTGTGTGTGTGTGTGTGTGTGTGTGTGTGTTCAGGTCTCACGCCCTACTGTCATGCATGCCTGCTTGTCTGTCTATGTACATGATTGTACGGGAAACTTTATAATTCAAAAACTGCACCAAATGCCAACAGTAGCGCCAATCTAATCCAGAGAAAGTAAAAAAAAAAAATCACTCACCATCACTTGTAGATTAAGGCTACGTCTCAATTCTCCCCCTTGGCCCTTCATCTTACCCCTACCCCTCTGAAATGTGCGTTCACAAGAGTCTGAGGGGTGTCCCATTTCACTACTGTGCAGAGGCAGAGGGGTGAGGGGCAGGGCTATTCACCTGAGGGGCAGGGCTATTCACCCCTCTAAACGAAGTGTTTACAGATGCACACTTTAAAAAGAGGGGTAGGAGGACATGGCGCCGAAGGACTCGCATTTCACATATATACACTTCTAAAGTTATATAAACCTGTTGTGTTTTATACTAGTAAGAATGGCAGTAGCGCTGCCGTATGGAGCTTCTGTGTGTATTTGTTTCGTAGAGACCGTGTTTATTACATTTTATTATTACATTGTTTAGTTCCAAAGTCTTCTAATATGGGTGTTTTGAAAACAGGGACCCCCGAGCAAACAAGGAAGCTCCTCCGCTTTCGCATGGTGAATGAGGAAATATTTCTGAAGTCCAAATACAGTGCAAAAACTGAAGTAATCCATGTTTCTATCTATTTCTTCACCTTGATGTGGAAAGGCGGAAAACGAAACAAAGCAGCCAAGCTGCTGCAGCACGTTGAATTTGGGACGGCAGGACGACGATCCTGCTGGAAAATCAACAAACATCCGTGGTTCAGCTCGGCTGATATAACGGCGCCGTATTATGACGTCAAAACTGTGAGATGGAGTGAGATGGGCGGGGCTGAGCAGAGGGAGAGGGGCGTCCTAAATCTAAGGGCTGAAACTTTTATCCCTTTGCCTTTGCCCTCGTTTTGGAGGCGGATGGCTAAGGGGTAGGTGTAGGGGTAAAAATAGAATTGGGATTGGTCCTAGATCCATCCTGCTGTAAAATGCTGCACCAAGCCTTTGTTGGTCTGAGTTCGTTCATCATTTCTGGTGTCGGTCTTCTTCTACTCACAAACCCTGAAGCAGGTCCACTATCGTATCATGGATCTTGATGTTAAATTAGCCACCATCACTCCAGAGTAGCAGATAATAACAGAGTCATCACCACCTGCTCATGAATCAATCAGTCAAGCTCATTTCAATGACGACAGTCAGACCAGCACTAGAAACTCTGCTGGCCCTGAGGTCCGTCAATAACACATCAGAATCTGATTGGCTGATGATACTGTCACTCAACATTATAACCCAATAGCAGCGTCCAGCTTCTATCAGAGGTTAGCAATGAAGCTACTGCTAGCCCCAGCAGAGGAGAGGAGCTGTGATGCCTTTAGAGGACGTAGGAGATTTGAGCTCCACAAAATATAACCAGTCGTCTTCTGGATAAAGTTGCTAAAGTTACTAATTGATTCCAGACACAGATTTCAGAATCACTTTTTAATTATTAAAAAATAAAGAAAAATCATTTTTGACAGTGCTAGCAGTGCTCGCCCTGCTGCCCCTGACTGCACACCACTGGGTATCGGCAATACTGCCCCAGTTTTTACTTGGTATTGGATCGATACCACATTTTGCAGTATCTTACACCCAGGGTTGGGTAGTAACGGATTACATGTAATGGCGTTACGTAATTAGGATCCAAAAATTATTTAACTGTAAACCGTTACAGTACATAAAAAAATGTGTAATCTCGTGACAGGTATATTGGATAAAAACTGGGATTACTGAGCAGGATTACAGTAGAGCATACGTGTTGAACTCCAGCCCTGCACGATTTGGATGTGTCCCTACTTCCACACAGCTGATTGCAATGAGCAGCTCGTTATCTGGCTTTGTGCTGAACGTGGTGATGAAGCATCGGGACATTCAGTGGAGGGAGACGTGGAAAACGAGCAGAGCTTCGGCCCTCGAGGATCTGAGTTTAGCACCCCTGCAATAGAGAATCAGAAGGAATAAAGTAGAACTGCAGCTGTCACATGTGCAGTCCACTGGCATTGCAACACTTCCTGACGCTTTCAGGTTACAACACACTGTTGTTACTTGTCTGGCACCGACGCATTGTCATGGATTCTGCAGCCAGCTGCTCTCATCATGGCTGCTCTGGGGAAAGAAACACATTTTCTGGCTGGAAACTCCGACATCACTGTGTTTTAAAGTGGGGGGAGTCTCTTCACCTCTCTGTACAATGCTAATGACGCCTCCAGCAGTGAAAGTGACGTGAACGTCCAGGAACTCAACGTCTCACCTGAAGAAACATCTGGGAGGATAAAACCTGCTCACTTTACTGAAACACACCTGGACTCTGTCAACTAGTGTGATTAGCTCATAACCTGCTAGTAACCTGCCAATACCAGTACTGGTGCTGATGGTAGGAAGACATTCTCAATACGTTTAGAGGATCTCATGTTTTAGGGATTCATTGGGGCGACACGCATCATAACTTTTCTTTTTTTTTATAAGTCTGCTGGTTGACTGAGTTGTTCAGTTATTATCAATCAGTGATTCATGCTGCCAGATACAGCCTCTCATCAAACATTCATATTTAGTCCAGAAAACAACATTAAACCAACAAGGAAACGAGAGAGAGAGAGACAGAGAGAGAGACAGAGAGAGAGAGAGAGAGAGATGAGCACTTTTTCTTGAATAGAAATAGTTTTGAGGACTAACACTTGAATAATTAAAAGCGTAAAAAAAAAAAATCAGTGTTCGACACCTGATTAGTTACTTAGTTTTGATTTAATTCAAAACTTGTTCAGTGTAGTTTGTGTATAAAACGTGTCAATACACTGAGCAGACACACATTCTGTTCTTTCTCGTCTTTATTTTTTATGTTTGCTGGTGAAGTAATCCAAAAGTAACTATAAAAGTACTCTGGTACATTACTTTTTTATTTTAGTACTTAGAGTAAGTAACTGATTGCATTTTTTGACAAGTGACTTGTAATTGTAATGGATTACAGTTTTTAAGTAACCTTCCCAACCCTGCTTACACCACTACTTCACAGCACGTCATGATGTGCGGTGGATAAAATAGGCAAGTGTTCGGGTTGAAGATGGTTTCTGCTTTGTGCCCTTAAAGGAGTCATATTATCCAGATTTTCAACACTTCCACATGGATCTCAATGATCCAGAAACATTATTTAAAGGGACGGCCTACCTTAATTAGCATTGGCTAAGCCCTCGATGATACTATATAGGCTGTGATTTCTGATTGGCTCGGGAGAGAGAGCACAGACTTTCTTCACTTTTGCAGGGTCACTCCAGGTATGGGGACGATTCTTATGTTTGGAAAACCATCAGAAAGAGAATTTTGCCTAATATGAGCCCTTTAAGATTTCCTCTGATACAAGCTATGCACCCTGTGTGATCACTACATTATGGAAACATTAAAGTGAAGTGAAACAGGTGGAAACATCCGTCCATCCATACAAAAGCAGAACCCTCCAAAAAAAATAGCATGGTACAGTTTACCGGGTCACCTGATTGACTGAAGGGGACAAGATCAAGCAGAAACGTGGTCTCATTGGTGTCATGCTGATTCTGTGGAAGATATAATCTATTATATCTATTAAGAGGATGCAGGGAGGACTTTGTTCAGATCGGTTAATGTAACACACAGAATGAGATTTACAACCTCTGAAAATGCTTGTGTTGTTTACGTGGCGGTTTTGGGGATTTTTTTTTAAGGAGTCAGAGGAATTTTCGAGATCCTCACGACTTTTATTCATGAACTTTGTTCAAGGCAGTTAAATTGATTGTGTCTTTAGTTTGTTCAAAAAGACGATGAAGATGCCAATAAAATGTGTTTTATCAACGTGTTTCTCAGAAACATGTGATCTAAAAACCAAATGAACAGAAGAGAGAAATAAAAACTGTATTTTGAGAGATTTTGTCTGGCATGCATTAGAAAACGCTCACTCAGCATCTCTGCCTTCACGGTGGAAACGCTGACATCACAACCTCACCTTTAACTCATGTGAACTCACTCTTAGTCTCTGAGTAAAACAGTAATTTTCTCCTCGTCATTCTTGATTTTTTCCCATCGACAAGGCGCCATAAAAATGACCCAAAATGATGTAGTACATATGCCAGGCTTATAGGTGGCGCTGTAACTCTGCCACAGAAGTAAAAACTGAAGACATGGCGCATGAAAAAATCCTCGTATTGCACATAATCCACCATCTGGCCTTCTTAAAGCTCTGAGAAGGAGACAGGGCGATGACATCATCATTTTCAGCAAAGTGCGTCTTGCCTGCCTCACCTCAAAGCCAAAGTAGCTTTTTCAAATCCCTCCACCCCGGAACCCGTTTAAAAAAACAACGTAGTTTTCCAGCTCCTAAAGCGCTACGCCGTGTGGTTGATGGAAAAGAAACTATGCATTTCCTCCCACCGGGAGGGCGGATCTTTAGACTTTCAAGAAGAAAATCAATGGTTCAGAAGAGTGTGTATGTTTATTCAGGCATTTCTTTGTGACGTCCAGAACCAGACAGCCATGACCGAACAAGAACTTTGTTAAAGTACGGTACTTGTATACAAATGTAAAGGTGGTTGGAGAAATGTTTGATACCTTTTCAGTCGTCATAGAATTACTCAGTAGACATTTCTATTGTTTTATTTCATTCTCATCCAAGATCCTTACTACTTCTGAACATTCTGTTGACTTGTTGTAGTAGACTGTTATGGGTGTGTGTTCTACTGCTGTGGTCAACTGGAATCTCTTTACATGCTCACGGTATCGACCATCATTGTCTCCTTGAGACAAAAATGCATGTAGTATTTTAAATTTGAAGGATTGTTGTGAATTTCTAATGCTAAAGTACTAACTTGCCTCACTGGAGACGCACTGACCGACACTTCAAAGCCAAAAACTTTTGTAAAATGCCTCCAAATTCTCCAGTCTGACCTGACTGCTCCTGGGCGAGTCACTGCCTCCTCTTACATATTCATCGGTTTGTTTACAGATTTGAGGCGCGCTCCATCGAGACCGTGAATGTGTCCGGTCACAGGTCGCCCATTCGAAGTGCAGCAGTATTTACCGCGGGTGGCGTCCACAGGCGAGAGGCCAAGAGTCGGGGGCTGAAAGAAAATGTGACCTGTCGCCCCGATAAAGGCTTTGACGCATTTGTAAAGGAAGCCTGAGCAGCAGAGACGGCGCGGACGCATCGGTTCAGTTCAACCATATGCAGATGAAGAGCGCTGGGTGAGGGCTCCCCCTTCACCGCTCCTTCAATGAGTGCAGCGTCGCTTCACGTCAAACACAAAAGCTTCATTCTTCAGGAAGTTCTCGGGGGCTCACAAAGTAGAAATTTGAGGGCCGGCGTCCAGTCATGCTACAGAAGTCGGCGGAAGAGTTTTGTTTGAAAGTTTTTCTTCAAGCCGCAAGAATTTCCAAGTTTTTCACCCTGACATACACGAGACTCTGTGACTCCTCGTTTCTCGAAATCTCTGCAGAAAAAGGTGGCGAGAGCATCGAGTGAAGCTGTGAAACAATAAACACATTGTTTTCCCAATGAAATACAAATGGTGTGTATTACTTTTTTTTTTTACTGAATTTGACACAAAGGCTTTTTCACCAAAAAGTTGTTATTCCTCCCTCAAACAAACGCAACTTTAAAAAAAAAAAAAACTATTTTTTTTATATATATATATATATATATAAATATATATATATATATATAAATATACATATATATATATATATACACATATATATGTATATTTATATATATATATATATATATATATATATATATATATATATCAGTAGGTGGAATATATCAGATGAACATTTTGTTCTCAAACCTATATATTATATATACACCCATTAAAGTGGTTCAAGGACGGAGACGAGGAGAACTGTGTCATGGTGCAATTTTTTTTTTCATTTATTTTTTTATGGTCCCGTACACATGACAAGTGAAACTGCAAATGTCCACCTTTTTGTTAATGTTTATAGCGTACTGTTCTCTGCATGCATATGCTTGTGTTTCATCACAAAAAACAAACAACAGTGTTTCTGTATAAACGCGCATCATTTTAAATGGTGCTGATTAAAAGCAAAATGTTTCTGAAATGAAAATGTAAGGACGATGTGTTTTTGCTTGAAGATTGTCCTGTATCGTCTCAAGTCTCTCACTGTTTCTTGTTCCAGGCTTCTTGTTTTCCCCTCCCTGTGTCTGCTTGCTTCTCCCTGCCCTGATGTGTTTCACCTGCCTGAGTGTGAGATTGTCCACACCTGGTGACGGCTCTATATATTGTGCTCTTCCTTTGTGTCTTGCAGCTCAATCTTTCAGCGTCCCTGCATCTTTCTTGTTGTCAATGTGTCTCCGGGATATTTTGTTCTTTTGCTGTTCTTTAAAAATGAAGTACTTGACTTGAGGCCACCTCAGCGAGTCCTCGCTCCACACGTGACGAACTGGATGGATTTACGAAATGAAGGTTCACCCTAAACAAGGGTTTAGGGGGGAAGGTGAACTGTTTAGTGAGCCGTCGTCAGGGTTATGTTTCATTTCTGTGTCCGATCTGACAGCTGAAAGCCGACGGCAGAACCACTCATACTGGAAGTAATAATCCTCTCACACTTTGTGTGTCATTGTGTCTCTGTCCTCTCTCTGTGTTACGGCCTCATCTGCTCTCCACCGGGTTATTAGTTCCTCTGCCATCGCCATGGCAACAAAGAGCTGCGCCGCCTCGCCGTGGCGTTTCAGGATTGGGGGGGGGGGGTGAGAGGGTGAAACCAACATTTTCTTTTTTGTAGTGTGTGTGTGTGTGTGTGTGTGTGTGTGTGTGTGTGTGTGTGTGTGTGTGTGTGTGTGTGTGTGTGTGTGTGTGTGAGAGAGAGATCCAATCCAATGTTTTCCGTGTAAATTTGGGCTGGAATGAGTCGCAACTAAAGCTTAAATTCAGGAACACACACACACACACACACACACACACACACACACACACACACACACACACACACACACACACACACACACACACACACACACACACACACACACACACACAAACACACACACATGTTTTGCCAAAAGTGGGATCTTTTGCTGCAGGATTTTTGCCTTTTTAAAAACTGTGACACGTTAATGTTTCCATTTCTTTGTTTCAGACTGAGATGATATTCACTCTCATCTTACACATCTGGTGTTCTTGATGGAAAATCACAGAAAAAATATGACTGAGAAACACATTCTACTGATCTCACTGTACTATCAAAAAGAAGTTAAAATACGTCAGAGATGGACAAAAACTACAAGTTGTGAATATCACTATGTTTATTAAAAGTTCCATTCAGAAAAAGAAAGTGTTATTGTACATCAAATCAAACAGTAAAAGCTCTGCTACAACAATACTGAAACCGTGTGTATGAGCTTCAAACAAAACCAGATAAACTAAACAACTGAACTTGAATTACATTCAATGTAAAGTCATTTTGTCAACTAACCACCTGCTCACGACCACATTATGCCACAACCACCAACCACACATCAAATGAAAGCTGCGACTGCATTTTATTGTTTTTATATCTCAAAGTTTCAGCAAGACTTTGACCAAAGTAAAACTGTGAGTCACTTCATGAAGGAGGTTGCAAAAATATACAGTTTTCATCTGAGGTCGTGTCGTTTTAAAGAGGAGAGATTGGTCCGCAGCCTTTAGTAATATGATATGGAATGACAAGAGTGCAAAAAATATTTAAGGAAATAAATGTGGAGATATAAAGAGAATCAATAATACAAAAAAATATACAAAGTTAGTCATGTTCTTTTTCTATCTTGTCTTTGCTTATTCCATGTTGTCAATGCTTCTTCTGTTTTGTCTTTGTCTTTTCCATTTGCTTTTTCATCAGCCCTTGCTGATCTGCATTGTACTGCTTTGGTCTTTTCCAGACGGCTTGACTCATCCAGTAAATTCAACCACAAAAAGCAAATGGAAAAGACAAAGACAAAACAGGAGAAGCTTTGACAACATGGAACACACAAAGACATAATAGAAAAAGAATATGACTACCTTTGTGTATTTTTTGAATCTCTTTAAATGTCCACATTTATTTCCTATTAATTTTGGCACTCCTGTGATTCCATAATATGAGAGGCTGAAAAGTAAAGAAAAATAATGTTGTGAATTAATCTATGAAAAAAGGATCTGAACAAATAAACTGACTTCACTCAAGGTAAAGGTTAAAATGGTTTCATCTGCTACAGAATTTCTACCCTGAGATGAAAGTGTTTAAAGAGGCATTTTAACAATTTAAAATGAGCCTGAATAAATACTGTTACCAGATGTTTCCACATAAACAATCTGAGCTAAAAACATTGTTATTGTGCTTTTATTTCCTTTAAAAAAAATTATTTTCATTGTGCAAATGATTATTGAGTACTGCTGTTCTACAACATAATAATGTGATCAAATGTGTTTCTGTCAAGGTAATGTTAACTTCAATTACATTTGTTCAGGGTATACCGTCCGGCTCCATCTGTGTTGGAAAAATTAGAGAAAAATCAATAAAGACTAAAGTGGAAAAAATATACAGTGAAATATAAATTAGAATCAAATGTTGAAAATGTTTATACTCTCAAATTATGTTACCATTTATTTACAACATCAGAATCACTTTATTATTATTAATCCCTGGAAAAATATTTTTATCACATAAAATGAAAGGATAGTTATAAAGAGTTAAATAAGTACCATTAGGTTAAGATACATGTTCACATACACAGGAAGAGTTAAACTCAGCAAATTCAAATTATTTTTTATATTTGAAAATTGAACACATCAATCAACGCAAATGTGCAATATATAAAATATATATTAAATACTGGGTACAAAAATGCATTAAACCACCCCTCCAACAAAAAACACAAACTGTTGAATATAAACTACAATGTTTGTGAATGTTACTTGAAAAACAAATGCATAGACATTAACATTGTTTGTATTTGTCATAAATGGTATAGTTACTGCGATTTTATTAGCGTTCTTGCTTGTTTTTCTGATGTCACGGAGTCCCAACAGGAGGTCCCGTTGCAATATTTCATAGCTAAATAAAGAGATTCACAAATGTAAACGTATGAATTCTGTTAACCTGTGAGTCACTGTGTTCAGTCATTTCCAAATTATTATTTTTTTAATATTCTGCCAATTTTAACAGACATTAATTGAACATTTATGTTAAATCTCAAGATCGGTCGGGACATCATATTTATTGATTAGTCCTGTATAGGAGGGTGTGCCATTTAAAACGAAGATGCTTGAAGCATAAAACTGGAGCAAGATGTCAGACATTCAGCCAATGCTTTTAAAAGGTTTTGAAGAATACATTGTATAATACATGTGTGATAGTAAATCCAGAATTGTCGATCTTTTACAGCAGCCTGGTGATACGTCTGAGACAGAAACAATGAATTTTGAGTGATTTCAGTCAGTTAGTCACTTCTTTTTTTAAACAAAAATGGTGCACAAAACCGTTAGTGTGGCTACATCCTGGATGATTCTAGCATTTCAGTTCAGAGAAAAAAAAAGGTCCAGAGGATGAGGAATACCTTCCAATAACACTAGAAATATCCCCTTCCTCGGCACCGGTGTGGATTTCAAACAATGAGTGTTTGTCCAAGACTGATTGCCTCAAGAAATTCAGCTCAAAGTCACTTTTAGCTACAAGACGAAGCCCCAGAATCCAGCAGGAAGTTGCAGGAGGCGCAGAATGGCCACAGGTCTTTGCTAGTTTTCCACTGAACATGTCTGCAGGTGGCATCAGCACCATGAAGAACATTCTCAAGTGTTTGGAGGCAAATCAGAAACAAAGGTTTTGCAGAAAGAAACAGTTACCACAAACAATCTGCTCACAGGTGGCATTAATCCCCTCGTCTATCTTTCAGTTTTGTTTTCCTGTGGCTGATATCTCCAATACCTGGACCTCTGCCATCAGGCATCATATATGTGAGAAGTGTTCAGTCAATACATATTTTATCATATATTATCATCAAAGGTGTTGCATTTCCACAGAGACGTCGGCTGGTTGTGTGGTCACGGTGAGCCCTCTCCTCTTCCTCTCCTCTCCTCTCCTCTTCCTCTTCCTCCCCCTCCTCTCCTCTTCCTCTCTCTCCTCTCCTCTCTAGCGATGAATGGTAAGTATTTTAATCCCACCTCCTGTAAATCTGGAGCCACCTGCAGACACAAGCTGTGCAGCTTCTGTGGGAGAGGATGAGCATGACGAGGGGAATTAAAGCAAAACGGAGGCGCCGAACTGCTCGGAGACGTCTCGGACGACCTTCCAACAACTGCTAACGAGAAGGGAAGTGGACCAAAACCTTCACAGTACAACACCTCAACCACTTTATTCATTTATTCGACCGTTTTTCTTAATATTGATCTCGTCTCTGTGTTTGTGTGTAACTAGTCGTCATTTCTATAGTGTGATCAGCATCACACACACAGACACATGCACACACACACACACACACGCACATGCACACACACACACGATTAACTGACTAATTGTGTGCTCCTGTATATCAGGGGTGGAGGTGGAAGTACTCACAGTACTGTAATAAATCCTATTTTGTGGGTTTTGTGCATTTAAGAGTGTATTTCTAAGTATATCTTCTTGAATGATCTATTTTTAATATTCTTTAATTATAATTCATAATCCTCAAATTCTGCTTGTTACCTACATTTGTTTCCCATCATGTCATTTCTACACTTTGGGTCTGATCTACTCAAACTTTATATATTTAAAACACACTGGAACTGGATCAACCAGCAGGAAGCATAAGGACACATTTAGTACTTTTGTCTTCATGAAGATAGAATATTCATATTTAGATGATGTTGCTTTCAAGATAGTGCAAAATACTGGGAGGAGTACACGCTGGTGGATTAATGTACTGCATATAGTTTGATTTACTACCAATGAAACTATTGCATTTTTTAATGGAGACGTTTCCTCATCTGGCCCTCCACCACTTTAGTTTGTAGACATAAAATATTCTTTCTTTCTTTCTTTCTTTCTTATGCAAACAAAACACTTGTTGAAATACTCCTGTTTGAATGTCATATCATGATGTTATACCTTGTAAATTACTTGCAACAGACATAAAAACTGAAAGCACAATCTACACCAGATCCTAGAAATGTCCCATGAAAGTAAATGTTTCCAACAGGTACATTTGATCAGATGCCAATTGGTTTTGTTGTCACATTTTTGTGTTTCAATAAAGCTTCGTTGGACATAATATGTACAAAGAGCAAGAAGATTAATTTATAAATATATAATCAATATATATGAAAACACAAATTTATCTCTCCTTTGTCTCTTTTACAAAATGTTGATTTTTAATCTGGACCTCATTTGATTTTTGATTTTTTTTGTCTTTTCTAACATGAATCAGATCAAACTGGAAACTGAAACACTGTGAGCATTGTTCTCTGTCTTCCTGGCACTCAGTTTCACACAACTCAATTATATTTATTTAAATGTGCAAGGAACAAGTGCAAAAGTAAATAATATAAGTACAACATAAAAGTTTTGCATGGATAAACAGGTGGATGTGTTTAACTATAAAATAAATGTATTTAAAGTAAATGTATTTGAGGAGGTGTGTAAATAATTGATGTTAATGGAGGTGAACTGGAGGAAGAAGATGTGAAAAATGTAGTTTCATTGGCCGGATTGATTAAAAACACAGAGTTCCTCATGTCCCACAGAGCCTTGTGTTTCCCCTCCGTCTGACGTGGCAGTGGAGAAGGATCCTGGCGTCCCCCTGATGCCAACACTAGTTCTCTGAATCGTCTTCCTTTTACTCTGAAATGTGAGCAGTTGTGGTGTTAAGAAAGCGCGTGGAGCGAATGAAAGGTGTCAGTTAGAGAGGAAAGTGAAGGGAAGGAATGTGGAAAGCTACTTAGAGCAAAGCTACGGCACTTAGGCCCAATTAGGATGCATATTTTAAGCAGAGTTAAACCTGGTGAAATATTCATGATGGACTGCTGCAGGAAGAGGACGAGGGTGGAGGAAGAGGAGGAGAGATCGGCCTCTGGGGGGCGCCATACTCCCACGGAGTAGCGTGGAGTGGAGAGTCGGCGCTGCCTGAGAAGGAGGAAAGGAGTGCAGAGAGGAGATGGAGGGAGTGATGGACAATGAGCGCGGGGGTGGGTGGGGGGGTCTACAGTACAGAACCATCTCAGCGGCCTCCGGTCTCTGCTGCTCATTATGACAGTCGACCACCGCAGCCCCAGCACAGACACAGGACTCATTTCTTCCATCGTTCAATCTGTTTTCATGTCCGTCAGTGTACAGGATGGAATTTTAACACAGATAATTACCCCAACAAGCATGAGATAGCACCCGGAGAAAGACTCATAAAACACTGACCAAGCCCAGAATTGAACAGGTTCTAGAAAGCTAATCAGTAAAACACTGTGCTAATTGTTCTCTTTTCTTCTCTCTAGTCACATTTTGCTCATTTGACTGTTCTGACTGTCGAGCATTGCGGCATCAAACTGGGCTTTTCTAACTCTGAGGTGACAATGCGAACCACTACGCCACTGTCACAGACCATTGCCTGAACCCAGAAAAGATATGAACCATGAAAGGGTTATTGTTACCTTCACCAACGATAGTTGGGACGAAGGTTTTGTTTTTGTCTGCTTGTATTAATTTATTGGCTTGTAGATATGTATGTATTTTACGAATTGCACGAAATCTTCAGGGATGATTTGTTTTCATCTAAGGACCAATCTATTACATTCTGGGATGTTTCCAAACAAATCCCTCAAAAATGTGAAAAAAAATCCCATGCAAAGCAGATGAGAGAGGCACCTCATGGAGGAGATGAAAGGAGATCTGTTGACATGGAAATGCTCCAGAGTGCTCAGCTCATATCTCGTTTTGGTAAGTATCGAGTAATGCCAGTGTGAGCGCATTGGCCTGGGGAGTGGTTTATCTCTGTGCCTCCCCTCAGTGTTTTACATGAAGTGGCTACGCAGTTATATGAGCTAACAGCTACCATGCGATGCTAACTTGGTTCAGAGTTTCTCAGTTTTCATATAGTTTTTTTCCTGCATTATGACTTCGAGCTGTACAGGCTAGTCAATCGAGGTTAATTAGCCCAACCAGCCTGTTTGGACTGTGCAGAGTTTCTGGCATCAAACTAAAGTTGTGTAACTGTGCTGCAAAAGTGCGAACCGCTAGACCACCACCTCAGACCACCACCCAAATCCAGCACGGTCGTGTTGTAATGAAGACCAAGACCAGAGCATCACAAGACCAAGACTTTTAGGGGCTGAGACGAATCGAGACCAAGATCTTGAAACTGTGATCTGGAGACGATGACTTCTCTACAACACTGCAGCACGGACGCAAGAGTCACTTCTTCCATCGTCCTGGCCTGCTGTAAGTGGTTTCATTTTAAGATAGGTGAGGGAAAGGTTGGACCCTGAACAGGCCTGCAGACACACTCACAGCCATTTTACAGCCAGTAATTACCCTGACAGGCATTTGTTTGGACCATAGGAAGACCAGTAGTACCTGGAGAAAACCCCTCGAGACACAAGCTAAACCGGCACAGAATGGACTAAGCCCATTACATATGGCCTTATCTCTGATGTAATTGAGTTTTACCAACATATTGCTCTGCTGTCTTCTTTCTGGCCACATTTTTACATTTGAGGAGTTTTAGTGTGTCGGGTTCAGGTATCACACCTGTGGACCACCATCTGGTCTGAACACTAATCACCCCAGCAGGCATGTGTTTGGACTGTTGGTGTGAGAGATAGAATCTGGACTAAACCATTCAACAGACATGCAAAAATCACATGTAATGGCCCAATGCCAAAATCAAACCTTCAGGGGAGCATCAACATCAATTACATTGCATCTTGACTGTTTTAATATCAAAAAAAGGAAGTTTGTTCAAGAATTTGAATTAGGTTTTTATTTATTGTTTTTTTTGTTTTGTTTTGTTTTTATTAATGTAAGTGTAACTTATCAAAACGCTCTATCCAGAGTAGAACTCACTTTTTTGGGGGGGAGAAAAATAACACGCATCAGTTTATCGTGTTTGCTTTCGTGAATATGAAATAATGAGAATTTGTTCTGGATTGTGTGAAATGCTGGGAGGAGTTTCTACAACCATCATTGTAGTTTACTATATATGAAAATGTTTGTATTGTTGTGTGTCAGTTGTTTTTTTCATACGGTGCAAATCAATGCTGCTGTTATTGTCATGGGACATGTTTAATTTCTTTATGTTATTTGGAAATTGTGATTCTGGTTTCAGGCTCTTTGACTTCTCCTAGTGTCTGATTGCTGCTCCCCACCCTGATGTGTTTCACCTGTGCCTGAGTGTGTGATTATCTGCACCGGGTGTCTTCTGGTTGTTAGTTCATCATATTTCATGTGTGAGTTGCTTTCCAGTGTTTCTGTGATCTCAGAATTGTATGTTTTGCAAAATCAGTTTTTGAGATCTTTGTTTTTTTTCAAATCAAACAAGTTCCCATCCATCAACAGCGGTATTTGGCATCTTGAGTCGACCTTCCAGTAAACCAGAACAGTTATTGCGGTCAGAGACATTTGATCTGCTGGCCCCCCAAGGAGGTTATATGTGACCTTTATTGTGAAATATGAATGAACATTCAAATTATCTTCAACAAATATTTCCTGGTTACCTGTTAGAATCCCCACTGAATATACTTTGTCGCTGTTAGATTTTTCCACAGCTTTGACTTCATAACAGATCATTTACCATATTAACCTGCCCCTCAAAAAATACACAATTCAGATTAATTTGCTGTTCATAACGTCCTTTGGCACTTTTTTGTTGTAACAAGAGATCCCAGCACATCATTCTGACATAAATTAGACTATGACTACTGGATTTATGCTAATCTCTTCTTCTGTGATCTTTCTCGTCATGGTCACACATTTGAACATTTGATATATTTAAATATGACTATTACAAATTATATACATACATTTTTTTTAATGCAATTTTATTTCAAAATTGTGACCACAAATGAGCTTTAAATTCTTATGTTACAGTTCAGTAAATAAACTGTGAGTGGACACTGTGGGTTCTTTTTTTATTGGTTATTTAGAGACAAAGATCTCCACACATTTTACACAAGTACACAAAAAAAATAACCTTACTATCTGAGTATATAACTTAGTGTGATAGTAGAAACAGAAATAGTGAGTTATTTGATCCTTTTGTTGTTTACCTCCAGCTTGTGGAGAACTGCTTCCCGTTTTAATCACCGTTCTGAGCAACAAGCATGAAGAAGTGGAAGGGCAAGTGCGATTTCTGAAGCCTCTTTGTGTTTCTGCTTGAGGGTTTTGATGGCATGGAGGCTGCCGGGGGCGTTGACCTCGCTGTGACGCTTGTCTTCCGCGGCGTGGTGGCAGACACTCAGCTCAGACAAGGGCAAAGTCATAAAAAAGAGAGAGAAAGGAGAGACTCTAAAGGCTTTCTGAGAAGTTTTCAAGGTTCTCTGTTAAAAGTGTTTATTTTGCTCTCACATTTGGACGCCTAACCAGGTCGGCCTTCAGTGCAGGAACAGGCTGTCAGTGCAGAAAAGTTGCGACTGTCAGAGCAACATGAATCACAAAATCAACAAATTCAAAAGGGAATAGACAAGTCTTGATTACTTCTTGTAATACCCTGCTTCTCTTGACCAAAAGTTGTGTGAAATCAAGCCGAAGCTGGTATCAAACTAGTCCAACTAAAGTATCAAACCAGCCACGGAAAAAAGAAACAAGAAAAAAAAACCAAAAGAACAATTTCAGAATCAATGCGAAACCCTTCCACAAGTAGCATAATACCAGAGTCCAAAACAAACCTGAAAACTAGTTGGAACGAGAAACCAACCAAAAATGACCTAATTACTTAAATCCAACAACAAACCAGCATAAAATGAGTCCAATACTTGAATAAAACCAACCCAAGACGAGCATGAAGCTAACCCAAAACAAACTCGTCTGAAATCAACTAGAATGGTACCGTCCAGAAACAAGCATGACACTCGTCCAAAACTAGTATAAAACCAACCCAAAGCATTTCTGAAAACTAGTCTGAAATCAACATGAATCTTAAAAAATGGTTAAAAACAATCAAAAGCCAACATCATACTTGTCAAAAACAAGTGATATTAAACTAAAACCAGTCAAAAACTAAGACACTGAGAAGAAACGAACCCAAAACTAGCATGAAACCAGCCCAAACCAAACTGGAAAACTGGTGTGAAACCAACCAGCATGGTCCCTTGCTAAATAAGGATGAAACCAGACCAAAGCAAGTATGAAACTAATCTTTCATTGGTGTAAAACCAACCCAAACATTCTGAAACAAACCCAAGACGAAGTACCAGCCAAAACCAAGTACTTGTTCGAAGTATAAAATCAGTTTAAAACTAGCTTAAGAACCAGCATGAAACCAGCTCAATACGGTCAAACAAACAAATCCAAACCAACCCAGAGCTGTGCTGGTTGTGTGCTGGCAGGCCGTGGGCGGCCGGGAACAGCAGACTGTGCAGGTGAGGCAGCAGACGCTTTGGAGCAAAATGTGGAGCTGCACAGAGCAGAAACAGGCCCGTAAGAACAAATGGAGACATGTTGTGTTGGTCGGATGACCCAGACCTTTTGGAGCGGCGTGCCGGGAGCTGCTGCAGGCTGGGAAAGATGCACACGGAGAGGGAAACCTTTCCATGGACTCAGTGTCTGTTAGCTCACCGGCAAACATGCTGACGCCACACTTTTTTCAATGTGTTGTTTTAGCACCAGTTACGCCTGTTTTTTTTTTATTACCCGGTTCCAAAGGAAAAACTTTGTTCACGAGGAAGAAAGCGACTCTGTCGGCTTCAAATATGCGACCATCTACCTTGTTTTGTAAGAGCATGGAGGCGATTTGACACGAGGACAGTCCGGCACAGTGGTCAGTTGAGGAGGTCACATGACTTCTCAGTCTTTGGGGAGAGAAGGAGATCAAAGCAACAGATGCACAAGATGCAATTACAACCCTTTTCCTTCTCCTCTTACTGTCAGACGTGTCATGGTCCATTCCTTTAGCTTCATGCTTGGTTGAGAATATGCAAACACAGTGTTTCAGATGGACGAAAGTGGAATCGCAAGAATCAATTTTATTTTAAGGATTTCTTTTTCCAGGCATGTGACAATTCAAGTGTACCTTATACAGTATATATATATATATATATATGTGTGTGTGTGTGTATATCTCATGTATGTATATATATATGTATATATGAATGATATATTTACCCCAAATAGCTATCTATATATGACTTATACATACATCTTATATCGAATAGAAATGCCTGAAAAGAAGTAGGAAGAAATAAAACGTACCTAATGCTATCCTGTGTATATACCTGAAAAGACCCATGTAAATGTAGAGAGAGTGCAAACAGCACGGAGAGAACAGACTACAAGATAGAGAGAGGACACACGGGAGGAGGAGTTTTGTATTTTTCAGCATTTTTGTATCGTATGAATAAGTGTAAATTGATGCAGTATTCCCAAACAATATTTTGATCAGAGAAAGTGTGCGACCACAGACCACTGTGGAAAGGCATCCGAACAGCAGTGGGAATTCAGTTATGATCTAGTCCCAGAATTCAGATCTTCTAAAATGAGTGACATCCTGTGGTTTGTCTTTTGGTTCGTCTGGAGTTCTTTCATTTCATCGGTGCAGCGTTCAGGGTTCAATCTACTCACACTGGAGTTGCTTTGATCGTGTTTGTTTGGTTCATGTTGTAGCTCAGAAACCAGCCGTCGGACTTCCACCAGAAGAACAACACAACAGTCACACCAAGACGTGTCTTCGTCAGGCCACAGCTGACAGGTGTAAACACGTTTGCTCAGTAACACCACCACCTTTTAGCTTTTAGCGCCATCGGCATCAGCGTCAGTTCATCGGGCTGTGAGGCTGCCTTCAGTGTGTGACGGGGTTTTCTCCGCTGGAAGAAAACAACTGAAACCTTTCAGTCATGAACAGTGGTGCTTTTTAATTCATTTGATTCTCAAATTTAACACAAAAAAATTGTAATTGTATGCAATAAACAAGAGAAAACTTTACGTTGCAATAGATGAATTCAATTATAAAAATTCAACACTGATTATTTGATTTGTAGCACCTGTCATTTAAAATGATATAAAATAAGATTTACAGTCTGTAGCCTTTTCTCAAATGCAATAAAATGTAAACTGCTTGCATTTCTAGAAATGCTGAAATGTTTGAGATTATACTAATTAACTCATCAATACAAACAACAAGCCACCCCGCATAATAAACCAACAAACACAAGATTATTTTTTGCACTCTTTCACTGACAGAGATATTGACATTTTCTTGGACACATCCTCAAACAAATTATGAAAGTTGTTTTACTTACTTTTAGTATGAGTACATGAATCAAGCTTTCCTCCACTGTCAAACCCTCATAAATGACTATAATGACTTTTTTTTTACTCCTAATTTCAATGAAAACATGTGATGTTCCAAGTATTACACCAGCACTCCAGTAATCAAGCCAACCTCCAACAGAAACTTTTCATACATTTGTTTTTGCAACAGTCATTTAAAAGTCATGATTTTAGAAAGAGATACATTACATTTTTAAACTTTGCCTCCCAAATGTTTATAATACAGCTAAAAAAACATCAAACCCTTTATATTTTACCAGTTGAATGACTAAATCCATAGTAAAGCCATGGTAAACCATAGAGCCTCTATAAATAACTATTTTGACTTAATTATTGGACTTTATCACCTAATTGTAAACAAACTCAGTCTTCATCATAAACTGTCTATAAATGTCATTTTTTTTATCCACTGATCAATGAAATGAAGATTTCTGTAAGATATGTTGACCTTTTTTTTTAGTTTTCCCTTCCAAATTTGGCAAAAAGTTGGAAAATTTGGAAAAGATGAAAAGTGGAATAATGTACTGGTATAAGCGCATCCTCAGCCACACGCTTGACTAATTCATTTACAGCAATCATTCAAAGAAAATGAAAAATGAAAACGAAATAAATCATTTTGACTTTCACCAAAATGTTAACTAATTCATGAATAAAGAGCTTTAACCATAAACTAGTAACACATATATGATGAGACTTTGTCTGAAGTGAGTGTCCAAAATGAGGAAACCTCTTTCATTTCTTCGAATTTTGGCAAAAACCCAACCTTCAACTTTTTCTCTTTAAAACCTCACTTTCTGTCAGAACACAGTCTAAATTATGATCAGATTCCTCCCTGTGTACTTGAAAGAGGGATTAAATATGTATGCAGCAGAAATGAAAGATGAAAGCGGCTGAAGAACATTGAGGAAGAGACGCCGGCACGTCGTTCTGCTCTTCATTTCCATGCAGGAGGTTTGACTGTCAGACAGGAAGTCAGAGCACAATTCTGAAAGCAGCATGTTAGCGTATGTTAGCTGAAGGCAGGAAAAAAGGCTTGACTATTCTGCAAATGAAAAAGAAGAAGGTGTATTTGGTGAGAGCAGACCATTAGCTGCAGTCGATCTGCAGGGCTGCATTAGGGGAAGCAGAGCGAAGTGGCTGATGGACGAGTGTGAGACGTGAGTGTAATGCATGAAGGGCGGCGGTGTCACAGCAGACAGCTATTAGGTCAGAAACAGGGGGGCAGAAACAGAGACAGTCACTCTCAGGGAGACAGACGAGCAGATCTCCACCAATGAATGAGCTCCGAGACGGACTGAGAGTTTAATTCAGATGGATCTGACAGACGGACAGACAGCGAGGCATCAAAAGAGGAAACGCCACTTCTCAATCATGGCTCAGTACTTTCCACATGGGTGGACGTGTGGGAACGCTGCTGAACTCAAACCCATCCAGCACTCATTTTACAAAATAGAGCCATACAGATGAAATGAGCAGGAAATGAGACGGTTTTTATTCAGGATTGATTTACTTACTTGCTTACTTATTTATAATTTTATAAAAAAAATTGTTTTAGATATACTTTATTTCTTATTACTAATTGTAATTATATTTGATTTAATATTTATTTATTGATTAAATTTTTATTCAGGATTTTATAAATGTTTTTTATTATTTATTATTTTTAATAAATTAATAGATTTGAATCATATTTGATTTAAACTATAATTTTTTATTCAGGTTTTATTTATGTATTTAATTTATAATTTTTTATGAATTTTATGAATATTTGATTTATTACTAAGAATTTTTATTCAGGATTGATTTGTGGATTGATTGATTGATTTTAATTATTTTATTAATAATATTTTCATAATAATATTAATTGTAAATTGATTTTTTTTTATTAGTTTTTTTTTTATTAATTAAATTACTGTTTTATTTTTTACCATGAATTTTTATTCAAGATCTGATTCAGGAAGGGTCATCCAAACCACCCAGACCATTGCATCTTTCAATGACAAGCTGTTCTGCAGGTATTAAAAGCAGATAATAAGGAGCTTTAGTTTCAAGGCTAACCCACTTACGTATATATTCTCTGCAGTGATCTTTTGTAAACCGATTCTAATTTACAGACATTTTTAGGTGTTGACAACTCTTCTACAGATGTGAGGAGCAGACAACAACATGCTTCTTTAGCGTCAAAGATAAACCTTTTTTCTTCAAGGCTAACCCCTTTATCTTGTGGAAAACTCTTCCAAGAACTAATTATCTGGTGTTCACAGCTGTTCTATAAGTATTGAGACCAGAAAATATAGTGATTGAGCTTCAAGGCTACCTCCAGCCGCTGCAGAAAGAAAACACAGAACACAAGCCAACAATCGATGGTTGACAATGGGGACAAAGGACTTTTGTTTTAGTCTTTTTCTCGTGTTGGGGCCGTAATGTGGCGTCATGGTGTCGGCGCCCAGAGGTAAGTTGGAGTGTGAGTCACCGAGACCCTGGCTCCGAACAACAGACACACAGACAGACCGACCGTTGCCGCTCCGTGTTTGCTGGAAGAGGCCATTTAATCATGTTTCAGCAGCAGTTGGTGGCGAGCGAGCAGCAGATGCCTCGCCATCCGACGGCCATTAATCCTCCCAACAGCGTCACGCCACCGGCCTCGGGCCTTCGCCGTCGCCACGACAACAAACGGCTGGAACACACGGCCAAGGTGAAGGTGGGATAGAGGAGGGGAGGTGTGTGTGTGTGTGTGTGTGTGTGTGTGTGTGTGTGTGTGTGTGTGTGTGTGTGTGTGTGTGTGTGTGTGTGTGTGTGTGTGTGTGTGTGTGTGTGCCTGCCTTATGGGACCTGATCCAGGTTGCAGGGTCGCAACACAAGTTCATGTGTTTTAAAGGTTGAAGGTGTGTGTGGGTTTTTTTTCTGACAATGTTTGAGCCAGACTAAGGAATTAAATCAAACAACTGCCCCCAATAAGGTAAACGCACGATGACACTGTCACAATACGATGTTGGGATCTTTGAGGTTCGATATGTTTGTGAAGATCCGGCTCTAAAGCCCGCTGACCACTCCCAATTCTTTGATCCTAAATCTGGTTTCTCAAATAAGGTCCAGATTTCTTTTTTGCTGGTGCTCAGGGGGACTTTGATCTTTCAGTGATGGTGCTGGAGAGTTTAAGGATTTGTAGTTTATTTTCTACTGTAACACCGACAATATGCATGCACCACACATATAACAGTCGCGTACATACTGTAAAAGTGCTGCTATTTAAAACAATATTATGCAACACAATACACAAGATATTAAACCAGTGGTAAAGATGAAAGGTTGACAAGCTGCCACTTAAACACACCACTGAATGTAAACTTTTACAAAATATTTCACTGATGGAGCCTCAACAGCAGCAGGAAGCAAAACACACTGCAAGTTTTCATTTGTCATGGTGTCTATAGCCAACTGAAACCTCATGTCCTTAATCAATGTGTGTCATGAAAGGTGTGTGTGTGTGTGTGTGTGTGTGTGTGTGTGTGTGTGTGTGTGTGTGTGTGTGTGTGTGTGTGTGTGTGTGTGTGTGTGTGTGTGTGTGTGTGTGTGTGTGTGTGTGTGTGTGTGTGTGTGCATGTATCAAGCTGCAAGCAGAGCAACCTGATCCTGGAATGAACCATCAGAGTTTCAGTATCTAAGCTCACCCATAAACTGTTATCATAGTATAACTATTGTAATATCTTTCACTTCTTTCAAATTATTTTCCAAAAAATTACAGTTTGTGTAAAATCATGGCAATCAATAACATTCAATTCTTTCTTCTTCATCTTTTGTTCTATCTGTTTGACTTTGCAGCTAATGAATCTTCTTTTTAACTTTTTTTAAACTTTTTTTTTTTACATTACTGCACTAATGTCCTTGGGTGTGTGTGAGCGGGTCTGTGTGAGAGCTGAATGTGCGTGTGAATGTTTCGGTTATTCTGTATATATGGTGTGTCTGCTGAGGTGAATGCGATGCTGAATGTGAGAATGGCTGCTGTGTTCCATTATATGTCTACTGTGTGTTTTGTAGCTACACCGCAATTTCGTTGTACTATGTACAATGACAATAAAGCTTCTAATCTAATCTAATCTAATCTAATGAATCGACTCAGTTCATACTTTGGTATATGAATATTGTGACATTGTGACCTTTGTAATCGAATTGTGACGACAAGGGCGGTGCAGGAAAACCATTCGGTCACTGAAAAGACATGTATTCAATGGATGGTCAGGAATTATTTGGGCTGAATTTACATTATTTAATGAATTACTTTTAAAATCTAAACTTGAAACAGAAAGAAAGCCCTGATTTCCCCGGAAACTCCAATAGTGATGTTGGTTTTATTTCAATAAATTAGTTGAATTGTTATTATGATTTGTGTTTTAAAGCTCCACCTTCTGCTCAGCTTCCTACTTTCTGTTGGTGTTTGGTGAAGTGAAACTGAAATGTTTCTGCAATATTTTTTGAGTGATTCCATTAAAGATCAGTTTGAACAGTACGTCAGAAACCTTTCAAGTTGTTTGTGCTTTTTGGAAAAGATGAATCGTCTCCTCTTAGCAAAACGAGACGATCAAACAAATTAAATTTACCATCAGAGTTCCATGATTCATGTGTTCATTCAATTATCCAGTTTAATCTGGTCAACAGAAAAACATTAAAATACAAGTCATGATACATTTTTTTGTCTCTTCTGTTTGTAGAGATTGTCTCTAAAATTGTTTGTTTTGATGTTCGATGTTTCCATTCAAAAAGAGAAGAAGTCTGATGAAGAGTGATGCTGTCATCATCCACCTTAAACGCATTTCTGTGTGTTCAAAAACCACAAAGAGGGTTTTTACTTGACGTGTCCTTTTTGTTGGACTTTTTGAAGAGGATTCTTTTTCAGCCATATGTAGAGTTTGAAATGAATTTTCCACCCTGATGTCACCATGAATGAATTCTCGCAGCTGCTGTGAAGATTTGTCTCCAGGTAGGAAACAGCTGACGTCACTCCACATGAACCTAACATGCATTGACTTTCATTTTCTCCAGAACGAAGCAGCATGACTCTCATCATTTCACATCTTTCACCTGCTTCTCTGCACAGTGAATGAAGTGGTGTTTCTCATCCATAGCAAGAAAAACGTTCAACTTGTGAAATTGTTTGAACTGAATGAAGATGAGGTTTGAACTTGGTAAATGACAAAATGACCAGCAAATTTCCTGCATTTTAATTAAAACCAAAACTTGACCCTGCCGTTAACTGTAGCCTTGTATTAAAACTGCTTTTATGCAAACATATGAATCAAAGAAAACCTTTAATGCAATTTCCGATGGTTTCATCCTCTCGTGTGCTTTTTTGCTCCAAACATACTTTTTTTCAAATCTACTTGTGTTCTCACTATGGTAAAAAAGAAAAAAAAAAAGACTCACATTCTGAGTTAGCAGACATGAACTGTGCATATCTTCTTTCACTGTGTGTAATATGGCTTTGCAATTGAAATCACGAGGCATTGTGGCTACCTACTGTTAAGCAGTGTGAAACGATGACAATCATTGGGATAGCAGATGGCTGCTGGTTAAAAAGTATTCATCCACACAAACACCATCCCCCAAAAAACAACAAAACAAAACAAAACAGACAGAAACAAAGCAAAAGCAAAACACCATTACACATATGCTCCTCTGTCACTGAGCTGATTCCAGTGCTAGTTCGGAACCAGAACCTGATTTAGAACCAATTCTTTGTGTTTCCAGCACTTTGGCAGGATACTGCAGAGCCTCCACAAAATCAAGAAGTTACAAAAAGAAAGAGCATTGTAGGGCAGTCGGCTATGGCATCAGCAAGAAACTCAATGGAACTGTGTCTTTAAAACAGACCAAGCACGCTTTGAAAGATTTCTTGCCTGACCACGTCTCGAACCCAAGTCTCCCGCTTTTGCCAGCGATTTGAACCAACTAATCCCTGACAGCACAGAACCAGCACAGAGTCAGAACCTGGTTCTTCTTGGTGGAACAGGGGTAGTGTGCAGCTGTGGATCCACTGATCCACAGCTGGTAGAACCGCTGGTTTTCCAGCAGCGGTTGTCGTAGATCACTCCCTCATGTTTTCAGTCGTCCTTCAGGATGTCCCAGCAGAGGTCAAGCACCTTGCATGCCAGCGTCACTCTGTGTGTGAATAGATAAATGTGACTGTGCTACAAAAGAGAAAATCACTTTCGTCTTCGAGTGCAAGGATGTTTTTTTACGCCGACACCATCCGTCCATTCTTCTGTCCAGCTCAGGGTCACACTGGCCTCGACCTGGCTATGGACAAAGGTCAGCATGAAGCGGTCAGCAATCACAAAGGAGCACACAACCACACACACTGGAATACACACCTCCATGACATTGGGACACAACGTCCTCTGACACCAAGATCATTGACGTGTAAAGGTAAAACTACTAATTTCCAGTGTTTTGATTGCATTGGCTGGACGTAGCTCTCAAACTCTCTCTCTACCTGCATTCTTTACAATAAATCTCACTGGTTCATCACATCGATCAGTTTCTGGGTGTAAAGGGGGCAACCATCAACATGTTCTATGACTCAGAGACCACCTCCATGGAGAGCAATTACAACAAAAACGCCCAGAACAGAAAGTGCTGTGAGTTTTTAAGACTTCTTCATGAGCCCCTGTATGACATTTTTAGATTCAGGATTTTGGGAACAGAGACACACCAACCAATCTGATCAAAAGTAACAGGGACACAAAAAAAAAAAAAAAAAAAAAGTATTATCATCAGTAGCATCAACACACCAGATGGTGGGAAGTAAAGGTAAACATTTTAAATTATGAAAAAAAATCCAAATTCAGAGAAAAATTCTAATAAGAAAATTATAAATTGAGAAAGTAGTCGAAATTTTGAGGCACTAAAAGGATACATTCTACCAAAAAAAAAGGTTTTATTTATTTTTTGTTTGTGCTTTCAACAAATGGCAGTGTTGAACTGTACGACCAGGATTTGAGCAACTCGTCTAAAACAAACAAAAGCAGGAAACAAAAGCTTCTTCAGGTGGTGGGTTTCTCTCTTCTGATTTCTCCTTTTGTGTCGATTCATATCCAGCAGTGTTTTCCTTCCTTCCTTCCTCCTCCTCCTCCTCCTCCTCCTCCTCCTCCTCCTCCTCCTCCTCCTGATCTCTGTGTAGAAGCTTGTTTGTCTTACAGCCAGCAGTTAGCATCCTGCGGCTCAGCTGGGTGCTAATTGTGTCCTGGCTCTGGGCTGCAGAGGCTGCTCCTCACATCATGTCGAGTCAGGTGATGCACGTTCTGCATGGCTGCCATGTAATGGGATGCAGAACAAGCCGGATGCCCGGTACGCGCCGTGACAAATACGCACAGCACAGCCGACGGTGTTGCATGTCATTACAGCGGCAGCGGCAGCATCTGGAGGGTTGCAGAGGTGGTAATCTGTCGGCATACATATGTATGGATGGATATTCATAAGGTGTGAGTGCCGGAGAGAAACAGCTGCTGTCTGACTGTTGCTGTTAATTCACCCGCTTCGATGCCAGACAACATGCTTTCTGCTCACATCATCCAGGGGGTCAGAGTGAAGCATGCTGGGACATTTTGATTGAGTTTTAGGCTGTGTTCACACCTAACCTGCTTGATGGGGTTAAATGAACCGTAGTGTGTTTGTCCATTCAGTGCGCTTCATTTGGACGGCGACAGGGTTGATTCGGGTCGGGAGAAACTGAGCCGGGAGGTTTGGTGGGATATGATGACCATCGATTCTGCCTCAGACTTTCTCCACTGAAGCACATATGAGAGCACAGCTCAGTCCTACATCACATTTTGACAGCAGTTTGAGCAATATGAGGACAGACTGACGTCGAGGCCTGGAGGTCTGGAGTCTGTATGACCAAAACAGCTGTTTTCAACATTTTCAACAAGTAAAATGATGAAAACACAGTTTATAAATCACATATGTAATTCAGCTGTACACATAAGCTGTATCTTAAATTGTATTTCTGAAGTTTATCAAATACAATGTTGGATTTAGCCATTTTCACTATTTTTTTTTTTTTTTTTTGTCACTGTTGCACATTTGACTTTTTTGCAGTTTAGCCCTTTTTAGTGTAAAAACCACATGAGGTGTTTTAGCTGCTGGAACAAGTTCTCAAATGTGCAAAAGTTTTAGAATGTGTGGGAACTCTGGAAAATGTGGGTGTTGTAAGACATCTGAGTTCTAGAATGAGTCTGAGTGACAGTTGAGAATATGCCAGCTGTATGTGTGACAGTTCTTGAGTCCATCAGAGCTCTATAAAGCTGTCGAGTTCTCAAAAGTGTGACAGGTCTATAATGTGTGACTTGAGATTGGATCAGCATTCTAAAGCTTAAGACAGTTCTAGAATTTGTGAGAGTTCAATGTTTTGATGTTCTCAAATGCAAGAGTTTGACAGCAAAGGAATCCTCAAATGCATTAAGAATTCCAGAGTATGTGACAGTTCGAGAATGTATTAGAGTCTTCAAATGTGTGAGAGTTCTCACAAATGTGGCTGTTCTTGAATTTATCAGTTTGATCATGCTGTAGATTTATCAAAAGCAGGAGGGTTCTAGAAACATTTAGGTTCTGAAATGTGGCAGATTTTGAGAATTGAGCGTTCCAGATTGTGTGACATGAGATTGTGTCATAGTTCTAAAGGGTGTGACAGTTCAGGAATGTTCTGAAGCTCTCAAAACTGTTTCAGAGTTCTAGAAAATGTGACAGTTCTCAAATGCATCAGAGTTCTAAAATGCTGTCGAGATCTCATGTCTATAGTTGTAGAACATATGATATTTGCAATGTGTCAGAGTTTTATCTTGAGTTTTAAAACTTTTGACTTCTAGATTCCACGAGAGTTTTCAAATGAGTCTGAGTGACAGTTGCGAATGAGCCACTCTTAAGTGTGACAGTTGTAGAATGCAGGAGAGTTCTCAAAAGGGGGAGAGTTCAGTTGAGCTGTAAAATGTGGGAAATGTCTAGGATATATGACAGTGATGATGGTTCTACAATGAGCGACTTGAAAATGGATCAGAGTTCTGGAGAGAGCGTGCCAGAACCCAAGGTGAACCCAAAAGCAGACGTAGACTCAGATGGCAGCTTTACAGAGTTTATATAGAGAACAGGGTTACAAATCCAGAGGCAAAATCCAGGCAGTGGCCATAAACACAGAAAGGTCCAAAGGAAAACACGAGTGAAGAGCTGGAGGCTCAAGACAAGCTACAATGACGATCAAACACAGAGACGTGAGGAAAATGGCTTCAATCCACAAGGGAGGGGAAGACAGGTGAGACGCATCAACACTAATCAGACACAGAGGTGAACAGGAAGAACAAGTAAACGGAGACAAGAGTTCAACATAAAACAGGAAGCCACAAAGACGTCAGCGACACACTTGACAAACACAAGAGGGACCCTTACAGAGTGACTGTTCTAGAATGGGTTAGAGTTCTAGAGCAGGGGTCTCAAGGTGTCCTGCAAGTTTTAGGCCTCTCAGAGGTGCAACACGCCTCAATGCAATAAGAGGCTCGTTATTGGGCTTTTTTACAAGCTTGAGTCAACAACAACCTCAACATTAGACTGAGGTGTTGTGACGCTGGGCAAAAGCTAAAACGTGAAGGACACCGGCTCTCCAGACCCAGATCACTGTTGTAGAACATGTGAGTTCTGAAATATGTGGCAGTTATAGAAAACGCAATTGTTCAAAGCGTGACATGAAAGTAAATTCAAAAGGGTGTGACAGTTCTTGAATGTTTTAAATTTGTGAAAACTGTGAGATTTCTACAACATTCAAGTTCTGAAATGCACGAGTTCCACCATGTTAGCCGGTTCCAGAACAAATGTGAGTCCTGGAATGTGCCAGAGTTCTGGAAAATGCCACAGTTCTTGAATGCATCACAGTTTTTATAATGTCTCAGAGTTCTAATGTGCATGAGTTCCAGAATGTATGAGAGTTTTCGAAATTGCATTCTGAATATTTGAGTTCTAGAGTATATGAGAGATCTTGAATATGTCAGCGTTCTAGAATGCCTTGAAATGTGCTGAAACAACATTGTGGGATGCTGATGCTCAGTATTTAAATGATTGTTCTATAAACGCCGAAGAGAATATAAAACCCCTCTGTTTAAAGCTTTATTTCTGGATCTTTCTCTGCGTGATGTTCCTTCACACACTGCCGCTTTGTGCTGAGCAGGCAGCGCTCAGCAGCTGGATCGCCGCTCTTTTCATGGTACAAATGTATCATAAAACCAAACTAGCAGCTGAAATGAAACATAAGGAGAGTAAAATAACCTCAGATGAACACATGGCCGCGAACCAGAATTCTTGGCCTCAGAAACCTGCTGCATAAATGAGCAGTTGCACACATTCCCACCTGCACATGGAGAAAAACAGATTGAAACGGTGTCATTTGGCAGGGGAACGGCCATCTGAAAGCGATTTCACCTCATGCAGGCTTTTTTTTTTTTAAAGATTCAATTACCCGGCGATCCCATTGGCTGTTAATCCTTGAAACGCCATTCATTCGGTTTAGGATGAGATGCTGAGGATCAATACTGAAGTCTTAAGAAGCTCCATTCAGTGGCAGAATGATCGCTCATCCCGCTTGGCAAGTCTTTTCTGTGAAAAAAATGCTCAGGATGCTCCAGCCTTTATAAAATATTTGTGAAATATTCAGTCAGTGCTTCAGAAAACATTTTCTGATAATAAGTCAGTTGACCTGCCACCACTGCAGTTAAGCTTTACACAAAGTTAAGATTCAAAATCCTGTTTATTATTAAATAAAAATACAAAGAAATACATTTAAAACTCCTGCCTGGTAGTCAAAGCCAGGAAGTAATATTTAAATTCATTTGACATAAAATCATTTTAAGATGCATGGGGCTTCTTCCAAATTGGACATTTTTTCACACCGACTAGAACATGTCCAGTTAAAGCCAATATTTAAAACTGTTGATGCAGAGCAGACACCATGCATAAGGTGGCATTGCAGTGGGTGGGGCTTGTAATTGCAACGAAACATCTCTATTGGCTGTCGTGGTGTGCCAAGATTTGGTATCGATGCAATACCAAGTAAATACAGGGCCAGTATCGCCGTTACCCATCCGATACGATACCTTTTAATATTCAAAGTTAAGGCATCATCCAAGTGCTAAATGTGAATGAATTTTCATTATCTCTAAGTGTTTTTATGATTTTTCCTTTGGTTTGTTAATTATTTGAACCCAGAGCAGAATTTTTGTAAAAGTCTATAGGTAAACAGAAAATAATTTATCATAATAATTGATGAATTGGTTATTGGTGATTTTCTCCCATACATTGTAATATCTGGATTTTTTTTTCTTAAATAAACAAAGTGTATAAAATTATGGATGGAGGGAGGAGTGAAGCTGGAGTTTATAGAGGGAGGAGGGAAGGTGGAGTTGATGGAGGGAGGAGGGACGGTGGAGGTGATGGAGGGAGGAGTGAAGCTGGAGTTTATAGAGGGAGGAGGGAAGGTGGAGTTGATGGAGGGAGGAGGGAAGGTGGAGGTGATGGAGGGAGAAGGAAAGATGGACATGATGGAGGGAGGAGGGAAGGTGGAGTTGATAGAGGGAGGAGGGAAGGTGGAGTTGATAGAGGGAGGAGGGAATGTGGAGGTGATGGAGGGAGGAGGGAAGGTGGCGGTGATGGAGGGAGGAGGGAAGGTGGTGGTGATGGAGGGAGGAGGGAAGGTGGAGTTGATGCAGGGAGGAGGGAAGGTGGAGGTGATGGAGGGAGGAGGGAAGGTGGCGGTGATGGAGGGAGGAGGGAAGGTGGTGGTGATGGAGGGAGGAGGGAAGGTGGAGTTTATGCAGGGAGGAGGGAAGGTGGAGGTGATGGAGGGAGGAGGAAAGTAGAGGTGATGGAGGGAGGAGGGAAGGTGGAGGTGATGCAGGGAGGAGGGAAGGTGGAGGTGATGGAGGGAGGAGGGAAGGTGGAGGTGATGCAGGGAGGAGGGAAGGTGGAGGTGATGGAGGGAGGAGGAAAGTAGAGGTGATGGAGGGAGGACGGAAGGTGGAGGTGATGCAGGGAGGAGGGAAGGTGGAGGTGATGGAGGGAGGAGGAAAGTAGAGGTGATGGAGGGAGGAGGGAAGGTGGAGGTGATGGAGGGAGGAGGGAAGGTGGTGGTGATACAGGGAGGAGGGAAGGTGGAGGTGATGGAGGGAGGAGGGGAGGTGGAGGTGATGAGGTGATGGAGGGAGGAGGGAAGGTGGAGGTGATGGAGGGAGGAGAAAGGTGGAGTTGATAGATGGAGGAGGGAAGGTGGAGTTTATAGAGGGAGGACGGAAGGTGGAGTTTATAGAGGGAGGAGGGAAGGTGGAGGTGATGGAGGTGATGGAGGGAGGAGGGAAGGTGGAGGTGATGGAGGTGATGGAGGGAGGAGGGAAGGTGGAGGTGATGGAGGTGATGGAGGTGATGGAGGGAGGAGGGAAGGTGGTGGTGATGGAGGTGATGGAGGTGATGGAGGGAGGAGGGAAGGTGGTGGTGATGGAGGTGATGGAGGTGATGGAGGGAGGAGGGAAGGTGGTGGTGATGGAGGTGATGGAGGGAGGAGGGAAGACGTCAGTGGTTGTAGAATTGTGGCAGATTTGTCCTATTTTTAACACCTGGCCAGATTCACCAGTCATTTCACAAACACCTGTAGTGAAACAGCGGCGAAAACAGCTGGACAACAAAAATTACAAAATCACAACATACTGCGACTCCACTTCCCACAATGCACTTGTCATTTAAAGTGACATGCTCGGCATGTAACGCTGGAGAAAATGGGAAAGAAACTAAACCTTTGAACAGGTTTTAAAACCTGCAAAACAACAGCAAGTTGTAAAAAAAGTATGTAAGTTTTTGCACTGGAATCATTCGATATCGATTCCAACGTAGGTATCAATATTATCGATATTTGGATCAATCCGCCCAGCGCTATTTGGCTGCAGGGTTACAGGTTGGATGGATGGATGGATGGATGGATGGATGGATAGAGTGCATTAAATTATTAGTACTTACATTTCATACTTTGTACAGTTCCAGAAATTACCACAAGAGGGCTGTACACACCATTTCACCCAAATACAAACTTTTCTTTGTTTTTAGCTAAATTCAAAGAGTAAAAAAATGAACTTTGGCTTTGTAAAGTTGCACCATGACGGTGTTGGTCTTCTTACCAGGGTGTTTTCTCCACTCTCATTCCACAGAACAAAAACCCAAACTAGCTGCGGATAAACAAGGTTCCCAAAGGCCAGCTTCATGGTTTGTGTGTATTAGATGTCTGTGAAACACCAATGGTTGTCTGTTGCTCAGTGGATAGTCAGTGGATACGATACGACCTGTTGACGATCTTGCAGAATGTGGACCAATGTCCGTCTTCTCAGGAGCTGCTGCTTCCAGCCGGAGCCTCAGAGAGACACGCACCTTGTCTCCCTGCCTGCTCTCTGCTCAGACACTGTACGAATGCAGGATGGATGGATTGTATGCAAGACTGCTTGTTTTGTTTTGATAATCTTATTAAAAATGTTGAAGTGCGTGAAGCAGAAAGTCCACCAGACTGTCACAGTGGTTCATTTCAGGACATGTATGACCCTGATCAAGAGTGTTTTCAGCCTGTTCAGTGAGTTTATTGGTCCACAGTTTGTTCCCATCCGCTCACAGGGTCTGCTGATGCTCTTCTGCAGAGACGATTGAGGACAAACATCGTTCGGACAAAAAAGACTGAGCTTAAAAGAACATTACTGAGGAAACAAACCGGGAAGATATTTATGCATTCAGCCACACTTTGCAGAGGGGAAAACCTCGTGGACTCACAAAACAACAGTTATAAATTCAGACCAATGGACTCATGTTCGTCTGGTGTCCTTGTGATCTGAGCACAATGAGGCTTTCTGTGTCACTTATGATGAACTCGTGAGCGAAGGCCACTGCAACAAGGACACGACCGGCCGGCTCAAGGTGCTCAGAGGTAAACCGTCCTCAGAGGACGGGCCTCAGCCTCTGCTGTCATCACATGGAACTGATAAAGACACAGATTACTGACGAAAGTGTGGATTTTTAATTCATTTTGAGGGAGTTTGCATCTCTTGTTGAATTTAATCTCATTTAGGGTACAATCAAATATGACGTGTGTGTGAAATAACGCACACTATTGATCGTGTTCTAGCTTATGCAAAGAACTGGAAGGAATTTAAGATAATACATTAATGTACATTGTCAGCATTGTATCTTTATTTTTACTGCATTTGAACAGACATTCATCTCCACAGTCTTCATGCTCGTAGCGCCAGCTGATTGGTTGGACTTTTGTCTTGGTTCACAGTTTTTTGTATGAACAGGTTTTAAAACCTGCAAAACAACAGCAAGTTGTAAATCGGGTTGTCCACAAACTGAAATCTATTAGTGGGAGGGTCTTAGTAAATTGTGGTCTGAAAGTCTCTGTGCAGGACTAATGTGTGTGTGTGTGTGTGTGTGTGTGTGTGTGTGTGTGTGTGTGTGTGTGTGTGTGTGTGTGTGTGTGTGTGTGTGTGTGTGTGTGTGTGTGTGTGTGTGTGTGTGTTGTTGTTGGCGTGCTGAAAAGTCAGGCTCCAACAACACCTCCTCCTCTTCCTCATCCTCCTCTTCCTCTTCTTCCCCCTCCTCCTCCTCCTCCTTCTCCCCCTCCTCCTCCTCCTCCTCCTCCTCCTCCTCCTCCTCCTCCTCCTCCTCCTCCACTAACCAGGTTATACCAGAATCAGATTATCAATTTCTGGGCTAAGTTGAAATCTACAGATTGCGGGCAGCAGCGGGAGTGACGGGCTAAGCAGCGCGCTGTCAGGACAGATTGATGGAGCTGCTCATTCCCGGCGACACCGGGCCCATTTATAAAGCAGTAATTGCTGCTGTGATATCGACACTCTTCCTGCTTCGACCTTAACCCCTGCCCCCCCCCCCCCCCCCCCCCCCCCCGCTCAGTGCATCCACACACACATGCAGCTCACATAATGGCTTCATCTAGTCCGAGAGCCGCGTTTTGTAAATCAAACTGTTGATTTTCCTTTTCTCTCTCCGTGTTCCCTCAGCTGCTTGTTAGTTCTGCACATCTCAAAAATGTCCAACTGAACAGCTCATTTGGTCCATTACAGAGCCCCTTAAAGACACGCTTTCTTTCAGAGAGGAGAGGGAAGATATAAATCAGCTGACAGGTTGGAGATAATAATCCTCTGGTCCCAGTTTAATTCCCCTCTTTGGTAGAAATGTGTGTATCTATCTGCAAAAAGTCATTAAATAACCAAAACTAAGACATCACCCATGAAGAAGCAACAGATTTCAGCTTGGTATTCACCCTAAAGACAGAGGTTTGAAGTACAACGCCACATTTCTTTCAAAACATTTGAAAGAAATCCCATGAAGCCTTTGTAGACTGAACAGAAATACAAGTTTGTGTCTTGATAAAGATGTTCATTATTCAAAACAAAGACACAGACTCCCCACCCTGATGTGTTTCACCTGTGGCTGAGTTGTCGTCTGTGTTCTGGTCTTTGGTTCGTCCCTGTGTTTTCTGCATGGTTTGAGTTCCTTTGTTTCATCTCGCAGTTCCAGCTTTTCTTAGTTGTTTTGTTCTCCTGTGATGTCCAGGTTTTATGTTCTTGAAATTCTGTTCCAGTTTTAACTTTTGGTGTTTGCTTCTGATAAAATGAGCGAGAGCGACTCCTCCCTTCTGCAAACCTCACTGAAAGAAATGCGTATAAAAACATTTTCCAACTGATTTGAGCTTTACACTAAAAACGAGGAAACAAAGCGATTGATGTACAGAAACCCATTTATTTCCAAAACATTCAAAATAAGTTGCAGTATGTTGAGACGTAGTCTCATAACCGAGAGACAAAAATATCTTCGTGAGAGTTTTCAAGATCAATACGTGGATGGATGTGCTGTGTACACGTTTTCAAGTACCGTACAAAGAAGCCTTATACTTGTGAATACTGACCCATAATTTCTTTCTTGGGAGTTTTTGTGATTCTAATAAGAGGATAGTTTAGACCTGAAATTTGTTGTGAAATATACTTTGTCCAACTGATTTTAGATCCATGTGTAACCTGAACTGAGCTAATTTAGTTTGTCCAGTACCACATTAATTTCCATGACATTGAATTAAAGTGGCATCATTATGAAGTATTAAAAGTATTTTTCTATGAAAAATAGAAAAATGAAGGTGGATCCACTTTTGGTTCTCAATACCAATGACGTATAATGATTGAAAAAGATTTTAAATTATCGGCATTCGAAATAAGCACCGGAAAATGCAGAGAAACATGTTTACCTACTGACCATAGCTTAAGATTACACTCGAAGAACGAGAAAAATGGGTCTTTCATGTACATTAGCATATTCATTTTCAAGACTTCCAAAAGACTTTAAAGGTTGTTCATACTCCACATGTATTTTTGTAAATCTATATATAAAATCTTGATTAAAAGTAAACCTCTTCACTCTTCTAGTTTCAGTTGTGAAACATATATAATACATCTCCTTGTATCAGCTTCTCTAAATCTCATTCTCCATAAATGTTTGAATACAATTTGTAATTGGAATCGTTACCAGTTGGGAAGCTCCCATTTCCCAGTTTAGACTGTTTACGTGATCACAACAAACATGCAATATGGCCACCTCCTTCTGGTTTATCGCAGCTGTCAGAGTCCAGAAAAGAAACAAAACAGTCTGCAAACCTCAACCAAAAGCCAGTTTAACTCCTTCTCCAGTTCTGCTCAGGGCTCAGATCAACTGGTAGAACAAGGTTCTAAATTCATGTCCCCCAAAGTATTTTTGAGCAAGACGTTGAAAAACAAATGACCAAACAGAGGGTTGAATATTTACTATTTACATTTGTTTGATTTAAATGGTGAAAGGGAAGTTCATCATTCATTCTTATGACAAAAGATGAAGTCAAAATAAAAATCATTACTATTAACTTTCACCGAACGCTGCCACATGGAGCTACTTGCTCACAACTTTGGAAGCGTTCCCAAATTCCCACTTTCCCAGTGGAAATTTTACAGTTTGATAGTATTGATAGGCACTTTTCCCTACCTGGGAAAAGGAAACTTTCCCACCTGCAGATTGTAAAATTACCAAAAGGACCAGTGACAGTAAATGAGTGGGCTGCCAGTGGGCAACGTTCTACATTATACATGAACGGCAAATCCAAAGCACAAAATCAGCAGATAAACAAAGTGAAAACACATCCTACACTAGAGTAATACATGTAATTTGATTACCGAATCCCCAATAAAGTGTAATCTGATTACTGCTGTTTCCAGAAAAGACATATTGGTGCCATTATCTTTATTTTGCTCATCACAAAGACCTGATGCGTTCACTGTTTTTGGTCCATATTGCTGATTGTGGTTTTATGATTCACTGTGCACTGGAAGCTCTGCTGTTAATACAACAATTTACTATGAAATGACATAAAAAAAGCATAAAACTCGCTCTCATTCGACCACCGGAATCATTTCCACGCACACTCCCTGAGAAAATGGTCCTTTTTAGAGCCCGATAACAGCCTGAATGTTTGGAACAACCATTTTTTTCTTCCCTCTTTCTGCAGTGTGCTGGAAGCAGCAGAGCAGTGCGAGCCGGGGGGGGGGGGGGGGGGGGGGGGGGGGGGGGCGTAGGGGGGGATTACCTAGCACGGGTTGGCAGCATACGGCTGTTCCTCGGAGCGACACACGGACTCGCACATTTAGTATTCTGACTCCACGCCGGCTCCGATCAGATGTGTTATCACACGCTGGAGTGCAGGAGATGGGATGCTAATTTAAACCTGCAGCGGGAGGAGGTGGAGGAGAGGAGGAGGAGGAGGAGGAGGAGGAGGAGGAGGAGGAGGAAGGAGGGAGGCATTAGAGGCATTATAAAAGCTCTTCCCAACAACCGTAATCCCAAATGCTAAAATTCACCTTTTCGACAAGGAAAAGCAGCTGAAATTAGATTCAGTAATCAGTGCAAATGTTTGTTTTCTTGTGCACTTACTGCTTAATGACGGATTACTTTAATAATAACTACTAAAAATAATAGCAAGGATATCACGGCTGCAGCATTTTTACATTTTAGAGACGTGAATCTGAATGAATCAAGCCCACAGATGAAATCTAAGCGAGAGGTGGCCTGCAGGCTCCGTGTGATTCTCCGTTTTCTGGGACTCATTTTCAAACACATGTTCGTAAAGACTGTAATCGCTGCATTACCTTTAAATCCCGCTTAAAGTGGGGATGATAACCTGACCATGTGAGCTTGGCTAATTGTGTCCAAATATGATGTTGCTATGTAACCAAGAACTTGAAGTTTTCTTTTCTTCATGTTATTTACTTTTTTCACCTTCTAGTTCAATGCAATTTTAACTGTTTGGCCTTTGTAGCCATTTTTTTTAGTTTTGGCTGGTTAACCCATTGTTTTTTTTGTTTAGTTTGGCGATTTAAGTGTTTCAACTATTTCCATTTGGGTTTTTTTTTTACCCCCTTTAGTAGTTTGAACTGGGTTAAGCAACTTCAGACAATTTTTTAAAAAGATTTTAGCAATTTTAGCACTCTTTGCTGTTGATGCTCAGATTCAAGTATTTATTTAGATATCATTTTCTGAATGCTTCAGGAAAGAAGGTGGTCTGGTCTCATGGGTGGTGTTAAGGTGATGCATTATGGGAAGAAGGGAAGTTGATTTTTAGCCTGATCAATAATTCTTATCTGGTCTTTCTTGGCTAAAATGCAAGCACATGACTCAAGGTTTTGGCTAATTTCCAACATTTTATTGACTTTTTTTTTTTTTCCCAACAATTTTTAAAACGGTTCTTTCACATGTTTGAGATTCCACAAAACAATATTGGATCCATGAACACAGTCAGTTTGAGGCGTGTACTTGACCTCTGAATTCCACAGACAGCTCTATGACTGCTCAATTTCACAATGTCGGGATCCAAATGATCTGCTGCGAACATGTCTTACACACTTACACTCTATTGTGTATAAAAATAACGGTACATTGGTCTGACTTGGAACTAGGTATGATGTTTGCAGGTCCACGTTAGAACAAATGGGTCCTTTATATTAAGAGAAAACAGTTTTTGCTGAGTTTTGTTGATCTTTTGTTGATCTTGTGATCACTGTTCAGCCTTCAGTGGTCTTCAAAGGGCTCATGTTTAGTAAAAATCTAAATGAATCATCCCCATACCTGGAACGACGCCCCAGAAGTGAATAAAGTGTGTCCTCTCTCTCCATGGCTTGTTCCATTTTTTAAAAAGTGTGTTGCTCCAACCAGCCAATCAGAAATCAAACCCTATATAGTGTCATCGGGGGTTCAGCCAATCACAATCAAGGTAGGCTCCTCCCCTTTGACTCCTCCCACAAGTATGCAACTTTGCTCTGGCGCATGGCACCACGAGAGGAAGTACTTCCTCCTCTTCCCAAGATGGGCATGTGTGGGCGGAGCCAGTCCAGCTCACTCAGACACAGCAGATTCTGAATGCAGCTCCTATGATCCAATATTCTAATATTTCATCGAGAATCAAGGAGGAGCTGGAAACTTTGAATACAACGTCTCTGGACCGACCAGACCAGGAGGAGGAGGTGAAATGTGGAATAAATGGCTCCTTTATGTAACTTTCTAAACATCAGTATGACTCAACATTCCTTCCAGAAAAACCTGGAAGTTCTGGTGTCACCTCATCTCTCCATCGAGCTCCTTGTCTGGAGACAGCAAACAGAGAAGTGTGTATGCGGTTTACATAAACCGGCCTGGCCTCAGCTTGCCTCCCATTCACACTCACTAATGTGGAGACGCAGGAATAAATATGACAACTCCGCTGCAGCTTGCTGCTCCTAACCTTCAGGTGCTATTCCTTCTGTGTCTTCTCCTTTCTCTTTCAGCGGTGCCTGTTGAGCCGGGCTGCCAGTTTTCATCCTCTTTCATTACTCCCTCCCATTATTCCCTAATTTCCTTCCTCTCGCTCTTCGGGCACCTTTAGCACAAAGCAATCAGCCTGCGGTTAATGGCTGGGACTATCCCGCTCACATTTTCTCTTCCTTCTGTCTCTTCTTCTTTGTTTTTTTTTTCTTCGCGTATTTTTTTCCCTCCAGACGAAATGAAAGGAGACAAAAGCAGAAGCCGCTCAGGCCACCGCGGCTTCGGTCCTGGCGATGAAGGCACGCGAGTGAGTGGACGTTTCATCTGGAGTTGTTTCATGGAGTAATGAGAGTGTTTGTCTTCCTGGAGAGTTGCAGCTCTTCGCTGGCGGCGGCGGTGCCATCACGAGCAGCAGGTGGTCGGCTTCAGGGACGAGCAGTGGGGGATGGGGGGTCGTTCATGTACAGGGTCGGAGCGTGAAGTGGGAAGTGCTCGTGCCTCACAGCGAGATTATCCCCGGTTTGAATCGGGACTCGCAGGGATTTTCTGTGTGTGATTTGCATATTCGCCTCACGGATGGTAAATGGACTTTACTTACACTTTATTGCTTCAGTAATCTTTAAATGGTTTAGTTTATCGGTCTCACACACACACACACACACACACACACACACACACACACACACACACACACACACACACACACACACACACCAATGGTAACGTTGGCCATAATTGTTCATGCATCGATGGGAACAAGTTGGAATTCAGTCATTTGCACATGTAGGAAGTAACATTGATTTTTTATTTTCAAGTATACGTATTTTACATATATGTATTTTACTTGAGTTTACTTTTAGTGCCTATAGTCAAACACTAACCTCCAACTTGAACAACTCACAGTGGGATTCAGCCAGAAGAAATCTTCATGTCCAATACAATGTTTGTCAAACAAAAAAATTCTGGTTTTCAATATAAAATATTACTTAAACTGGCCGTGAACATGTCATGGAATTCAGGCGACTTTATAATGATCACGGTCAGTAAATGTTTATATTGTGAGAGTGTGGATAGTTCTGTACTTATGGCTAAGTGATGTCTCACCTGTTATATTTTGTTTCATAGCGTTAAGCGCCGCAGGTTCGATTCCCACAGCAAACAGGTCACCATTGAAATTGACAGGTCCCTTTGAAACATCTGAGTCCAGAGGTCTGCAACCTGCGGCTCTCTGAGGCTTTAACAAAATTATCCAGAAATAATTTCATCTTACTTTTTATTTAATTTGCACACCAGAGTCATTTTCAAAATGGATCCTATCTCTTGGCTGAAAAGGGCTTCTTGTGGAGGCGGAGAAAGAGGAGACGGACGAAGGAGTCGAGTTGCTTTTCCTTTATTTTCTCCAACCGTCTGACAGTTCACCTGTCAGATAACCAACCCCCAGTGTCACCGCACTTCCCCTTATAAACACCTCCCACTATCAACACCACACCACGTGACCAACACACCCACTCCATTCTGCTTGGGAGAACCTCCCCCTCAGGTGCACACCACACAGCCCCCCCCCCCGAACAATCAGAATGGTACTACAAGTTTTACAAAAAAAATTATTATTATTATTATTATTATTTTTTAGTCCCACTTGGGTGGTCTGCACAGCCGACCATATCGGCTGCGTTGCACCACCACAGGAGGAGGTGCAGGTACCGGCACCGGGGTCACTGCAGGTGCAGGCGCTGTGGCAGCTGACGACTTGGGGGGGCGCCCACGTCTTGGGGGTTGTGCCACCTCCACCGGCTGCTCCGGCATGGTGTGGGCCGGCTTCAGGCGGTCCAGTGAAACCCGGACCCGTTTACCCCCCATGTCCACCACAAAGTTCTTTGTCCCTGCCTCCAGGACATGAAAGGGGCCGTCATACGGCGGCTGAAGTGGGGAACGGTGAGCGTCATGCCTGATAAAGACATATTTGGCTGCAATCAGGTTTTTTGGGACATATGACCGGGGAAGGCAGTGATGAACTGGGACCGGGTCGAAGGTGTGGACTGCCCCGTTGAACCTTGGTCGTCCCGCTGTGACCCCCCAGGGTTCCGATGGCTGTGGCAGGAACTCTCCAGGGACCCGTAGTGGCTGCCCCAACTCCAGCTCCGCAGATGATGACCGGAGATCTTCCTTCGGAGCCGAACGCAGGCCCAACATGACCCATGGCAGTCGGTCAGCCCAGTTGCTGTCTGTGAGTGTGGCTCGGAGAGCGGCCTTCATTGTGCGATGGAAACGCTCACACAGTCCATTGGCCTGTGGGTTGAATGCCGTTGTCCGACGCAGCTGCACTCCCAGGCCTTTAGCCACCTCTGTCCACAGCTCGGAGGTGAACTGGGAGCCTCTGTCCGAAGTGACGTCCAATGGCGTGCCGAACCGTGCCACCCAGGTGGCTATGAAAGCACGAGCCACCTCTGCCGACGTCGTTGAAGCCAGCAGGACCACCTCTGGCCACCTCGTGGTCCTGTCCACCATGGTGAGGAGGTGAGTAAAGCCTTGGGAGGGAGGCAGCGGACCCACCAAGTCCAGATGCACATGGTCAAACCTCCGTTCCGGGACCAGGAACGGCTCTAGGGGGGCTTTGGTGTGACGCTGTACCTTGGACCGCTGACACGCCACACAGGAGGCTGCCCAGCTCCTGACGTCCTTCTTGAGGCCCGGCCAGACAAACTTTGCCCCCACCAGCTTCACCGATTCTCTCACGCCTGGATGCGATAGGGCATGAACAGCATCAAAAACCTGCCGTCTCCAGCCAGCAGGTACCATGGGGCGGGGCCGACCTGTAGACACATCGCAGAGGAGTGTGGCACCATCGTCGTGGAACAGCAAATCCTGCAGCTGTAGACCTGTGGTGGCTGTCCTGAAGGCCTGGGTGTCAGAGTCCACCTGCTGGTCGCTGGCCATGGCGGTGTAGTCCACCCCAAGGTGCACAGAGTCCACGTGTGCCCGGGAGAGGCAGTCGGCCACAGCATTGCTTTTTCCAGCCACGTGCTGAATGTCTGTGGTGAACTCTGAAATGGCGGAAAGGTGGCGCTGCTGCCGCCCAGACCATGGCTCCGAGGTCTTGGACATGGCGAAGGTGTGGGGCTTATGGTCCACAAAGGCAGTAAACCGCCGACCTTCCAACAGGAACCTAAAATGGCGGACGGCGAGAAAAAGAGCCAAAAGTTCTCTGTCAAATGTGCTGTACTTCCTCTCGTTGTCGCGCAGTTGTTTGCTGAAAAACGCCAGAGGCTGCCAGGCTCCAGCCACCCATTGTTCACATACTGCGCCCACTGCGTAGTCCGAGGCATCGGTGGTGAGCGCTACCGGTGCCGTGGGAGATGGGTGGGCCAGCATGGCGGTGTTGGAGAGCGCAGCCTTGGCCTTTTCGAAAGCGAGGATCCTCTCTGCGGACCAGTTCACGTCCTGCTTGGCCTTTCCGCCCCTCAGGGCTTCATAGAGAGGCCGCATCAGCTGAGCTGCATGTCTGATGAAGCGGTTGTAAAAGTTCACCATGCCCAGGAACTCTTGCAGTGCCCTGATGGTCTTTGGGCGCGGAAAAGCAGTGATTGCTTTCACCTTAGCCGGTAAGGGCACCACTCCAGAGCTGCCACGACGTGGTAATACTTGGTGTCGTCGGCCGTGACTCCCCGGAGGTGGAACTGCGCCTCGATGTGTTGGAACCACGGTTCCGGATGATGTGGCCAAAACTCCGGTAATTTTACCGCTGCGGCATACACCACGGGCGCACCGGCCGCCGCGCCGCCGGGGATTGCACTGCTGCTGGCTCCGGTTGACATGTTCGTTTGTCAGGGTCACCAATGTGGAGGCGGAGAAAGAGGAGACGGACGAAGGAGTCGAGTTGCTTTTCCTTTATTTTCTCCAACCGTCTGACAGTTCACCTGTCAGATAACCAACCCCCAGTGTCACCGCACTTACCCTTATAAACACCTCCCACTATCAACACCACACCACGTGACCGACACACCCACTCCATTCTGGTTGGGAGAACCTCCCTCTCAGGTGCACACCACATTCTCAAGTTAAATGTGGTAAAAGAACTAAACCTACAAGACATAGGGAAAGAATCCTAAATCAGATTTTTTTTTTAAAACAAGACAAACAAACTACTTAAAATTAGATGAACTAGAATTAAAAAAAAAAAAAAAGCTTCACAGACACGTAGTCTGCTGTGGGGAGGCGTGGTGCACTGTGAGGGGGCGTGGCCTGTGAGTTCGACAGCTTCTTATCGTATTATGAACAGTCCTGCCAAAAAAAACTTTTTTTCTTCAGCTGGTTGATGTCACTGCCAAATTTTCTTCTTGTTCTAAAGGCGCTGTCATGCTACCAATGTCCGCGCTGGTACGCCAGTACACGCGTACTTTGTGACGTCAGAATCATCATCCCCCCCGGACGCGAATGTCCACTCTGACCCCGCAGCCGTGGTCCACGCGCAGCCCAAATTTTGGGACTGCGCATTATGTACACAACTATACACGCCGACTGCGCATGCGCCAGAGCTCCTCCGTCTTCCCGTCTGAACAATCACAATTTAAAAGCAAATAAAGAGCCACACGACTCAAAACTCCTGAAGTGAAAGATCAAGTACTTTAGGAAAGGTGGAGAACGCCGGGCAGCAGAAGTGGAGATATTTCCGGGATCATTACGTTGTGTTAAGGAACGCGCACAGACGTGAGCCCGAGTGGAGCATGACGACAAACGTGTGCGTCCCGCGGACATGAGCAGACACGAGCGTATTCACATTGGTAGCATGACAGCGCCTTTATGGGTTCAAAAAGGGAGTATGCAGGGGCCTCTATCGAAACAATTCTTCTTTCATTGGAGGCCAAGCAGCTCCGTTTGATTCCTGTGTGACCCCCGTCATTGCAGTTATTTGGAGCTCAGTTGCTTTCACACCACGGTGATCGTTAACATCATTTGCTCTTCAGAGAAGAAGCTTCAATGATCCCATCCAGCTGATTTGCTCTGACTTTTTACCTCTTGAGTTTGCTTCACCACCTGAGGAGGACTTCGATCCACACAGCTGCCGCTCATCTTTCCACCACATTAACCTGTGAGGAATCTTCCAGATCCCTCAGGTTCTAATCACCACAGGCACTCGTCAATATCGTCTCTCTCTCTCTTCACACCTTCTTCTAAAGCTCTCCTCTCTCCTCTCCTCTCTCGCCGTCTCGTTCTAATCCACGACGTTATTGTCGGCACATTTTCATTATCTCTGAGAGCCTCTGCGCTCGCTGTGCTTTGATGAGTTTATGAACAGTGGCACCTCTAATCCGGAGGAAGATGCTCTTGAGAGCGACGTGATCAGCGCACATCAGAGCGCGCAGCTCGGGGACGAGCCCCTGTAATTTTACATTTGTAATAATAGTCTGGGAAGTCTTTAATGCCATTCAAAGACGGGCTTGTCAAAAATTATATTGCAGAGTTTATAGGCGGTGAGGGACGGTGGCGGGTGGGATGGGTGAGGGGTGGGGCGAGGCCCGGGTGGGGGCTGCTTTGGCTGATGGAGAAATGTACATTCAGTTGATTGGAAGTGTGCTGACAGTAATTGAGGGTTTTGTTGTTGCCTTGTCCACAAATGGATTTCTCATTACAGAAAATGCAGCAGCATGTTCCCCACAGTAAACGGTTGCCATAGGAGCTGTAATAACACCTAATGCACTTCTGAGGGCTGTCGGAGCATGCATGCAATTAGAAACCACCATTTGCAATGGAGATATTAACACGAATATCCTTTCGCAGGGAAGAATAAACAGGACTGCGTTGCTCTTTTCTTTTCCTGATGTGAGGAGAAAAGACTTAAAGGGTTCTGCTGTGTGTGTGCGCGTGCGCGCGTGTGTGTGTGTGTGTGTGTGTGTGTGTGTGTGTGTGTGTGTGTGTGTGTGTGTGTGTGTGTGTGTGTGTGTGTGTGTGTGTTCTACTCTCCTCCGCTGAGCCGCTGCGATTAAACGCCATAAATAGCTGAATCGGAATCAAAACACTTGTCAACAAGCCCGGCGACACAACCCCTCTCCTTTGACTCACTGCTTTCATCAGTCCTTTCACTTTCCTGCCAAATAAACACTTTCCCCCACAAATTGCCCGGCATAATCAAATATGTCTGAGTGCAGTAATCAGACGGGGGAGGAGGAGGGGAGGCGCTCTCCTTTGTGCCGTGCAGGTTTTATCTCCCGATGTACAGGGAGGCTCTTATCTCTCCTATTGTCTGTTGGTACAGTGGAACTGCTGAGGTCCTCGTATCCGTTCCTCCTTTTGTCTGAACTCTCAACGTTTCACAAGCTGCAATTTGTCTGACAGTTCAGCAGAAGGAAGGAGAGTGGGAGAGAGGCCGACTGTGGAAATCTATAATTCACATCCCCTCAATTTGTCCTGACGAGCCTCCGTAGCACCGCCGCCGCCCTCCTCCTGCTTCCGCTTGCAGCCACAGAGCCGGCGCTCGCTGAATTGCTCGTCGTCTCTGGTTGCTGATTCTTCCCTCTGGTTTCTCCTCGTCCTCCTTTGTTTCTGCATGCAGCTGTTTGCACTGACGGCTGGCGGGCCGACTACAGTAATTAAGCATCAATTAAGCCCACCTTCGGAGCTGTATTAGCGAACCTCGACAGCCCTCGGCCGGGCCAACGGGCTGTAATCACCCAGTGGCGCCTCAGCGGGACGACGGCGCAGTGGAGAACCACGGCTTCACCACTTGAGCAAGCAACGTGACTTCCAGCACACTGCTGATCTCCTTACCTCCAGTCAGAATGTTGAAGCATGCCGACTCTGCGGTAAATAAGCTCTTTGATCCTCTTTTTGTTGTGTGGTTGCACTTTTTGCTCCTCCGGCGGCTCATAATTAGCACCAGCGAAGTGCCGGTGGGATGCTAACCCTTTTGTACTTGTGTGAAAACAAAGCTCTCAGTTCAGAATCTGCAGCTGTTCAGTCCAAATACTTCTTGGTTTTTTTTTTTTGTTTTTGTTTTTTTATGAGACTACATGCAAATGTTTTGATGTCTTCATGCTGAAAATGATGAGCCATAACATTATGACCACTTGGCGGATGCTGTGGCGGTCCGTCGTTCTGACCCATTGAATCATGAAGGCCTCTAAAGGTTTCCTCCCTACCAAACGTTTCATAGCATCAAAGAGTGATAGCATTTGTGGGATGGATCCTTTATGGGTCAGTGCTGTTCAAACTGGTGGTTTTTGTTTCTCAATCCAATCCTGAATCACATTTTGCTGAATGGGGGCGGCAGTACAAATGGCCGTGTATGTTTGTTGTTGTTTTTTATTTCCATTAATTTTGTCCTTTCTTTAAAACTCTGTAATAAAAACACTGTAATAGGTCAATAACACTTTGATAAAACAGAAATATTGTAAAAACCCTTTAGTGTACCAAATGTTGAGAAAGCTTGATTGTGTCCATTTTGAGTTTTCCAAAATATTTTGTCATATATGACAATGTGTTCTTAATTAATAGTGATTGAACATGAAAGAAAATGAAAGACAGGGTTAGTCAATCAAATAGAAATGAACAATGTGGAGATGATCAAGCCTAATTTATATTTTATATACAAATGACAAGGAGTCATCACCTGGAAATCCATCGAATCCTTCTTCAAACATGATTCTTGGTGTTAAACCTCAGTAGAACTGCCAATCTGAAGGCTTTTTGTTTAGGCTCTTTGTTCAAACCATAGTCACCCACAAGGGGGTGCCCTAACACAGTGAGATTTTGATTGGAAGCTAATATCATAAAATGTCCTCTGTTGAACTTAGTGGTTAGCCGCTAACTGCTCACCATGAGATTCAACAGTGAACGGGGTGATTTAAAAATGAGCCTGTATTTCATGATAAATCTCCAGGTGCGTTGCTCTACAGCGTAGATATTTGTACACAGCTCCGTGACTGTTTTTAATTTATATTTTTCATGTGCGCAAAGGACTGCTATGCTATCGCCTTACTATGATTTACAGTTCCTATAGCCAATCACGAGGGCCTAACATCAGTATCAGTCAAAATCTCACATGTACTCTGGCGAGAGGAAGTTGCAATATGAAAAAAGGTCAGAATGAGCTTCATATTAGATTTTTTTTTTACTCATAAATCTTAAGAAGAGATTTAAAGACTATTTAAGGGAGACTGGATGCGTGAACTGATGACTCATTTAACAAACTCCCCATGTGATCCAGATGACGGTGCAGTAAATCACTTTATTGGAGGAGAGTTGTTAAATTAAAGAGTGAACCGCCACTGTCGTCCATAACGCTTCGCACACCTCTGATAAAACAGACGACAGCAAGCAGGACGCAAACTGGGCGCACGCCGCTACAGCCTGCTGGCTTGTAGTAGAAGCTAAAGTTTGCAGTGTCACTAATTGTTCTTTACAAACAGAAAATAAATAGTACCAACAAGTTCTCTTTGATTTCACCTCTGATCCTCCTGGTGTTATGGCGGTGAACCGCTCATTACACCTCGAACTTCCAGTGGGGAAGGGACTGCAGAGAGGTCACGCACCACCCTATATGTATACTGAGGCCTTCATTCACATCCTTGTGAAGATAAATATGTGGTTTCCACCGAATTCTAACCTGACCACATTTATTTTGCAGCGCAATGACTCTTTTACAATCCATCGGCGAAGTTTTGTGAACGACATGCCTGTCAGCTTCTTTAAATTCTTCCTATCTGTGCATGAATGATCCCTTTATTCATCTCACAAATGGAGAAATTTACAAGTTGCATGTTGGAAAAGCTGTGATATATTTACGTTGACAGAAGTTACACATGGATGCACTGTAATATAATACAATATTAAATGTGAAATGACAGAAGATGGACCGTAAAGCTGCAATCTAACCATCACACGTCTCAACTCCTGCTCACTATTTTGGATCCTCGTGTGTATGAATCTTTTATGTTAACATGTGTGTCAGCCATGATTTGAACAGATGGTTTTTCCTGCCAGCTGACCTCTGGATGTTATACGGTGCGTGTCACGCAGACCAGCCTTAAGAGCTGGCACGCGTTCCCGACGTTGTGTGCTCAGCTGCTGGGCGACATCAATGCCTTATTTTTTAGAGCTTAATAGGAAAAACTGTGCAGAGGGTGTCCATTTCTCTTTGGATTTTGGAGGCACTTGCTCATAAAAGATATTGTACGCCTGGTGCAAGGCGGCGCAGTATTGATGGCAGCCTGAGCTGCATGTTCCTACATGTGCAGTCTGGGACCAACAGTCTTGTCATAAACACGACCTGCAGTCACTCATGTGGACTCTTGTGGCACTGCAGATGTGAAAAAATAATTTGAACATTTCATCACAGACCATCGCGGATGTGACGGCTTATTAGAAAGTAAAGTCTTGGAGAACTTAATGATTTTCACCAGTTCAGAAGTGATAAACAGATGTTTCACAACCTGAAAAACCCAACTGATCCAAACGATTCATTTCCATAAGTGAAGTCATTAGTTACAATTTAGAAAGCCCATTTCTGAAAAGTGGCTTATTGGAAAGTGCTAACGGAAATGTCTTCTGAGTCAGACAACATGTCAGCTCACATCTTCCTGCCCTGACTTCTGCCCAGAGGCTTTCCTATTTGCCTGTGCATGCAGTCATGAAAGGAGGATATAAAACATAATCAGATCACTTAAAGCTTTATGTTAATATGCACTGGCTCAATATAAATGCACCACGAGGAAAAAAATGTCTCAATGAAAACACGATTTCTTTTGGTCGACACCAAACATAAAAGACATTCTGTCCAATAGAGATTTTACCGTAATAAAAATAGAACTAATATTAGAATCCATCCATCCATCCATCCATCATCCATCCATCCATCCATTCAACCTCAAATCCACGTACTGAGGAGACCTACACATGTATCGAAAAAAAACCCAAATGAATAAACGGCCCAACAGAGACTCTACTTCCTCAGGAAGTTAAACCAGGAACATGTTCCTCACCACCTGCTACCAGTTGGTTATTGAGAGAATGTTGACGCCCTGCTGCCCTGTGTGGTTCTCCAGATACACACAGGAGAGCAAACAGGACCTGCAGAGGGTGGTGAGGCCAGCACAGCGCATTATTGCCTGTATTCACAGATATCTACACAAACAGACTGAGGAAGAAAAGCCAGGGTCATTTCTGACAATGGCACACACCCTGGTTGTTCCCTCTTCTCACCCTGACCCTCAGCAAACAGGTATAGGTCCTAATCATTGTGTACCTCCTGTACTAAAGGACAATAAAGACAAAAACAAACAGGCTGAAGCCCAGATTTTACCCCATGTTGTGACATCCATCACCCCCAGTATCCAACAATCTTCTGAATACTTTAACACACATCCTGTAATTGAAAAAAAAAAAAAAAAATGTCAACCTATATGTATGCATATGTATATACTAGGGATGTCCGATAATATCGGAGGGCCGGTATTATCGGCCGATATTGACTTAAAAATATAATATTTGGAAATATCGGTATTGGATTTTTAAAATCGATATTGGAATTTCCGAGTCTGCATGAATGCAGCATGGGATGTTTACGGGCGCGCGCTTGATGACGTTTAACAACAACAAATACAACACGCTGGACTCGTGGCTAAGAAGGAGAAGCCCGGTGAATGAAATGTCTGTGGAGGACTGGAGGCTCAACCAGTGTTCAGCACTGGTACCAGTACCCGACTGCACCCTGCACCAGTGTTGACAGTGAACCACTGTTCAGCACTGGTACCAGTACCCGACTGCACCCTGCACCAGTGTTGACAGTGAACCAGTGTTCAGCGCTGGTACCAGTACCTGACTGCACCCTGCACCAGTGTTGACAGTGAACCAGTGTTCAGCGCTGGTACCAGTACCTGACTGCACCCTGCACCAGTGTTGACAGTGAACCACTGTTCAGCACTGGTACCAGTACCTGACTGCACCCTGCACCAGTGTTGACGGTGAACCAGTGTTCAGCGCTGGTACCAGTACCTGACTGCACCCTGCACCAGTGTTGACGGTGAACCAGTGTTCAGCGCTGGTACCAGTACCTGACTGCACCCTGCACCAGTGTTGACGGTGAACCACTGTTCAGCACTGGTACCAGTACCTGACTGCACCCTGCACCAGTGTTGCCAGTGAACCAGTGTTCAGCACTGGTACCAGTACCTGACTGCACCCTGCACCAGTGCTGACAGTGAACCAGTGTTCAGCACTGGTACCAGTACCTGACTGCACCCTGCACCAGTGTCGACGGTGAACCAGTGTTCAGCACTGGTACCAGTACCTGACTGCACCCTGCACCAGTGTTGACAGTGAACCAGTGTTCAGCACTGGTACCAGTACCTGACTGCACCCTGCACCAGTGTTGACAGTGAACCAGTGTTCAGCACTGGTACCAGTACCTGACTGCACCCTGCACCAGTGTTGACGGTGAACCAGTGTTCAGCGCTGGTACCAGTACCTGACTGCACCCTGCACCAGTGTTGACGGTGAACCAGTGTTCAGCGCTGGTACCAGTACCTGACTGCACCCTGCACCAGTGTTGACGGTGAACCACTGTTCAGCACTGGTACCAGTACCTGACTGCACCCTGCACCAGTGTTGCCAGTGAACCAGTGTTCAGCACTGGTACCAGTACCTGACTGCACCCTGCACCAGTGCTGACAGTGAACCAGTGTTCAGCACTGGTACCAGTACCTGACTGCACCCTGCACCAGTGCTGACAGTGAACCAGTGTTCAGCACTGGTACCAGTACCTGACTGCACCCTGCACCAGTGTTGACGGTGAACCAGTGTTCAGCACTGGTACCAGTACCTGACTGCACCCTGCACCAGTGTTGACAGTGAACCAGTGTTCAGCACTGGTACCAGTACCTGACTGCACCCTGCACCAGTGTTGACGGTGAACCAGTGTTCAGCACTGGTACCAGTACCTGACTGCACCCTGCACCAGTGTTGACAGTGAACCAGTGTTCAGCACTGGTACCAGTACCTGACTGCACCCTGCACCAGTGTTGACGGTGAACCAGTGTTCAGCACTGGTACCAGTACCTGACTGCACCCTGCACCAGTGTTGACAGTGAACCAGTGTTCAGCACTGGTACCAGTACCTGACTGCACCCTGCACCAGTGTTGACAGTGAACCAGTGTTCAGCACTGGTACCAGTACCTGACTGCACCCTGCACCAGTGTTGACAGTGAACCAGTGTTCAGCACTGGTGCCCACATCATTGATGAGAAGAGAAATCTCATACATTGCTGAGATGCTGAGATGCTTGTATTCATACAGAACAATCTCCCTCTTACACATGAGGACATGGGAAAAGAAATAGAGCAGTTATATGGACGAGTCAACTTCAGTCTTTGTTTTTGTTGCACTTTAAAGGAGGGCTGTTTTAATTTTGTGAGCATTTCTGTGCCTTTCTTGTTTATATTTGCACTATTTTGTTACTCTTAAAAGAGATTCAGCCCAGTTTGAGTCTATTATTTGACAAGTTATGTCCAGTTATTCATTCATTGACTGTTTACAACTAATGGACTGAAGATATGCCTCTTCCTTTTTTTTTATATTGTCTGTGGTGTTGTTGAGTTTGTTGTTGAGGTTTCTCTCTAACACTAAATAAATATGGCACTTTTTTCCATAATTTAAGTTGTTGTTCTCTTATTTTTCTCAGTGTGTACATTTGGAAAGCCATGTTTGATTCACATATGCATCCAGTGGGGCATCACAATAAAATTAGGCATAATGTGTTAATTCCACAGTAGGAGATATTTTATGTTGTTGTTACCTAACAGGTTTGATGTAAAAAGCCAGCATATATCGGTATCGGTGATATCGGTATCGGTGATATCGGTATCGGTGATATCGGTATCGGAAATTAAGAGTTGGACAATATCGGAATATCGGATATCGGTAGAAAAGCCAATATCGAGCATCCCTAGTATATACTGTATTTATATTTAATTTAATTTTGTTTTATTTTCATTTTCAAAAAGGCTCTTCAGATTAAAATGGTTAAGAAAACTAACACTTGCAATTAATATGTGAAAGGCTACAAACTGCTTCTATTGCTAAAACAAATAGGAATAAAAACTGAAAAAATGTGAGAAGGATTAGTAAAAAAAATAAAACTGTAAGGAGTGGAGCAAAAGCAGGTCAAACTGTTAAGAAAAGTGTCTGAAACAACCAAGCAAGCTGTGTCCGATAAAATTGGCTAAAAATATCCACAAAAACTAAAAGCAAAATGGATTATAAATTGTCTTCATGAATGTACGTTCAGCAAAAGTACATAAAGAACTTTGGGCTGTGTATCTTTATGATTGAATGTGTCTAGTGGTTCCAGAAGATTTTTATTTGGTGGAAAAGCAGCTTTTTGATGGGAAAGGTTGCAGACCGCTGTGCTAACCACTTCACCATCCTGCAGCTTTCAGACTCAGACACTCTTAATTTGTTCTCTTTCAACATCTCTGTGCTGAAAGTTGAACAGAAAACTGCTTCCACTTGGAGGAAGTTAATTTCCTCAACATGTAATTTGCAGGATTATTCCTCTTCTGACCTGAAGGGTGGAGGTTCTGGTGGAGGAAACCCGTCCGGTTCGCGAGGCGGCGGCGGCTCGTCACGGCACGTTTACCTGCGACGACTCCAGGGCGGAGGTCGAGTTCGCAGCTCGGCTGAAGCTCCGAGCTCTCCGCCTCCGAAAACATTGAGCTCGGCAAGAGGAAGCGAGGAGACTTTCCATGTCCGCGAGGCGCCGCTGGCCGGAGCCCGCCCCTGACAGCCGGGCCGGCGTCTGTTTATAGAAGCTCCGACCTCCGACCTTGCAGATTGCACGCTTTCTGGGAGCGGTTATTTGCCGACGGAGACACGCTCTTACATCGGCTGTGCCCTGGTCGGCCTGGAGGACGGACAGTGGCTGACAGACGGGGTCGACCCCGGCTGCTGGAGCCACGCAGTCCCGGAGAGATAATTGGCGAGTGGCGGGGTCGAGTCTGATGGAAACGCTCTTTGCAAATGTGTCTGTGGACCGAGGTGTCGCAGTCAAACACTGTGTTTAGAGAGTTTCTTTCTGGTCTCTGCTGTGGCTCCTCTGTGCTGAGGCCTAACCCGCTGAAGCAGAACAAATCCAACTGCTTTGATTCTCGCAGTGTTCAGAAGAGTGGCTGTAGATATTATTATTATTATTATTATTATTATCAGCCCACAGGAAACAGTCTATGGACTGTTCTACCAAGACACAATATCAATCGCCTCATAACTTTAATAGCTCTCAAAGACTCACCAGCTCCAAACATAACTTGGTAAATCATTTGAACCTTCGCCACTGAAAGTTGGGCCGAGAAGTTTATGTTTTTGGCTGCGTGTATTTATTTATTAATATATTTAGTTAATTTATTGGTTTGTATGCAGGGCCACCCTGGCCAAGTGGGGGCCCTAAGCAGGATTTAATTTTGGGGGCCCCCTTCCAACAACATAATAATAATAATAATTATTATTATTACTATTATTATTGTATTGACGTTTGGAAGCCGTCTCTCTCTCTCTCTCTCTCTCTCTCTCTACTCTCTACTCTCTCTCTCTACTCTCTACCTGTAAACAACTGCCTGCCGGCCCATCTGACCGCTGATTGGTCAGATGGTGACGCTTCGCGCTTTCGTCTCTTTCTCTCTCTCTCTCTCTCTCTCTCTCTCTCTCTCTCTCTCTCTCTCTCTCTCTCTCTCTCTCTCTCTCTCTCTCTCTCTCTCTCTCTCTCTCTCTCTCTCTCTCTCTCCTGCCTCAGGCTGACTTGGTGGCGGTGCTCTACACGCCTCTCGGCAAAATGCACGCGCATCCTTTGCGCATTTGCAGATTATGATGATACTTTATTGATCCCGAGGGAAATTCAATTCACTGGCGCAAAATGGGGCCCCCATGGATCGCGGGGCCCTACGCACAGCGTGTGTTCTGTGTGTAGGGAGGGGCAGGCCTGTTTGTATGTATGTGCATTATGCAAATATTTTACCAACGTTTCACAAAATTACTCACCCAAATTGCATGACATTTTCAGGGATGCTTTATCATCCTCCAAAGAGCAATCGATTAGAGCTTGGGATGTTCATGGCCAACTGTTTCCGAATAAATCTCTAAAAACTGTGAAAAAATGTCCCATACACAGCAGATGAGAGAGGCACCTCATGGAGGAGATCAGCGTCTGTTGTCATGGAGACATTCCCTGTGTTTCACATGTGATGCAGCTACCTGACAGGCTAGTTAGCATTGATATGGGCTAACGGCAAACATGCTATCAATTCTGCAAATAAATGCTTGCGAAGGTCTGCTCTACCAAGTTTAGTTCTACTCCAACTCGGTTATTTGAATTGTTTAAGGTGAAATCTGAAGTATATGGTTGTGTAGAATGTCAGAATAGATCACTTCAATTCCAAGTTTGAGTTTTTTGTTCCTGTTTTCCTCATACAGAAGATGGGTGTGAATGTTGGATTAAATAACGACTTAAAATTGCACTTCAGAATTTAGCAGGCTTGTGTCTCTATTCCCCCCATGAATGGCTGATAACTCTCCTACAGTGCTGTCACCCAGTCAACTGAGATCACATTTAACTTACAAGTGACTTACAATATCCTGCTTAAAGCATTGTACTACATGCTCGGGCAAATACATTCCACGGGAGATGATCAATCATGATCAAGTTTGGGTCATGACATAAAACACCTCTTAATAAAAGTCCACAAATGAAATGTATCTCATCATCTTTACAGCAGCATGTCGGCTGAAGGCTCAGCTGATTTGCACCTCATTTGCAAACTGTATTTTCACAAGTACTACTAGTCGTACTTTACCCAACATTCCATTTTATGGAAACCAAACTACATTGACAGACATCAGCTTTCACATCACATTTCTATCTGTTTTTTATTTTATTTTTGTATATGCACAGTCTGTTCTATTAACTCCTGTTTTCAATGACCCTGTTGGATTAAGCGAGTTCAGAAAATAGAGGGATGAATGAATTTCAGTTGTGTGACTCTGCAAGAAATGGGGGAGGAAGTCAATGCAGTGACCCAAAGGATAGATATAAAAACAGAAACTTAAACCAAAAATGGTTCTTTCATTTCACCAACAAGAACAACAAGAACCTCATAAATCCTCCTAATTTAACATTTTATAGCCCACTGGATGAAACAAATGATGTTTTAGTACTACAAGGTACTATTAAGGTTATTTTATAACCACATTTGTCCCACATGGTCAACATTTTCTCCTTCCTGACTTCATCCATGTATTTTTACTAATGTTTTGTTTGTTGATGATGGAAATATGTGGAAAATTCCAACAATATAAATAGTTTTCATTATGACATCAGCCCTCGAAATCCACTTATTGGTCAACAAATAGTATTTTGAAAATGTCTCAAAGTGTGCTTTATGGGGTAATGTGAAAAATCTACAAAAAATAAATAAAAAAATCTAAGTGAGGAGCACATTGAATTTGCATCTACAGTCTGGGAATCTGCAGCTGCCTCTTCAGCTGCTGCAGCCTCTTAAACATCTTATCTCAACATTTCCATTCACACTGTGTGGTTTCCATTGAAGTAGGAAATCCATTCCCATACTGTGCTATTGTGTCATCGCGCTAGATGAATATAAATTGCATCAATTTCCAGTGATAAATGCACAGACATTGTGCTGTGGATGCAGCATTAGCAAATAATTGGGAGGAAATGTCAGGGACACATTACAATATGCAGCAGTATACTAATGTGTTTATGTGTGCTGGGATTCTGTAGCGGGCCGGCTGCTGCTGTTTCATGCTGATGCTGTGATACAGGAAAACAACAGCTCGGCTCCAAAATAGCATGACACAAACACTTTGGTATTCTGCTGTAATCCAGATTTTTCCTTTTCTTTAATAGATGCACATTATTCTGCTGCACCTCAGATGACTGACAGCCTCCTGCTTCATCCAGACACCAGCACGGCTCCTCGCAGCACCTGATTGGACAAACACAAAACGCTTTGCTTCCAACTTTCAAACCGGCTGCTGGAGCAACGTCGTTATCTCCACATAAGTTTCACTTTTTGTTCTGTACTTGTGATAAGCTTCTGAGGGTTTTCAGGTGTAGGACTTTAGATCAGCTGATGGCAATGTATCGTCATTATCAGGCTGATTCAAACTGATTTTCATGAAAAAGGAACCCGTACCTCATTATTCATGCTAGTTCAGGTGATTTCTATAAGGTGTGTGAAAGAACGTGAGTCATTGAAGCTGACAAGGTCACAGTTCAGCGGTGCCCAGTGTTCAGGAATAACTTCCCCACACTGTGTGACTTTAACAATCTTAGTAGTAACAGCCTCTCACCAGACAAATGTAAATAATCATGTCTGTAGACTGTACCAACTCACACTTTGATCCGCAGCAGGAATGTGTTGCATATTGCGTAATCCTATTGACTGACTGCGTAATACACGCTCGCCGAAGCATACACATGAATGGAGCCTCAGCGTTGTGGCGTTTATGTGTTTGGAAAGACATTTTTAAAACATTTTGATAGAAAGGGAGGAGAATCCAGGCGGGGTCAAGGTTTGGTGAAAGAGAGGACGACCTGGAGGTAATGCTAGCATCTATAAGAAGATATTAGCATCTTTTACCTTCTATTGTGGTCTTTTACTTTCCAACACACACTCCATGAAAATGAAACAACCCAGCAGCAGCAGCCATGATAGTCCCAAACACCTGACACTATTGTCACGTCCCACTCCTCAGAGGCCTCTTAGGGGCGTGGCTGGGTGTTTTCCCTCTCCTGTCTCTCCTCCCCTTTTGGTTGCAGGTTGTGTTTAAGGAAGTGGAGCTGCTGAAGGATTAATCTCCTGATTCAGTTCAGCTGCGACGACCGGGTGGAGCTCGTTTTCTGCTGATCAGCTGCACCTCTTAAACGTGTGCTCGACTCCACTCGGCGCTGGATCGTAAAACTCCCTGAGTTAGTAGACCTGCGTGTGCTGTGTCCCAGTTTAGTCTTCTACTAATGTCGTTTCCTTTGCTTCCCCTTTGACGACTCGCCAGCCTCAGTGTCCTTGGGTTCCTGACCCACCGTGACCAGATCTGACTCGTGCCCCAGTAGCTCCTGCCTCAGCTAGCCGCCTTGACCTCCTGCCTCCGGAGCCTGCAGCACCTTCAATCCACGCTTGTTAAAAGAATAAACTCTTCCAAGCGTACTCATCTGTCTCCCGCTGGTTTCTCCGCACCTGAGCCTCTGAAGTCCCACCGTAACAATTATCCAATATTGATCGCAGGCTAACGATCAATATTGTTAGCCTGCGATCGCAGCGCGACGTATGTCCACCGATTGGAACCCCGACCACGGATTTTTCTCCAACGGCCAAAAATTGCAGTGTTTGAGCCTTAAAGGACCAATATTATACTAAATCGACTTTTCTGTGCTTTAAACATCCTAAAAGTGCTATTTGGGGTTCATATAATCCCCAAAGTGTTTTTTTCATTGATTCCCTCAAGCTTGAGTTCACAGTGATCTTTCTCTGTTCTACCTGGTGGGGGAGCTCAACACCTTGATTCTATTTGATGAAGCTGCACCACCTTGCTGACGTCACAGAGCTGGAGAAGCCCCGCCTCCAGGAAGATTGACATGAGGAGAAACCAAAACAAGACACGCCCACCAATGTGCCAAGGAGCCTCTTCTCTGCTCTCTCAGTCTCTGCTGCTTCACATTGAACTGCTGTTTTTGTTGTTCCACATCTGTTTTCACCATCATGTCCACTGGAGAAAATGTGTTTTCACCTTCATGTCCACTGGAGAAAATGTGTTTTCACCTTCATGTCCACTGGAGAAAATGTGTTTTCACCTTCATGTCCACTTGGAGAAAATGTGTTTTCACCTTCATGTCCACTGGAGAAAATATGTTTTCACCATCATGTCCACTGGAGAAAATGTGTTTTCACCTTCATGTCCACTGGAGAAAATGTGTTTTCACCTTCATGTCCACTGGAGAAAAAGTGTTTTCACCTTCATGTCCACTGGAGAAAATGTGTTTTCACCTTCATGTCCACTGGAGAAAATGTGTTTTCACCATCATGTCCACTGGAGAAAATGTGTTTTCACCTTCATGTCCACTGGAGAAAATGTGTTTTCACCTCCATGTCCACTGGAGAAAATGTGTTTTCAGGTACCAGCATGGTTCCTCACTATTTGTCTTGCTGAAAGAAGAAGCACAGCGGCGAATGTGGCTGGACTTTTTTTCTTTTCCACAAAGAACGTGTTTGTTTTTGAGCGACACTTCAGCAAAGAAGCTTCCAGAACTACGGTTCTTTGAAACTGGACTTACTCAGAAGCTCATCTTGAAACCTGCTGCTATTCCCACAATAAAAGACTAACGAGGGCCGAGATCTGTAAGTACATTACTACCAACCAGCGTGAGCTGCTGGCTACGTCACCCAGGGGGTGGAGGAGGAGGCTGTGGGCTGGGCTGCAGTCTCCGTGAGGGTGGAGGAGGAGGAGGAGCTGAGAACCACCATCATGAGAGGTGACGTCAGCTCAATCCAAGAAATAACTAGAGTTTCACTAGTTTTGAGTGTTTATACTGTATCACCCAAATTATTATCCCACAGGAGCATAGGAGGGACTGTGAAACATGAAATATAGACAAATATGGGTCCTTTAAAGCTGTGACTTTGAAGGCTCCTGGTGAATCCATCCAGCTGGTGAACTTCCCACCAGCTGGTACCAACGTACAGCTGCAAATCCTCAATGAAACCAGTAGGAGGCGCACTCCTCCAACTGGCTCCCTGATGACCTCGTTACATCGTGCCAATCGATAAAATCATTATAAACTTGTTTACATCTAATATTAGGCTCATTTCATTAACTGTAGCGTGGTGTTCCTGGCTAAATGATGCTAATGCTAACTGTCTGAGGGAAACAAAGGAGGAGCATCATCAATCCTGTTAATAAATCTCAGTATAAGTATCAGTTTCAGGAGAGACGACCAGGACTTTCATTACCGGGGTTCATACACCTCCAACTTCAACAATGAAGGGTCATGAGACAGGAAGTCCGGATGTATCGGGCTTCGACTCGCTCACACAACACAACGTGTTTGTTCACGGCTTGTTTGGCAGCACGTGGGATCAATTGACAGCAACATGAGTGGCGCTCTAATCAGAGATGCCGGTTTTCCATCTCCTTTATGAAGCAGCCGTTTCCGCACTCACAGCTCGGGCTGCATGTAATCTGACTTGTTATTTGAAACCCCATTTGAATTGTTTCTTTACGTCTGTGTGGGAGTGGGAAGTGATAACCCTTAATCATGGCACTGCAATTAACGGAGCAAGGGCTGGGGAAATGTCCCCACTGGGAGGGAGGTTTAGAAGTGTTTAGACTCTACATTAAAAGGTTCCCTCCAGTCATGCAATGAAATGCTTAAAACGAGTCTGCTTTGAATAATAAATTGAAGCTCATATGTTTTGTTCCCCCCCGTATTTAAAAATGCAGGAGGCGTTATTATGGGAACATTGTCCGATTTAAGAGTTGAAATCAAGAAGTCACTCTGTGCAAGTGTCTAATAAGAAGGCTCCGTAGCACTGCTCTGGGCTTAGCCTCCTAAATAAATGTGATATTACACATGTGACGTCAATCTTTATGAGTAAACAGGAATCTTAATAAATCTCTTATTTTCTTTACATTATACATCTTTTACATTTTTTTCCTTTTAACCTGAAGCCTCCAAAATGTCTGCCCAACACAGATTGCAGACCTCTTTACAATTACAATGCAGACAAACACAATTCGAACGACATTAAATAATACAGTTTAGACAGAAACTACAACGGTTTCAACATTTACAAAAATGTTTTGTTTTACTGTAGTTTGACTTTAATTCATAAACGATGGATGGATGGATGGATGAGCGGCTGTCAGGGGCGGGCTCCGGCCAGCGGCGCCTCGCGGACATGGAAAGTCTCCTCGCTTCCTCTTGCCGAGCTCAATGTTTTCGGAGGCGGAGAGCTCGGAGCTTCAGCCGAGCTGCGAACTCGACCTCCGCCCTGGAGTCGTCGCAGGTAAACGTGCCGTGACGAGCCGCCGCCGCCTCGCGAACCGGACGGGTTTCCTCCACCAGAACCTCCACCCTTCAGGTCAGAAGAGGAATAATCCTGTAAATTACATGTTGAGGAAATTAACTTCCTCCAAGTGGAAGCAGTTTTGTGTTCAACTTTCAGCACAGAGATGTTGAAAGAGAACAAATTAAGAGGGTCTGAGTCTGAAAGCTGCAGGGTGGTGAAGTGGTTAGCACAGCGGTCTGCAACCTTTCCCATCAAAAAGCTGCTTTTCCACCAAATAAAAATCTTCTGGAACCACTAGACACATTCAATCATAAAGAGACACACAGCCCAAAGTTCTTTATGTACTTTTGCTGAACGTACATTCATGAAGACAATTTATAATCCATTTTGCTTTTAGTTTTTGTGGATATTTTTAGCCAATTTTATCGGACACAGCTTGCTTGGTTGTTTCAGACACTTTTCTTAACAGTTTGACCTGCTTTTGCTCCACTCCTTACAGTTTAATTTTTTTTACTAATCCTTCTCACATTTTTTCAGTTTTTATTCCTATTTGTTTTAGCAATAGAAGCAGTTTGTAGCCTTTCACATATTAATTGCAAGTGTTAGTTTTCTAAACCATTTTAATCTGAAGAGTCTTTTTGTAAATGAAAATCAAATAAAATTTAATTAAATATAAATACAGTATATACATATGCATACATATAGGTTGAAATGTTTTGGGGTTTTTTTCAATTACAGGATGTGTGTTAAAGTATTCAGAAGATTGTTGGATACTGGGGGTGATGGATGTCACAACATGGGGTAAAATCTGGGCTTCAGCCTGTTTGTTTTTGTCTTTATTGTCCTTTAGTACAGGAGGTACACAATGATTAGGACCTATACCTGTTTGCTGAGGGTCAGGGTGAGAAGAGGGAACAACCAGGGTGTGTGCCATTGTCAGAAATGACCCTGGCTTTTCTTTCTCAGTCTGTTTGTGTAGATATCTGTGAATACAGGCAATGATGCGCTGTGCTGGCCTCACCACCCTCTGCAGGTCCTGTTTGCTCTCCTGTGTGTATCTGGAGAACCACACAGGGCAGCAGGGCGTCAACGTTCTCTCAATAACCAACTGGTAGCAGGTGGTGAGGAACATGTTCCTGTTTTAACTTCCTGAGGAAGCAGAGTCTCTGTTGGGCTGTTTATTCATTTGGGTTTTTTTTCGATACATGTGTAGGTCTCCTCAGTACGTGGATTTGAGGTTGAATGGATGGATGGATGGATGGATGGATGGATGGATGGATGGATGGATGGATGGATGGATGGATGGTTGAATGGATGGATGGATGGATGGATGGATGGATGGTTGAATGGATGGATGGATTGATGATGGATGGATGGATGGATTGATGATGGATGGATGGATTGATGATGGATGGATGGATGATGGATGGATGGAGCCCAGAAATGCAACTATAATTGATGTAAGAAATAACAGAGATTTGTCATCACATGGAGGCTAAAAGAGGTAAGAAAAAGAGGTAAGAAAATGTAAGTACGATACGTAAGAAAAGTACGAATATGTGAAAAACTTCACTTCAGTAAGTACAAGTACTTGCTTTCTCTAGTTGTATCTGGATCAGGTACAACAAACTGCATGAGTATCACAATGATGAGGGTTGGGTTTTCGATTTTCAAATGTATTCATTGTTTATTAATTCATTAATCCATTATTGGATGCAGAATTGGAAACAGAAAGAGACAAAAAATATTTAGTTTGAAAATACGGCTGATGATTTGGCATAATTGAAGAGATATATGAAGAAGTAGCCTGGAGACACAAGGTAACACCTGGGGCAGAAGTCCTAGTACTTGTGTTGCTTTTTGGGTGTCAGTTTTCACAACAAACAAAACTTTTAAATAAATGCTCCGTCTCCGTGTTGTCAGACTTTTCTGAGAGGCTCACTGTCTTGTGCATCACGACTGTAGCAGATAGTTCTGCACATGCTCAGTAGATAGATGATAAGAACAATGTGAACTTTCATGATTTTCATGATTTATACACGAACTGTGGTCGTCGTCATGGCAGCAAAAACAGGATTTCATACATACCAATACATCACAGCATGCATCTTGGACTCCACAATACTTCGTAGTTTATTTTCAGAAATAGTGCTTAATTTAACAAAGTGACGGCATGTTGTATCACGGAGAAGATAGTTGTGCTGCAGTTCTCCTTCCAGCTGGACGCCATTCAGTTTGGAGGACTCTTGTGTTTCGTTTACTTCCTGGAGTCTAAATCAGAACTTGGATTTCAACTAAAACTGGCCCCAATATTCTGCGTCTGCATCGACTGTCTCAACATTTCCAAACCTGGATTCCAAGTCATTTTAGTCCTGGAAACTCTCCGCGTTCACACTTGGACTGAAACACGTCAACAGATGACAGGCGGGAATCTTTCCCGTCAGAACTTTCCTTGAGTTTTTCTTCACTCTGCTGGCTTGAGCTGCTCGTATGTTACCATTAAGTGCTTCTGGGTGGCTACAGATAATAAAAGAGCCGCAGATGTCTGTCTGGCTTGCAAAATTGATGCATACTGACTGAAATATGAAAAGCTGCTTTTCTCAACTTCTTGATGAAACCCTCGGTGATTTAGTTGGGTGGGTTATATATCTTATATTCATGTCCTGCTGCTGGTGACAGGATTCGGAGGCCCCAACAAGCACAAAATGGAACGGTGCTTCACGGACTTAAACATGTTGGACGAGGGAGGTATCAAACACGTCAGTGTTCCATCAAATAAACCTGAATCTGGTTGAAAAGAGAACAACAAAAATGCACCATTTACCATTTAACAAAAAAGAAAATAATAACTAACATTAAGACTAAAAGATAATGATACAATAGATTAGTACCAATAATAATGAGCATAGAGAAGAAATAAAACTGTAAATAGATACAATATTAATATTATCAATACTCAACACAACAATCATAATAATAACAATATTAATAATCAATGACTAATAATTGATTTTAACAATAGTGTTTACTTTGCAATTTTCACCACAACAGCATTCAAAAGATACATTCATCTTTATGCATCGGGATCCTATTAGCATTTAAAGATATTTATTAAACATTAATTACATCAGAGTCTTTCAGATGCAACACCAAACAATGCCATGGAAGATCCATCCATCCATCTATTTTCTGACGCTTATCCGGGGCCGGGTCGCGGAGGCAGCAGTCTGAGCAGAGTTGCCCAGACTTCCCTCGCCCCAGACACTTCCTCCAGCTCCTCCGGTGGCACCCCAAGGTGTTCGCAGGCCATAGAGAGACATAGTCCCTCCAGCGTGTCCTGGGTCTGCCCCGAGGCCTCCTACCGGAGGGACATGCCCGGAACACCTCCCTAGGGAGGCGTCCGGGGGGCATCCGAAATAGATGCCCGAGCCTCCTCAGCTGGCTCCTCTCGATGTGGAGGAGCAGCGGCTCTACTCCGAGCTCCTCCCTGGTGACTGAGCTCCTCACCCTATCTCTAAGGGTGACTGAGCCCCTCACCCTATCTCTAAGGGTGACTGAGCTCCTCACCCTATCTCTAAGGGTGACTGAGCTCCTCACCCTATCTCTAAGACTGACTGAGCTCCTCACCCTATCTCTAAGAGTGACTGAGCTTCTCACCCTGTCTCTAAGGGTGACTGAGCTCCTCCCCCTATCTCTAAGGGTGACTGAGCTCCTCCCCCTATCTCTAAGGGTGACTGAGCTCCTCCCCCTATCTCTAAGAGTGACTGAGCGCCTCACACTGTCTCTAAGGGTGACTGAGCTCCTCATCCTATCTCTAAGGGTGACTGAGCTCCTCACCCTATCTCTAAGGGTGACTGAGCTCCTCCCCCTATCTCTAAGGGTGACTGAGCCCCTCACCCTATCTCTAAGGGTGACTGAGCCCCTCACCCTATCTCTAAGGGTGACTGAGCCCCTCACCCTATCTCTATGGGTGACTGAGCCCCTCACCCTATCTCTAAGGGTGACTGAGCTCCTCACCCTATCTCTAAGGGTGACTGAGCTCCTCACCCTATCTCTAAGGGTGACTGAGCCCCTCACCCTATCTCTAAGGGTGACTGAGCCCCTCACCCTATCTCTAAGGGTGACTGAGCTCCTCACCCTATCTCTAAGGGTGACTGAGCTCCTCACCCTATCTCTAAGACTGACTGAGCTCCTCACCCTATCTCTAAGAGTGACTGAGCTCCTCCCCCTATCTCTAAGGGTGACTGAGCTCCTCCCCCTATCTCTAAGGGTGACTGAGCTCCTCCCCCTATCTCTAAGAGTGACTGAGCTCCTCACCCTATCTCTAAGAGTGACTGAGCCCCTCACCCTATCTCTAAGGGTGACTGAGCTCCTCACCCTATCTCTAAGACTGACTGAGCTCCTCACCCTATCTCTAAGAGTGACTGAGCTCCTCCCCCTATCTCTAAGGGTGACTGAGCTCCTCCCCCTATCTCTAAGGGTGACTGAGCTCCTCCCCCTATCTCTAAGGGTGACTGAGCTCCTCCCCCTATCTCTAAGAGTGACTGAGCGCCTCACACTGTCTCTAAGGGTGACTGAGCTCCTCATCCTATCTCTAAGGGTGACTGAGCTCCTCACCCTATCTCTAAGGGTGACTGAGCTCCTCCCCCTATCTCTAAGGGTGACTGAGCCCCTCACCCTATCTCTAAGGGTGACTGAGCCCCTCACCCTATCTCTAAGGGTGACTGAGCCCCTCACCCTATCTCTAAGGGTGACTGAGCTCCTCACCCTATCTCTAAGGGTGACTGAGCTCCTCACCCTATCTCTAAGGGTGACTGAGCTCCTCACCCTATCTCTAAGGGTGACTGAGCCCCTCACCCTATCTCTAAGGGTGACTGAGCCCCTCACCCTATCTCTAAGGGTGACTGAGCTCCTCACCCTATCTCTAAGGGCACGCCCAGCCACCCTACGGAGGAAGCTCATTTCAGCCGCTTGTATCCGGGATCTCATTCTTTCTATCATGACCCATAGTTCATGACCATAGTTCATGACCATAGGTGAGGGTAGGAACGAAGATCGACCGGTAAATCGAGAACGTCTTTTAGACCGATACAACGTCTCCATAACTGCAGACGCTGCACCGATCCGCCTGTCAATCTCACGTTCCATCTTTCCCCCACTCATGAACAAGACCCCAAGATACTTGAACTCCTCCACTTGGGACAAGGGCACTCCACCGACCTGGAGGGGGCAAGACATGGAAGACTGATTATATAATCATAACAACAAGGCTAAACAGACGGTATATTCCTCAATTCATCCCAATAAGGATTGCTTCCACAGGAGTGTGTGCAATATGATGTTTGTACACATTTTTAGATGTTCCACTTTCCAGAAGATCTGCGACTGAAACAATTTTAAGATGTTTGTGTTGTCATGCTCCTGATCAAGAAAAATTTCAATTAAAAAAAGCTAGTCACTGTGGAAAAGTGTTGGTGGTTAAAACAACCTGAAGAGGTTGTTATGGATGTTTTAATAAACCGCCGATGCTCGGATGGATTAGGCTGCAGCGCGGTCAGTTCCTCGTGTTCACTTGATGCATATTTGCTCACAAGATACATTCTTCAACCAAAGTCATCAACTCTGATACATTTAACTCCGGGGCCAAACATCACATACCAAATCTGCAGCTGATATTCTACAAAACTCCTGCCCAATTACACGCCAACCAGCAGTTACCCGGTTTTCCTGAGCAGTCCTGCCAACGTCCAAGTCCACATCGTCCGCGCTACGCTCAAAGGGATTAACAACCATTAACGCAATTTATATCAAACATCCAGCATCAGGCCCATCACGCTCTCTGTTTGCTGCTCCTCCGTCCATCCTCCCATCCACATGCAACCCAGTTCAGGATCCAGACCGTGGGCTGCGGCTCGTTAAGGCGCGGATGCTTCTGAACGCAGCCAAATCAGAGCTTCATTAGATTAAGACGGATTGACATTGCAGAGAGAGAAGAGAAAAAATTAATTAAAGAAGCAGAGCTGGCTGTAGGGGCGGGAGGTCTGCATAGAACAAATCAGGTTTGATTGGGCGGAAGGTCAGCGGACTGTTGGGGGTGTTAGTCAGACGTCCTCCTCTTCAATCTTTGCGACTGGAGAAGACAGGCCTTCATGTTCGCCCGTGGAGGCGGTTCGTGATATTAAAGAGTTCAGGATGGGGGGGTTGAAATGAACCGAAGAAACGGATAGATCAACGAGCCACTCATTAAAATTAAAGCGCTCATTAAAGCTAATTGCCAATTTAATAAATATGTCGAATCTATCCTATCTCCCTCCACCACTCTGTCCGTTGGTGATTGTCCCACCTGTCAGTCACCAGAGGCCCCGCCCCCAATGACCCCTTTCCAAAGACACTCCTCCAATCAAGAGCCACCCACCGTATGTGGGGATCCTATTATGAGATTGAACAAATCAAATTTACAGCTGGTAAGGAAAAGTGGAATAAGAAAAGTTGATATTCTACAAATAGAGCCAACTTGGTAAAGTGATATTCTGAAGGTTTCTGGTTCAATGTGTTTGGAATTGTGGAAAAGGGATCCACAACCAGGCTCTGCTACGAAACAACTTGGGACACCTGTATGAACCTTGGTTACAATTTGAGCCACGTGATTCCGACTCAATGAATCACTCACACGGAGTGAAATTTACCTCCCATTGGGTTTGAGTCGAATTTCAAAAGTTAATATGTCTTAACTTTGCGGTTCTTTCATGACCATTAAACGTGTGGTTCCGCCACCGTCTTTCCCAGTAAAATTAGCAATGACAATAATTATCAAATCACATGTATTTTTTAAACTTGTGTTTCAAGAGTCAAATTGAAAAGGGAAGATGTAGTGAAGTCGTATCAATGAAGTCTGGGATCATCTATTCACTCATGTTGTTGATGAAATCGTAAAATAACTGTTTTCCTTATTTACAACTGAGGTAAACTTTATGTAAAGAGATATATCATAAGATAGAAAAATAGATTTCATGTCTCATGATTGAAGAGCAGACAGAAGAAGTTGAGTGAAGAAACGAGGAATTCAAAGTAATGGTGAAGATTTCTTGGTGATTCTGGATTTTTCCCATATGATTGGCGGCTTCTGAACGCAGATTGTTCATCTTCCTCAGGGGAAAAAAAACATAGAACACCACAACTCATCTAACCAGCATCCAAAGCACCAAGCACACAAGGAAGAGGGGGAGGACGAGCAAGGGGGAGGAGAGGTGGAAGAGGAAGATGAAAAGGAGTAGGAGGTAGACGAGGAAGAGGGAGAGGAAGAGGTGGATGAAAAAGAGTAGGGGATGGAAGAGGTGAAGAAGGAGAAAGAGGATGAAGGAGAAGAGAAGGAAGAAGAGGAGGATGAGGAGGAAGAAAGAGGAAGAGGCTTCTAGCATCTGGAGCAGAGTCATTCATTTCAGTCGGGCCACTGGAGGCAAAATACCTGCAAACAGACATTCAACGAAACACACACACACGCACGCACGCACACACACACACACACACACACACACACACACACACACACACACACACACACACACACACACACACACACACACACACACACACACACACACACACACACACACACACACACACTGGCATGCCTGAGGCAGAGGTAGAATATCAATAGTGTGTAAAGCGGCTCCGTCGAAGGTGAAACTCGCTCGGATCAGCGAGAAGAAGCCGCCGGCTGCTTGTGAACAAGCGGCTCCAGCTCATGTCGGCGAAGTCGACCCGGAGGAGCGAGTCTCACACCTCCGGGCGCGCCGCCATCACCGGCTACACCACCGCACATCGATCCATAACGCATCATGGACGGGCTGATGGCTCGCCGGAGGTCAAACCTTCGATTCACAGCTGGATTTAAGGAGGAAAAAAACAAAAAATCGCTCTGCAGCCGGGAAAAAAAACCCACCTGCAGAGTTTTTGTTGGTTTGTGTTGTGGCGAACAGCCACCGGACAGACTGTCGCGGTGTGGAGTTGTAAATATTCATGACCTCGTGACCTTCCCTCCAGCACACGTCTGGTCAGAATACAGCTTATATTTCAGTAAAAGTGCACAGACACCCTGAAATACACTATATGTTGGAAAATACACAGGTGACCAACATTAAGCATCATGTCTGGAAGCAGCAACTTCAGATCAATCTTTTTGTGCCCATATTTTTTTGTATTTGAGAAAACATGAATAAATAATATGGAGTATTAAATGGTTTTTGTTGCAACAAACTTTTATTTTGCAATATGTAATAAGCACATGACGAAGATTAGCTCAAATAAGAGTGATGCAGGTTTTATAGATATAGATTATCAGACTGCAATAGTGGAGTGTCCTAACATGCTGCATGTTTTAAAATAGGTTCTGACTCTCTCAAAGGACTGTGAGAACTTTCTGCTGTAAACTTGAATTACTGTATGTAAGTGGGTCATAGTTTGTTCTCTGTGCTTGTTTATTAGGACCCGTTCACTTTTCATTGATTTAAAGATGGTGTGTCCTCTCGTTCTCCAGCGAGAATCCTGCTTTAATGGAGCTCTCCAGGTGGAAATGCGAACGGCATTCTGGGAGAGGAGTCGGCAGAACCTCATTGTGCACCTGCACACGTCCCGGCCCTGCAGGCCCAACAGGCTCGCAGCGATATTAGCATGTGTGTTTTGGGATCTTAATTACTTGTTGGTGTGTGTGTGTGTGTGTGTGTGTGTGTGTGTGTGTGTGTGTGTGTGTGTGTGTGTGTGTGTGTGTGTGTGTGTGTGTGTGTGTGTGTGTGTGTGTGTGTGTGTGTGTGTGTGTGTGTGTGTGTGTGTGTGTGAGAACACGTTGGGTTTATAACGAGCTCCCGGCAGCTCCACTGTCCTTGGTGAGCTTTCACCAAATTGGGCGATTACTCACTTGGGCGGGTAAACATGACACGCAATAATTGGCGCTTGCAGATTTTACTTATTAGTATGACGTATCGATCCGAACGCTGGCCACGATTCAAATATATAACTGTGGTTTCCTGTTTGTTTTCTAGAGCAAAAAGGTCAGGAAAGGTGGGAAGGGGAGGGGTGAAGCAGGTCGAGGCGACTCCGTTTGTTTATGCACCAAGAAAAATGTTCAGAGAAAAAGCAATACCTCTCAGCTGCATTTTACCGTTGAGTTTACGAGAAGCGGCCATAACTTTATGACCATGTCAGGTGAAGAAAATACCATTGATTGCATTTTTACCTCGTTTCCTATTAGTAGGTGGGATATAACAGTTGACGTCAGAAGCACGGAGCTAATTCAACAATGACGGGGTCAAAGAACCTGCAGCTCCAGTGAGGTGTTCTCTCTCTGCAGAATCTAGTGACAGATGACTGAAGAAGATCACTTGGTGATCAAGCTATTAATGACCTCATTGTTTCATGTAGGACATGAAGGTCCATTCTGTAGCCCACCTGAACAGACATCTTACTGGTCCTGACAGAAAATTGGTTGATTACAGTTTGTTGTATACACTGGAAATCTACAGGTTGACCAATATCTACCACCAGGGGGCTCCAAAAAAGGTCCGTCGTCATCTCGACAGAATCAGGATCATGTTTTTTTGATGCAATTTGGATTTCAGACAGTTTTCTGGCCAGTTTGAGAAAATATTTGTACGTGTTTGGACACTTTAAAGACTAATTTCTAAAGTTTTTTTTAGATACTTAAGGGGGTCATATTATGTAAAACTAACTTTTTAAAGGTTTTCCAGCAGTACTAATCATCGCCAGAAGTGAAGACAGTGTGTCCTCTCTCTCTCCCTGGCTTGTTTCACTTTTTATAAAGTGTGTTTCTCCAACCAGCCAATTAGAAATCAAACCCTATATAGTGTCATCAGGGGTTTAGCCAATCACATTCAAGGCAATTAGGCAGCTCTGCTCTGGCACATGGCACCACGAGAGGAAGTACTTCCTCCTCTTCACAAGATGGGAGTGTGTGGGCGGAGCCAGTCCAGCTCATATGATCCAATATTCTAATGGAGGGAAATCAAGGAGAATCAAGAAACTTTGAATACAAGGTTTCTGCACCAATGAGACCAAGTCGAGTTGGAAAGCTGGATGACATGAGCCTTGAAGAAGCACAAGGGGTTAAGAAATGGTTGGAAGTCTTGACTTGGCCTGTTCAAGCCTCAGACTTCTGTGCTATGGAGCAAATGTGGGATGTGCAGACCAAACAAGTTCAAGTCACGATTCCTGCACAATATTTGTCCGATTGATTGTTTTGCACACTCGTACATTTCAAGCCACACACACATGCCTCTTTATCTTTTTCTTTATCAGGCACAGCTGCTCTGGTAAACATCACAGCGCTCCCGTTTCTTCATTGTTCTCTAATGAATCAGATTTGCAACGTAACAAATACCCTGACTTCTCACAGGAAACGGTGCAGGTGGAACTAACCACATGATTGATGGCAAGGTTCCAGCAATTCATGGAAAACAGTGGCAGAGCAGCGTTATAAAGAACACCTGCGTTTGATGAGTCAGAGTACCGACTGTTTCAACCGGTTTGTCCACACTGGAAAGACTGTTCTGGACATTCAGTTAAATCTGTTTGCTATTTTAATTTAACATGAAATGCTGCTTCACTTTCTTCAATTTAAACATCTTGCATGAGGCTCAAACTTCTTAGTTCTTTCTCCCTTGTTGTTTTCTTGTTCAGATTTTCCTAAACTTCCTCTGTGAGAACATCTTCCTGCCAAACTATCAGCCTCGGGACAATTATTTAGGTTAATATGATCAAGATTAACCTTCAGGGTTCAAGTTAATTGTATTAGTGACAATTTCGTAGACATTCATAATTGTTATTAACACTCACTAAAGAAATATCCTTGTGTCCCCTGCGTCTTGTCCGACTCCTCACTTCGGTCAACTTCACTAAGAGTTTTCTTGTCAGGAGCCACACAGAATCATACAAAGGCATCCTCCAATTTTAGTTTTTTTTTCAAAGTGTCAAGTGTTGTTACATTTTTACATTTTATAGTATATTTGATCTGAACCTCATGCTGACTGATAGGACATTGAAATAAAAACAATACCTCAGCTTTTATCTAGTAGTTCAACAATAATCTAACATCCAGGTTATAAAGCATTTTCCTCCTCTCACATCAGATTATAGAGCATCTTCCTCCTCTCACATCAGATTATAGAGCATCTTCCTCCTTTTACATCCAGATTATAGAGCATCTCAATCCTTTAACATCCAGATTTTAGAGCATCTTCCTCCTCTAAAATCAGATTATAGAGCATCTTCCTCCTCTAACATCCAGATTATAGAGCATTTCAGTCCTTTAACATCAGATTATAGAGCATCTTCCTCCTTTAACATCCAGATTATAGAGCATCTCAATCCTTTAACATCAGATTATAGAGCATCTTCCTCCTCTAGCATCAGATTATAGAGCACCTTCCTCCCTAACATCCAGATTATAGAGCATCTCTGTCCTTTAACATCAGATTATAGAGCATCTTCCTCCTCTAACATCAGATTATAGAGCATATTCCCCCTCTAACACCAGATTATAGAGCATCTTCATCCTCTAACATCGAGATTATAGAGCATCTTCCTCCTCTAACATCAGATTATAGAGCACCGCAGTCCTTTAACATCAGATAATAGAGCATCTTCCTCCTCTAAAATCCAGGCTATAGAGCATCTTCCTCCTCTAACATTGATATTATAGAGCATCTTCCTCCTCTAACATCCAGATGATAGAGCATCTTCCTCCTCTAACGCCAGATTAAAGAGCATCTTCCTCCTCTAACATCAGATTATAGAGCATCTTCCTCCTCTAACATCCAAATTATAGAGCATTTTACTCCTCTAACATCCAGATTATAGAGAATCTTCCTCCTCTAACATCTAGATTATAGAGCATCTTCCTCCTCTAACGCCAGATTATAGAGCATCGTCCTCCTCTAACATCCAAATTATAGAGCATTTTACTCCTCTAACATCCAGATTATAGAGAATCTTCCTCCTCTAACATCTAGATAATAGAGCATCTTCCTCCTCTAACATCAGATTATAGAGCATCTTCCTCCTCTAACATCCAGATTATAGAGAATCTTCCTCCTCTAACATCTAGATAATAGAGCATCTTCCTCCTCTAATGCCAGATTATAGAGCATCTTCCTCCTCTAACATCAGATTATAGAGCATCTTGTCAGGAGTCACACACCTCGCTCCAGCACCGGATCCTCTCTGGCACTCCTGCAGGCAATCAGCTAATTGATTGTCAAGCAGTCTTAAGCCCTGCAGGGAGGAGGGTCCGGGGCCAGAGGATTGCTAGTCTTCACTCCGTGTGGAGGTGAGTCGGTGTTGTCCTCCCCGGGGGGTGAGTGTCCTCCCCGGGGGGTGAGTGTCCTCCCCGGGGTGTTTCCCGTTCCCGTTCCTGTTCCTGTTCCGACGCCGGCTCCAAGAAGTTCCCCGTCCGGGTCCTGTCCCGGTTCTGTTCCAAGGAGTCACCGGGTGAGTCCCCGGGTCCCCGTTCCCGTTTCCAAGAAGCCCGAGAGTCCCCGGGTCCCCGTTCCCGTTTCCAAGAAGCCCGAGAGTCCCCGGGTCCCCGTTCCCGTTCCACGAGGCTCCCCGGAGTTCTCCGGGTCCCGTCACCGTTCCAGCTCCCCTTTCCCTGTTTTCACAATAAACCTTACTGTTTGCAAACTACTTCCTGCTTGAGGTCTGCTTTTGGGTTCAGGACACTCCACACGCCGGCTCCCAGCCGTGACACATCTTCCTCCTCTAACATCCAGATTATAGAGCATCTTCCTCCTCTAACATCCAGCTTATAGAGCATCTTCCTCCTCTAACATCCAGATTATAGAGCATATCATATATTACCCTTTATTTAACCAGGGAAGTAAAAAGCCCATTGAGATCAAGATCTCGTGTACGAGGCTGACCTGGCCAAGAGGTCCGCATCACACATCACATCATTAGATTTAAAAAATGTAAAACTGATCTCACAGAATACAATAGTTAAAGTGTGATAGAGCAGAGATCCATAATGAAATGGACAACAAATAACATTTGAATGATGAAATGTAGATTTTAAGGCAAATAATAATAAAGTGCAATAAAATTTTAAGACAATTATCATACAGTAAAAACATTAAAAAGGCGTACTACATTAACTGTACTTTCTGCAGAAGAAACCCACCAGATTTTGCTCTGGTTATGCTTTGCCTTACTGCTCCGTACTGCTCCCTTCTTTCTCTGCACTTTTTTTGTACGGTGGAAACGGGGCTTTAGTTTCAGTTTGTCGGTTGTTCCAGGCAGAGGTGGCAGAGAAACTGAATGCTCCCTTTCCCAACTCAGTCCGAACACGAGGAACATGCAGTTGAAGAAAGTCATTGGAGGGAAGGGAATACTGGCTGCTGGTTCTCTGTAGAAGAGCACACAGGAAGGAAGCAAGCGAAGACAAGTCTCGTATATTGAGGTCATCCCGTGCGTACACCTCTTTGCTCTGAGTGAAGGCCACTCAGCTCTGCTACAGGTCACAGTGGTGAGTGAGGCCATCACAGCCCTCAAGGCACAATGATTCACTGTGTTCAAGGACTGCAGACTTTTCAATGAAGCACTCATAAAAAGAACGTCACCATAATCGATAAGGGGTAAAAATGTTGTAGACAAAAGATGTTTTCGAGCACGGAGGGAGAAACATGATCTGTTACGAAAATTAAATCCAATCTTGATTCTAAGTTTGCAAACTAAAATTGCAATGTGCTCTTTAAAAGAAAGCTCTGGGTCAAGAACAAAACCGAGATACTTATAACTACTGACACATTCTATTTGTTTACCCTGAGTGGTGGTTATTACTGGAAGACTGTCTGGTAATTTACAATGACTAAAGACCTTTACTTTTGTTGTGTCTGCGTTCAAGACAAGCTTCAAAATGTGCAGCCGAGATTGGACAATATTAAAAGCAGATTGTAAAAACCCAAACGCCTGAATCAGAGATGAAGAACGGCAGTAAATGATAGTGTCTTCAGCACAAAGGTGGTATTATGCATTTGGTACATTATTGCACAGATCATTTACATAAATAGAAAATAAAATAGGTCCTCGGACTGAGCCCTGTGGCACACCTTTGCTGACCTCTACAACCTCTACGACCTCTAAAGGAGAATTTCAGCTGCTCGTTTGAAAAGACTGGCATCTGTTTGACAGGTCGTCAACGAGCCGGCCGACTACCTGCCTTGAGTTGTCAATCGTAGTTAGAGTCTTCACTAAAAGAGATTGATCCACAGAGTCAAAAGCCTTTGACAGGTCAAGAAAACCTGTGGTACAATAATTATTGACATCCAGTGCAGAAATTAAATAATTTAGAACATTTAAAGTGGCTGTGACTGTGCTGTGCTGCTTTATTTAAATTACATAAAATAAAATAGCTTTCTAAGAACAACTTAATTCGGTCACTGACCAGGTTTTCCAAAAATCTTCTTTTTCAAGCATCTTCCTCCTCAAACATCAGATTATAGAGCATCTTCCTCCTCTAACATCAGATTATAGAGCATCTTCCTCCTCTAACATCAGATTATAGAGCATCTTCCTCCTCTAACACCAGATTATAGAGCATCTTCCTCCTCTAACATCAGATTATAGAGCATCTTCCTCCTCTAACACCAGATTATAGAGCATCTTCCTCCTCTAACATCAGATTATAGAGCATCTTCCTCCTCTAACATCAGATTATAGAGCATCTTCCTCCTCTAACACCAGATTATAGAGCATCTTCCTCCTCTAACATCAGATTATAGAGCACCGTCCGCCTCTAACATCTAGATTAAAGAGCATCTTCCTCCTCTAACACCAGATTATAGAGCATCTTCCTCCTCTAACATCAGATTATAGAGCATCTTCCTCCTCTAACATCAGATTATAGAGCATCTTCCTCCTCTAACACCAGATTATAGAGCATCTTCCTCCTCTAACATCAGATTATAGAGCACCGTCCTCCTCTAACATCTAGATTAAAGAGCATATCATATATTAACCTTTATTTAACCAGGAAAATAAAACCCATTGCGATCAAGATCTAGTACATCTTCCTCCTCTGACATCAGATTATAGAGCATCTTCCTCTTACTAACTGAGGTCATTTGTTAAGTTAACAGATCAACCACTGAACCAGGTTCAAGGAGGTAAAAATCAACATCATAAAACACTAGAAATCATAAGATATATCAAGCTGTCTGAGTTTAATCTTCTCAGATCAGCTGTTTCCGTTAAAACAATAAAAAGAAGCGTCTGTAGATCCTGACCTCCGGCCCGGTTTCCTCCCTGGAAGCAGCCGCGGATCTTCCTGTGATGGATGAGACTCTGAGACGCTTGTTCTGACAGGCAGACTGATGTTGCTGCTGCAGCCTGTTGCTCCGGACCACTGTGGACCATCGCGGGGGGGCCGAAGCTCCCGTGTTGTCTTACCCCCCCTCTTCTTCAGCCGCTCCGGCTCTGGGAGATGAATGAAGGGAGGAAGCGGTGGCTGGGGCCGGGACCGGTGGCAGCTTCGATTAAATGTTAAATGATGAAGAGCTGGTGGAGCTGTGTGTGTGTGTGTGTGTGTGTGTGTGTGAGATGCTGGAGCAGTAGGGACGGCTCACCTGTCACGAACCCTGCCGCCCCCGCTGCCGCCCCCAGGACGGCCACGAGCAGCCCTGGACAGGCCTGATTCATGACCCGGCTGGCAGGAGGCTCTCAAAACAATTTAAGGATAAAGTATAGTCATTTTTAAAGCCGCTGTCTTTCCGTTTTATGTCTGACACCACATTTATTTCGCCCTGTTCTTCTTCTGTGGTTAAATTCTTTGTGTGCCCGCTGGTTTTGTCAGAGCGGACAGTGGATGAGGCGGTTCTCACTAAGCCAGGCTTAAAATGAATCTTCTCAATGCAGAATTGAGGATATTTTCACTCCTGGGAGGTGCAGTGTAGTGGTTAACACTGTCCTATTGAAGCACACGTCACCTGGTTTGATTCCAGGCCAAATCCTTCTTGTCTGCAGTTTGCATGTTCTCCGTGTGAATGATGATCCCTCTCAATACGCCACAAAAATTTGCTCATTTGATCAACAAGCGTAGTGCTCCATTTCACATGCGATGGGTGGATTTTGAAGTAACGTATTATGTGCAATAGGCTGTTTTTGTTGTTGTTGTTGTTGTTGTTTGGCTGCTCATGTGACTTATGTATCAAAATTTACTACTAAATACAATTTGAGACCACTAGATGGCTCAGTATTTTTATAAAAGTAATTTTAATGCACATTTTTTTTAATAGTTTTCTCACACTTCTGACATAAATCTCAGATGAAAACAATTAAACAATTAAATAAATCCAAATGGTCTGTACGCTTCTTCTCAACACTTCTCCCGGCTGCACTGCTTCTCGACGTGTATTTCCACATTAAAGCTTTAAACCAATAAAATGTTATCTATCCCCTGTTGCCGGGAAAATAAATCTGCCTGACACCTTCAGACTAAATTCTGCAGGCATCTGCAGTGTAAAACTAGTGTCGGTCACGCTGCTGCTTCAACCAATCAGATTTTGATATTGACGACTCAGGGCCTTCATGAAGGCCCAGCATGATGTCAGCGTATTGAAGCCCTCTAATTGGATGGTCAGAAGGTTCACCCTCCAGCTCGCTGACTGCATCTGTAGTTAGCTGCACAAACAAAAATATATTTTATGTTTATTTAATAGCGGTTTTGTCAACCTGCAATGACTAAAGGAGAAGATAAAGACATTTGGTTGCAGATTTATTGTCAAAACAATTTTCAAGATGGACTTTTCAAAGAGGTCCTTGAACGCACCGCAGCCCTCCAACGCATGTTCGGTGCAATTTACCTGCCCTCACTACAAACTCCATGGGAGGATTCAGGATTATATTATTTACCATTTTATTATTTTCAAGACCAGGAAAAGCTGACGTTTGTCTCCCTCCTCGACCCCCAGAAGCTTCTGGAAAAGCAGCCGCTTTTTTATGCAGCTGCAGCAGGAGAAGAGACTGAACTTGGATTTTTTTTTTTATTCATAAAGGTATTTATTCTGGCTACACGAGTATTTACCTGCAATGCAAAGGCTTTTTATACTGCTTTTCTGCATGGTAACATGGTTTTTGTAGCCATAAAAAAGTTATTGAGGTGAAGACACTGCATGGTTTCCGCAGTGCGCTAACATCATATTCTAAGCTATCGGCCACTATGACCATTTTGAAAAAAAAAAAAATTACATTCTGGAAAACAATGTTTTGTTGTTTGGCTGGTCATACCATCTTCATGTCAAAGTGATGGAGCAGATCTAGCAAAGTAACCCTTGACACCTCGAGACAATAGAATACTGCAGATGCAGCTGGATATCGAAAATAGATGCAATTAAAATATATGTTTAAGTGAAGAGTTCGACAAAGAGCAAACAAAAGAGAGCGAGAGAAAACCAAACTGTGAAATCAAGCTTTACTGTAAGATTAATACATAAAAGCTTATATTAGACTATGTTCTTGCAATTACTGTAATTACAAGTTGAAACTGCTGTTTCTGCTCTTGAAGTTCAGCTATTTGCAGCAGCTTACTTGTCTTTACATATCAACATGAGGCCATGACTCCCAGGAGTTGCTTCGCCTTGAAAAACAGCTTGTGCAACACAGTACGGCATGTTCAGATGTCCAACTCTAACAACAGCTATTATGAAACATGCCATAATAGGTGTACTGTTAACCAGAATAACTCCTATTTGCCTGCTCCATCACCAACATTACTCAGTCAGGCTGACACACGCAGTGCCGACAGTTCAAATACTGTGTCTCAGCAACGCTGCAAAAACACAGCGATGTTAGCATTATTACCACAGAATGAGCTGTGAGGTCAAACGTCTTGTTATTTTGGTTTGTGAATAAACGTTTATTCACTCATTTATTCTTGCTGATGACGTTGCAGGTGTAGCTGTATGATAGATTAGCAAACAACTAAAATCAAAAGTTAAAACGGCTAAAACAGCTCAATGGCCTAAAACTGTTAAACTATTAAAAAATATATAAAACATGTAGAATAGCCAAAGATGCAATAAAGAACACAAACCTAATGCAGCAGAAATGGTGAAAATAAAAGCTGAAAAGTTTTGAAAAGCTAAAAAGACTAATTGCAAACAAACAAACCTAAATTAGCAGAAATGGTCCAACAGCAAAAGAAAACAGCAGAGAGGTTAAAACAATTACAGAAACCTCCACAAAGCTTAAAGATGCTAAAAAAAAAAAAAAATCCAAATACCCAAAGCAGCCAAAAGAGTGAAGGAAATTGCTTAAATAGCTGGAATAGCTAAAACTACTACAATAGCTGGAAAAAACAAAAACAAATAACCCAACAAAACACAACAGTAAAACAGCCAAAATAGAAAATGTCCAAAACAGCTAAAGTGCTCAGAGTCGCCATAACAGCTTATGAAGACTGTGTAACTTGTTAAAGAAAACCACTAAAACAGTCCGATGAGTAAAAAGGGTCAAAAGCGCGAGACGAGCTGAAACAGCAATACACTGTCGCAAATTATCTGCAATTTCTAATTACACTTCTATTTCCTAAATGGAATCCATTTTTTTTAATGTATGTATAAGAAAAAAGATTGTAGGCTTTACACTTTAAATCAGTTTCGCTGATCATGTGTCGTTGACTTCCTGTGTTCCTCATGTAAACATAAAATTACAGTTTGATTCAAATAATTTATTGCAGTTTAATTTCCCAGGCGCTAATCAACACAACACTAGTCTTGATGCTCCTTTCACACATGAAGTAAAACTATGAATTAGTTTCAGACTAAACTCCCATTAGCCTCGGCGATGTTTTGGCTCGAGCTTCATACAAACTGGTTTGAAACGGAGCGTCTGCCACCGCCATCGTGGAGGCTGAGGTCTAAAACTCTGCCAACGTGCTTGTTAGTAACTTCCCACATGTCAGCTGGGGAACCAGTGATTAGTGTTTGGTGCCGATCCAGAACTTTCTTTCAGGTCAAAGCGACATTCGGTTTTCTCCCGTCTGAAGGAAAATCCAACAAGTGTTCGCAGTTTCATTCTGATCCAGACTGTGGAGACAAAAATACTTCTGTTCTGTGTTAATTAAAGCTTCCTTTACAAATAAAACGTTGAAAAGTTTAGAATTTCAATCTGAAAAGACACATAACTTTGGACATGCACACAATTACTGTACTTCGATATGAGGCCCCATTGACCAAAACCTCCTGATTTACTAACTGTATCTTCTGCAAACAGTAATTCTGAGCTCTGTGATTGTAAAACACAACGTTATATTAGACTTTTATATTTTTTGACCAAACCTCAGATTTTTTCTGGGATGTGTCAGAATTCTTGAAGTGAAATCCATTTGCTGCACATTTCTCTGGAACACGAGGCATTTTCACGACAGATGTGAGAAAAAGAAATTTGGATTCAATAAAAAAAAAAAAAAAAAAATCTGCAACTGTGCTGACTGGGAAGGATAGAAATGAAGAGGCTCTTTTTTTCCCTTTGGCAAGAGACGGATTAAATCCTCGATGAGGAAACTCAGACAGAATGACTTTGATAACTTGATGGCATGAGGGATCTTCATTAGCCGGCTGCTTTTTTATTTTTTTTTGGTGTGAATATTCAGCCCATTAGTCTGCTCAAAGTGGAAGTGAATAAATGTTTGAGACACCCACAACAAAAGGATGCGGATGCGGGGTGCTTAGCGAGTAATGGGCCTCGCCAGCTTTCCATTTTAATGAGACAAAAAGGGGAAAATAGACATTCTGGTGTCACGCACAAGTGAAGAAATTAGCTTGTTTGTCATGTAAATCTGATTGTGACTGAGAGGGAAATATTTATTAGACAGATATCTATGTGCAAAACGAATTTCCTTCTAATTCACGCATTTTCAGTTGATTTCCAGTCGAACATTTGTACACAAGTGCAACTTCTTTTACTGTGCTTACGTTGCATTCACAAGTCACGCTGTTAAAGTACCCCTCCAAAACTACTCAAAATACTTCGATGATATTTATTTGCACTGTCAATCACACTCTTTTAATTCAGTTACACTAAAGAAAATACAAACATTTCTACTGCTTTTCTCAGACAAATAAAGTATATAAAGATGGAAAAATGGTCATTAAAATACCCTTATTAAATATTAGTTTATAATCGAGGCACTTTCTTATTTTCAGCTACCCTCTTCCATAATAGTTCTATAGGTTCTAGGTTGTATATTTGTGGCAAAGATAATTCTCTATATTTCTATATTACAAGAAAAAAAATCCCACTACTGTATTTCTACCTGACTGCATTCATATGTTGAGTGAAATTACAGTCAGTTCTATATTATTAGATCACAACAATCCTGTAAAATCTACATTATTATATTTCTCCATTACCATAGGTGCTAAGTCGCTATATGTCTCTCTTCTGGACCACAGAAAGCTTTTGCACTGTTGTACGGCAATGACGTATGTTTACATGAAAACGGCAGGAACTGTGAAAATAATGTAGTTAGCATTCCAGGCCACGAGGTGGCACTGTTGTTAACCACATACACACACACAACAGAGAACAATGAGCTCTAAACATAAACACTGAGAACATTCTGGTGGACAGATCGCCAAAATGGATTGTTTTGACGGTGACTGTCAAAATAAAACCACCAAGTTGGATTGTTATGACGGTGACTGTCAATATAAAACCGCCAAGTTGGATTATTATTATGGTGACTGTCAAAATAAAAGTACCAAGTTGGATTGTTATTACAGTGACTGTCAATATAAAACTGCCAAGTTGGATTATTATTATGGTGAATGTCAAAATAAAACCGCCAAGGTGGATTTTTCTTACGGTGACTGTCAAAATAAAACTACCAAGTCCAGGATAATATGGACTGGGAGTCATGACACCATGGACTCTGTTCTGATTGGCTCTACTGAGCATGTGCAGAGCGTAGAAGTTAATATGGCTGCGGTGCGCATTTCCAAAAAGTGTTGTTTTCCTCCGGGTCCATGGAGATGGGGTAAAAGTATTTTGAAAAAGTTCCGTCTTGGAAGCTGTTTTGAAAAAGTTGCGTTTCAGTAGCATCGAGCACCATTGTCATGTAAACAGAGACACAATGAAGGTTTTGCATTTTCACTTGAAATCATTGCGTAAACGTGGCCTGAATATTGACGCTCGCAGGAAAGTGATTATGAATCCAGTAAACGTTTGGTTAACAAATATCAGGGACATGTTGCACAGACTCTCTCTTCTCTAAAGTGTGTTTATTGTGTGGAGCGACAGCGAAACACTTCCTCTCGGTCATTCGCTGGGCTGTCTGCCAGAACCAACTCCTCCATGCAACATGGCGGCGGACAATTTATAACCAGCTGTCGCTGTGCCATTGGTTGGAGCAAGTAAGGCTGGGAACATCCATCCTTTGCCCCCCGTCTCCGTCCTGAACCCCCCCCGACTGAGAAAACCTCCTTCATGTCAGCAAGCTCACATCAAACTGCAGCTGAAAGGCATGCTGGGAGAGCAAGTGCTGCACACACACACACACACACACACACACGAAAAACCTCCAGGCGTGTGTCCCTATAGGTTCCGTTGACATGTTGTCCGATACACACAATGCTCCATGCCTTATGGGGACATCACACTGAGTAATATTTATTTCCTGAACACATTGTGGATGTAAGGGGAACAAATCTTTATTTTAACTCTCAACATTATCCGACCCTAAAACATGTGGTCAACTAAAACCTACCCATTTCCCCGATGGTCACCTCATGTTTTGACCCAATGTTCGTATATGACACACACACCCTTGTGAGCCCATCCTATAGACTATAGAGAGTCTAGCTCCTAACCTCTGATCATCCCAGCCATTCCCGCTAAAACTAAATCTTTTCCCTTGAAAATACTTGAAGTTAGAGGAGGAACTCTTCCTACAAGGTTGTTGTTTGGGCCTCTCACATGTGTTCTCACAGTTTTTGGGTAATAAAAGAGAGAAAATGTTTCAAACCACTTTAAACAGCGACTATGTTTCTACTTCCTATTTGGAAAATACATTGATCCAGTGTAACCCTTGAAGCATCGTCTTTTCAACTGATTATTATGGATTTTCATATTGGAACACCAATTTCTGGGCCTCCCGAATAATTTCTTCCCCTCTTCTCAATGAGCCCTCCTGAAATAGGTGAAAGTCTTTCCCTTAGATTCCCCTGGGAGCATTCCGGCTGCACCCTGCCAGGCGCTCTGCTGCGGGCTTTCGCCATAACCGACCGGCTATATTTCTGCAGCATCACACTGCAGACCACCAGTTGCCGAGATGGGTTTACGAGGTCACAAGATCACAGGAAATTACAACATTTCGCAAGAGATCACACCATAAAAACTGTAGATACAGAAGCACAAGAATGTAATTTTCGCCGCGGGTGTTCATTCTCCACTGACGTCTGGCCCGGTGGGGGCAATAATGATGCAATGTTGACGTGTTGACATGATTGGAAGGCATGTTTTATTTTGAAGGACCTGATGCTCTGACTTGTGTGTCAGCTGCTGCAAGTGGGGACTAAAGACCCACGGACTACTGTTGAAGTTATGATGTTTACATGACCTCCGAACTGTGACATTTGCTGCACTGATTTACAAAAACTGTTAAAATGGCTGCAGCCAGCCGTTTTAGGTGCTTCGCCTTGTGGAAAAATACTGAATGGCATTATGGGAAGTGTAGTGTTTTGAGTCTGTGTGAAGGCTCGCCAATAGGAGAATAGTCCGCCCTCACTCCCCTTCTAGCGGTGGCCAATGGGAGGAGGGGATTTAGAGGAGCGCGTGTTTTAACCACCGGCACCTCCGAGAGACCCGCTCTCACTTTTCTTCCCCCCTTACGCTGGCCGGGTGTGTTATTCTGAGCAGGATTCGCCTGCGTTGGACTGCTTTAGAATGGGACAATTCTCTGGAAGGCCAGTATTTCTGTCTTTTGTAATAAACTCCTGTGTTAATCCATTCTCAAGGTTTGTAGGTTTATAACTCACTGTGTATCCTTTCTCTCTTCTCGGGGAGAAAGATTGTAACTCCCTGTCTGTGCGGATTCGAAGGAACGAGACTTAGACACTACCCGATGGAATCACGGCCATGCAGGGACTAGAATGGGAGCGATTCAGTCCTGCATGGCGCCGCCGTAATGCAGGTGATGGAATTTGGGGGTTAGCGATGAACACGCTACCCCAATTACCCCAATATGTGAAAGCATGTGGTCAAGTGTGGCGCGCGCACACACACACGCACGCACGCACGCACGCACGCACGCACGCACGCACACACACACACACGCACACACGCACACACACACACACACACACACACACACACACACACACACACACACACACACACACACACACACACACACAGTGAACCCATCAGTGTTTAGGGTCACTCCAGTACATTAGATACCCCACCAATCCCTTTGTAGGGGAGCCCCATTAGACCTGATCGTGCAGCATTCAGTCGATTCCTGGCGCCTCCACCAGCAACCCCCCCAACACCACACCAACAGAGAGGAAGACACCCGCCCATGCAGCCTGATGCAGGTTTATTAAACCTCAAAGCTCAACTATAAATCATGAGAAATAAAAACCTGTAATATAGAATAATCCAGACAAAGTGTTTTGCACGAGGATGTGGCTGCGAGCGAGCGATCAATAAACCACGTCTGGATACTCCGTGAATCGCTGCAGTTTGTAAACGTGACGTTTTAGATCAGATGCCTCATGTGCAGCTCCTGCTCAGCCCTTACTACAAGTTCCGGTGATCCAGCGCAGTGTTTTTATCTCGTCTATAAAACTAACATAAAACATAACCAACTACGCCGCTACAAAGACATTAAAGTGTGAGCATGAAAACTGAGCTGGATGATCGGCGGCATCATGTTGACTTATCCAGGGTTTTCTCTACATTCATTTAGATTCGTTTAGATTTCTAAATGCCCGCTGCTGCTACTTCAAATTTCTTTCTTTCTTTTTTTCTCTTTAATTGACGCAAATACACCACGGCGTAAATCTCCACCTTCACAGCAGAGTCCTGCACTGGGCCTCAATCCAACCCCACAAACCACCAAGTAAGGAGGTTTTAGAGGATTTATAGGAGGTTCTTTTAAGTTTCACAATATTTTGCAGCAGAATGTTTCATTAAAATGTACTTTTGTATATTGAGATTGTAAATATTTTCAGTACTAATTGTGTCATTTTGCAAAATTATAGACAGTTTCATCACGTACACTGTGACCACAACAAAGAAAAACTTTCAAGTGAAGCTTTAAAGGTTATTATAGCAAGATTTTTCCAACCTGGTCAAGATCTAACTCCACTGAACGTGGCTTCTGAAGTTACATTTTATTTAGTGGATATTAAAATGTAACTTTTAATATCTTTTATACATTTTTATGTATTTATAGAATATAAAGATGTATAAATATTAAATACATCTTTATATTGGTTAATTTATGTGATTTTGAATCAGTATGTTTCTTTCAAATCATATTTGATGTTTGGTTCGTTCAATACCAGCTGGTCCCCCAATTTATCACGTCACAGTGTAGTTTTAGTAGTTCACAATGCATTTATGCACTAAATATTGTATGCTGCCCAAATGCTTCAGCACTATGGTAAACTATAAAATAATAATTTATTACAACCATGAGTTTACACAGGAAGACGTAGACACTCGCTCAGCTTCTACATCAGAGATCATGTTGATTTATATCAAAGTTAAGTCCACGGTACACCCTATCCTTCCTTGGTTGAACTGGCATTGAGAGTTAACCACACGTTACAATTTTAGCGGCGGTCCGTAGGTACGTTAACTTTAACGTCAAAATAACACCCAGTCAGTTCGTAAGTTTACCAAGTTTTTAACAAGATAACTGCTGTTAAAGTTAGCGGTCGGTTACCTGTATTGGTTAAAAGATAACTGAGTTTCAAACAACCGGGCCCTCATTCAGAGATGCTATGTTATGTTCCCTATGAGTGGGTGAACAATCCAACGCTTGGTGAATTCTGCTTCACAATGATAGGAAGAGCCGACATCGAAGGTTGCAGGTTGGATCCCATCTCTACCTGCCCACATGCCGAAGTGTCCTTGGGCAAGACACTGAACCCTTAACTGCCTGTGTGAATGCAGTGTGAGAGTGAATGGTTGGTGGTGGTTGGAGGGGCCGATGGTGCAAAATGACAGCCTTGCTGCTGTCAGTCTGCCCCAATGCAGCTGTGGCTACAAACGTAGTTTACCACCATCCAGTATGGAATAAATGAATAAAGCAATGTAAAGCGTCTTTGAGTTCCTAGAAAACCGCTATATAAAACCAATCCATTATTATTATTTATGATTGGCCAGACCTGTAGGGGGCAGTATAACGAGAAGCATGAAGCCACGATAGCCAATCAGAGTCCTGGAAAAAAACCCAACATCCTGAATTGCTCGGTAAATCTCCACCTCCCCCTCTTTAGATGTAAATGGAGTCATAGCGTTTTTCTACATTTCCACTGTGGCTGGAGCTTTAAGGAATCATTGTTTGTGGAACTCGTAGCTGCGTTTATGTGTGAATGCAAGAAACCCAGAGAAATATCAGTTTTGTAAAGAAATTGGGTCCGCAGAAAAGTAACCTCAGACACAATGCAATTCACAGTGCTTTACATAGAAATAAAAGAAATGCATTGTAGTTTTACAAATAAATACAATAAATACATTAAAGCAAGCAATTAAGCTCAAGTGATTAAAATTATTAAATTGTTTAAAACCTCTCACACTCTCATGCTTCTCATTGGATCTACTTCACTTTGCGCTTTTTCCAGTCAAGTATGAGTATGTCCCGTTAAGATAGATGTATGGACTACAATCACATCCATCCTCATCACACACAGCTGAAGGAACATCTGAAATTTCATGTTCTGCTTTCAACATTTTCCCACATTGACTTGATTTCCTTCAACATTCCATGTGGGTCACGCTTTTATCTCACGTCCATTACTTCCTGTATCTCTCCTGATAGCGACTCCCATGGGTAGAGATCAGATTTGAAGGACTTTGGTTTGAGGCTTCACTCGCCCTGATCATCAGGAGTTATTGGCCGCAGCTGTGATGATCTTACACCTGGTGGCAATGAACCAGAGCTGAGAGGAGATATAAAGGAGGTGCAGCACCTCCTGAGCCTGTGTATTTCACTGTCTGCTGATGAGAGCAAGTCCTTCTGAGTCTCTTCCTGAGTGGCCTCCAGCCTTCATTTGATTTATATGTGGGGCTCTCTTTTTTAACTTAACATTTTTTGGAATCAGACCCTCAACACTCTAAAGTATTTTGCAGGAGTAGTGGTAGTTTCCTTCAGGCAAACTAAACACTGGTGGTTTTGAACCGGATTTAAAATCTGTGGAAGTTTCAAGGTGAGAGGTCATGTGTACATTTTCTGTGTACTCAGATCCGGATATTCAGTTATAGGTATTTCAATATTGGTAGCAAAGCACATGAATTTAAATGAACATGCAGTGTTTCAGAACAGAAGTGCTAATCTTCATGACGCCTGATGAAGCATATGTGTTGAACTGTAGGAGCTGCAGAGATTTACTTCAATGTTTTTAGTGTCAGACGAGTTCTTTGAGATCCAGACATGAGCTTCTTCATTGATCAACTCGATTCTGAGATCTTCCAGACCAGTTCACACTAAAGACCTTGAAGCCATTCTTGTATATAAAGACGGCATTTATGAGGCTGACAGAAATTCTCTATGCAAATAACTGTTGATACCAGTGGACCAACATGTTGCTCATCAACCCCACAGCAGTCATTTGTCCAGCAACATACAAAAAAGGAGCCACATCCAAATGTAATGATTTATCTGCAAGCTTTGTTTCACCCAAAGTGTTTGTTTAAAGCAGGGGTTAAGAGCCGTTTGGTCCCCGTTCCTGACATTGTCGAAGCATTGCTAAAGATGCCCACGAGGAATTAAGCTTGTGCCTGATATCTGATGTACATAATATAGACCTATATTTTGACAGTCACCAACAGGAACACCATGGCAGGACAAGACTACACACAAGACACTCTTCACTCCTGGTTGCTAACTTACAACTAATAAACTAAACTAAATGAGCTAACTACATTACATAAACTAAACAACAAGAACACAACACAACCATTACCAACATTACAAACCTAATATAACCCCCAATAATTACATCTAAAACACGACGGACAGAAACTCCCATAATGCATTGCTCCGTGATCGCTACACATTATTAAAATGGCGGATATATGCAGGAGATCAAGTTTTTTAGAACCATGAGTGTGTTTGGTGTGGCTTTCAATGTAATTTTGTTATCGTGTAACTCACTAATAATTAACTTTAAGTGAACAATTTCCCCTCATTGTGGCTGTGAGCATCAACACGGAGCATCGTTCCTCTTGCTATGTCACAGATACAGGAAGCTCATGGCTTCAGATGGCCGCAGAGCTGTGGTCGCAGGCTGTGAGCTGTGTGCCACACATCATTCGCAAACCGCCTACATTTTACCGGGATTGCGCAATACAATTGGTCTGGGTGCGGTACGGCAAAGCGGTACCCGTTTCCACTGCAGAAAGGAGCTTAAAAAGTAGGCGGGGCTTAGAGCTCCGCAGATACATGACGTTACAACAGTCGTCTCAGCCTGGCAGCAGATCTGGGCCTTATGAATCCTTTGTTGTTGTTGTTTACATCCTCCACTTTGCACTAGTTGTTTTGTTAACTTTTAACTTCCGTGTTGGTCCAGAGAGAGCGAACGCTCCGGCGACTTACCCCGCACCCGAGCGCGCCCCGGCTGGCTGCGGCACAGAGCCGCGCCGGGACGCTGCACCGGGACAAGGGAGCCCTGAGCTTTCTGCTCAAGCCCCTGACAAGGAGGCTGCTCCGAGGGTCTCTTTGCATCGTGTCTTCTGCCCGACCACCGGCAGCATGGACGCCGAGCTTTCTGTTCAAATGCAATGCAGCGGCGCTGACCGCGGTTGAACAGAACACTGACCACCACTGCATCGCATTTGAACAGAAACCACAGACGCGATGCAAAGACCCGAGCCTCGGTCTCCCCCTGCCTCACATCTATTCTTTCGCGACCAACATGAAAGTTGAGCATCAAAGACAAAAAAAGAAAAAAAAATACAACTAGTGCAAAGCTGACCACACTGACAGCAAAGGATTCATACAGCCGACATATTAAAATATTGAGGGCGTGTAGTAAATCACTGACCAATCAGCAGACAGCTCCTCAAACTCAGACTTGTTCCATAGTCCCGGGTACCCCGACGGAGGGGGAGCAGAAAAGCGACCGCCTGTGGAGCAGTTGTTTCCAGAAAATCACAAATTCCTGCAGTGGAAACACGAACCACAACGGACTATAACCGGTCCATTCCAGCACTTTCTGTGCGGTGGGAATGGGGCTTTACCGTACCGCTGCAGGACCGAGGTTCAAGGAGCCACAGCAGATGGACGAAAGAGCCGCAGGTTGCTGACCACTGGTCTAAAGCATCAAATAACTTTGGAAAAGAAACCTGAAGAGAGAGCCTGTGCTGTGCCCTGTCCTTAATATCCACCCATTCCTAAAACCTATTGTTTTTTCTGTCCATGGCATTTACGAGGCACTTTGTGGATCTGTAACACAAATGCATGTCGACAAATGTACTTTTTATAATACTGTATACAATTACAGGGAAATGACTGCCCTAGCCATGGAGCTATTATAATAGCCACGAGCTTGTTTGAGCAGAAGAGTCATGATATTTATTTGTGATATATACAGATAACGAGAACTACACTCGGTAGAGCACAGACCTTTGCCATTGCTACTTTTGTTTGTGGAACCGAGTTCACTTCGCAAGCATGATAGCCATTATCTTGTGTCGGTGCTAACTAGGTAGGTCAGGTAGCTACATGACTGAGTAAAACACTGAGCAGGGAGCATCTCCATGGCAACAGATGCTGATCTCCTTGGATCCCCTCCATGAGGTGCCTCTGATCTGCTTTGTATCGGGCATTTCTTTCAGGATATTGGGGGAATTTATTTGGAAAAGGTTAGCTGTTAACATCCCAAAATGTAATTAATTGGTCCTTGGATGATGATAAATCATCCCTTAAAATTTCATGAAATTCGGGTGAGTAGTTTTTGCAGAAGGTTTGAAAATACATACAAACAAATAAATAAATACAAGCGGATGAAAACACAACTTTCACAGGCAACTTCATTGGTGAAGGCAAATAAAAGATGATGGAAAACAAGCAACACAGTATTTATGGATAAATAGTTATGCAATAAGTTTACAAAAAATAAACTAAGGATAAGTCACATTATAAAGACAGCGACGACAGCAGAATGCAGCAAAACTTAATGCTAGCTTAGGTTGTGTTAGCATTTGGCGAACACTTGGACAGAAATTATTTCAACGAACTCAATTTACAAAGTTTACTGTATTTATTGACACTGAAGGGGATGGGCTAATAACTGGGCAGCTAAGGTTTTGCAAAAAGCAAATCATAAAGAAAAGCTTTGATAGCTGGCTAACAAAAGAAAATGCACCCTAACGTCTGAACCAGCGTGTTTTAGTGAAACTGGTTGGGGTTGGTAGTAAAGACGACTAGAGTTGGAAAAGCTTTGACTCCTTTCCCACTCTGTCTCTCGGCTCACTGCGGTAAATTACAGCAGCAACCTTCTAGGAGCAGTTTCACATTAAATTCTGATGCTGAGGTGACGGGACGACTCCAGCTTGTTGATCCACCCTCAGGTCAAAACTCGATGTTTGTTTGTTTTTGTTTTTTCTCTGCTTCGATAAAAATCCAAGAAAACCAAAAGTTGTTTGTTGGCTTTCCTGACTCATCTGTGGAGTTTTGTTCACAGCGTAACGAGCTTCAGAGGCTGGCTGCCGGCGGGGCCGCGCTCGTTTAGCCTTGTTAAAACTGCATCGTCGTTCCAGCTGGATTTAAGGAGTCAAAGTTCATGAACGTTTCTCAGAAGAGGCAGAAACAAAGTTTAGAGGAGGAAAAAAAAAAAGTCCAAACTCTGCATCGGTTGTTATTTTCCTGCAGTAGTAGGTTTGACTAACTCGAACCCCAGTGTAATTATTGAAGGAAGTCAGTCAGCACTAACACAGATTTAAAACTAATGAGAAGACAAATGGAGCGGAGGTTATTATTTTTTTTCTTGTCAAGCATAATCACAACATGCAGTAACGTAGACTCATTACCTACATATGATTACAAAGTCAGACTTGTGTGCAATAGGAAACTTTGGTTAGTGGTTTTTGTCTTTGCCTAAACCATATTTACCATCCATTTGAATCCGCCCCTCATAACTATTACCTTTTTTTCCCCCCATCCACTATTCTGAATTGTACTCCGCCATTAGTCTAATAATACGTAATTGCATTTTAAAGAGGTGATAGATTATAAATTCGCATAATGAGGACTGCCACTTCATTTATAGCATAAATCTCTGTCGGCGGAATGCGTGTCCCTGATAATGCTCCTTCACAGCCGGCTGAATTGATTAAAATCAATTGAACCTGTCGCATAAATCGGGGTAATGAATTATTACGTTTCACTGTGTCACTCTGCGTCGACAAACGCATCCATTCATCAAGTGATTGAGTAAAGCAGCGTGACAGCAGGTGAATGAAACGAGCGCTGCTAGCATTAGCAGCTATGTCAGTGATCACGTTACGCCAGGTAATATTCACTCTGCTGGAGTCTGATTATCTCGTCAATACTGTTGATTGTTGGACTTACATGAGGGCTGCAAACCCATTTAGATCCTTTATTCACAAGTTAGCTAAATAACTTTGATTGCCCGTTCACTCCATTTTCTAGCAATATCAATATAGCGGCTGATTTGTTTTGATCTTCTATTTTTTAATGCTTATTTTCACATATTAGCATTGAAGCTACTAACTCTTGTTATTTTCATGTTGGCATTAAAGCTGTTGAGACTTTGATCATCCCTTCACACGACCTGTTTGACATCGGGGCCGCAGAATCTTTCACTGTCACTTTGAATTTCAGAATTTAGCGTGGATTAATGGGGCCAGGTGAAAATTCCTTTTGGTGTGCAGAGAACTGAATGGATTGAGACGGTGGTTTGGGGTTATAAAGAGATCTGAAAACAAGCTTTATATTAATGTTTTGGAGCGGAGGCTCATGGGTATTGTTGTATTTCGAGCCATCCATCACACCAAAGAGATTTTCTCAGGGAAAAAAGTCATTCAATCTACAGGCCACAACATAAATCTATAATGTGATGAATGAGATTCCGTTGTTTCAAAGTCGAGAAACACTCTGGAAATCTTTACAATAAAGAATTGATGGCAAATTATTTATTTTTTATTTTTTTTATGGCTCTACCTGTTTTCTCTTGAACCAAACAGATTTGACAGATGAATCTTTTTCATTCTGATCACATCAGTATTTGTAATAACATCCATATCAGGACTGTCGGCGTGATGCATCATGGCCGCTCAGACACCACTGACTATGACAAACCGCCAGGTACAATCACGGGCAGTGTCCCAGGAGCAAACAAACGCATCGCCAACCGAGACGCCTGGAACGTGGTTCATCAGATATTGAAAACTCAATAACTCGTATGTGGTGTGCTTCCTGTTATGCTGGAGATCAGACGGCCATTCACACCTCGGAGGTAGCCATTGACCTGCACTAATGCACGGGAAGTGAATTTATCAAAAGCAGGAGGAAGGGGAGAGCGGGGAGCGGCCCGGCGGGCAGGGATAAGTTGATTTGTGTTGCAGGATTGATTACAGTGTAATGTCTGTTTCTCTGCTCAACGCATTAATGTCCCGAGCTCCTCAAGTGGCTCGGCTTCCAGACAAGCACTTGTGTAGTGATTTATCACGTTGTCTCGGTCTAATTACTAGGGAGGGAGGGCAGGAGAATGAAGAGGAGGGAGAAGCTCTGAGAACAGAATCACCTCAGACAGATTTGATTTTGATGGTGTTTACTCTGAGCGGATGAAACCGCAGGGAGAAAGAAGTTCCCATTTTTGGGGAAAATGTTTTATTACCTTCACACCGAGGTAACACCGCGGCTGCAGGAGCAATGTGACATGCATTGTAGAGATCTGTCCTCCTGGATGACGTGGCGATTCATCTCAGGATGCTGAAGTTTCTCCAACCTGAACAACATCGACTTGTATCAGGATCAAAACCAAACAACTGTTATGCCCCAATCTCACAGAACCTCCACGACACCATCGAGTCTATTCAATCCAAGCTGAGCTCATGTTAACACGGCTCTTGTGATTCTTTTATGTTGTCGTCTAAAGACACTGAGAGGTCAAGCTAGGTTAATGCTCCCCCCTTAGCAAGCAATGTCCATGAATGTCGAAATCACATCCGTACATCCAGGCCGTAATCTGGATGTCTATATTATACAGTCAGAACAAGTTGACAAATGACACGTAAAAATGATGGACATCTAAGACAGCCAGAATCAGTTGAAAGAGACAGGTCACAAGCTGTTAAGTCCAACTGTATACTTACGGATTTGTCATTAAAATAATGAGGAAGTGGATCATGACAGGCAAAAGGGGGATAGCATGTGAAGTTTAATACAGACTGCACAATGTCTGAGTTATGAGCAGTTATTGTTTTGGTCGCAAAGCAGTGAACTTTTTAAGTCTCCATGGACAAACTTGCCACTTTGATAACCTTTGATTTTGTGAATACAACTATGTACATGAGTAAATGTTTTATCAGACACTTGTCAATCGTCTCATTGGTGCTGTGGTTAGCTCTCTTTTGTTTGTCCTGTGATGGACTTATAACCTGCCCTCGTTCACTTTTAGACATATTTTCATTGACATCCAGACAAGACGTTAATACAACATCCAGGAAACACGTCTAAAAACCTTTATTCGGGCTCCTCTGAGGACGTCTTCTGGATGTATAGAGAGGTCTTTCAGAAGTGTTTTGGACCATTTTTTGCTCAGTGGGTTCATCGAGGGAGTCTCTCTCTGTTTAACCGGAGGTTGTAGAAGTTGTCAATGAATTCTTCCAGTTTTGTTGTTGTTGCTGATATTCTATAATTCATTCAAAAGTTAAAATAACTTAAAATTTAAAACAAAAACGTCTTCATTAAAAAAACTTCCAGTTCAACACATTTTAAACGAAAAGGAGTACAAGAGATTATTCTCCTTTTATCTGCTCCTTAGTTGCCTTTTAATACCTTCACACATTGTTCAACATTCTAAATATTTACAGATCTTTAAGCATTCTATGTACAGTATTTACAATACACACAAATAGCGCACACAATAAAAAAGATATCCATCCTTTTTCATGTTTGCTCAAATCAAATATTTAATATCTCATATTAATTCTATTCAAATCTCATTTCTGTACTTTGGTGATTTGATGTGTTTCTTGAATTCCAGGAGAGTTCTTGACTCTTTTACTTCTTTCTGAAGTGCCTTCCATAAACATACCTTCACTGTGACACTTCGTTCCATTATTTTGAAATTAAAGCTGGGTTTTTTAAAGATGTCTGTTCCTTTCAAGTACCGTACTTTCCGCCCTATAAGGCGCACCTAAATACCTCAAAATTTCTCAAAAGCTGCCAGTGTGCCTTATAGCCCGGTGCGCCTTGTATATGGAAGAATTGCTCTACTTGAGACTGCTATTTGACAGCTGAAGAACCAGAAGCTTTTATTTTGACAATTCTAACTTTGCAACCGGATCTTCAGAGCGGACGACACTCCACACAACACCTTCATCACTCATGGTTGCACACCAACATTCGAACAAACCAAAATAAACTAGATGAAATAATTACTCCCTAAACTGGGGAACAAAAACACATAAACACAATCAACACAACACCAAGCCCAACAACAACCCACAATAACCTCCAACAACACAAAACATGAATTCCCATCATGCCTTGCATCCTGAGCTCCTCAGTGCAGCCGATAGCTGCAATGAATTATGGGAGTTTCTGTTTGTGGTGTTTTAAATGCAATTATTGGGGGTTATTGTTATGTGTAAAAGGCTGACACGCACACGCGTTGCTTCAGAACATACACTCCTTTATTTCTCCAGTCTCATGTGTCCACATTACACGTAACATTGCATCTCATAATCCTCACACCATCTCTTAAAGGGACCGTAACCACTATTAAGCAACATACAGCAACCCATGGATCACTGTGTGACCATGTTATTAGAACATAACATTTTCCTCCCCCCCACGAAAGAGCAAACAGCATACCACCCCAACTACAACCAACCCAAACAGTCGTCAGAAAACTGAACATCTAAGTACGATATCGAATGTACTAGAACCGGCAAGAAACTGTGAAGACAACCGCTAGACTAAGCATGGTAAGTCACGACATAGTCCTGCAAGGCAACAGGCCGAGCCCTGGCCCGCACCGGCCTCAGGTCCGGCACCACCACCTCCTGGCGTGGCGCCGCGGGGGGGCGGGACAGGGGCGGGGGGTGCAACCGGGGCCGGGGGCGGGCCCGGATCAGGGGCCATGTTGTAGGGGAATGGTGACTGGGCTCGTGCCGTGGCCAAGTGCTCAGAGAGGGGTGCTGGGACTTTCCTCAGCCTACTCGCATGCCACCGTGAGCTGTCGTCGAGCAGAAATGTGGCGGGGCCAAGAAGGCGACTGATCTGTCTAGGTTGAGACCAGAACGAGGCCAACTTGTTGTGTCGCTGCGGCCGTCGAGCCCTGACCCAGTCGGAGACCTGAAGGGACGGAGGCCTCGCCCTGCGCTTCCTGTCAACCCTTTCCCTCGTCTCCTGCTGCCGTGCAGCAACAGTCTCTCGGATACGGGCCAGGGAGGGCATGGGAAAGTCACTATTTGGTGCTCGGAGCCTGTGTAATGGCAGTCCCAAGTCTCGTCCGAGCATCAGAGACGCTGGTGACACAAGCGTGGTGGAGTGATGGCTTGCCCTGTAGTGCAGCAAGGTCTGGTTGAGTGCCTCCTCGAATGTACAGCCTTGGGCCAGGTGTGCACGAATCCCGTTCTTCAGTGTTGCATTAAAACGCTCTACTCCACCGTTGGCCTGTGGGTGGTAAAAAGCGGTTCGGATGTGCTTGACACCCCTGCTGGCAAGAAAGTCAGAGAACTCAGCAGATGTCATCTGTGGGCCATTATCCGTTGTTATGGCCCGAGGCACGCCCCAGCGGGCAAAGAGGCCATCCAGTATCCGAACCATGACGTGCGACGTCACCGTCCCCACTGGCACAACCTCCGGCCACTTAGAGTGGAGGTCATAAACGACCACCAGGAAGCGCTGGTGGTGGGGAACACCACGGCCATGGATTTCCCCACAGATGTCCAGCTGTACATGTTCCCAGGGACGTGAAGGCCAGGGGAGCGGTTGCAGGGGAGGGGTTGAAGGGGGTCCGGTTTTCCCACTGAGGAGGCACGCTGAGCAGTCCTGGACCAGATGTTCAATATCGCGGTCGATGGCTGGCCACCACACCAACTCACGGCACCGCTGCCTGAGTTTCACGATTCCCAGGTGACCCTCATGTGCCATTGACAGGACACGTGCACGCAAAGTGTTTGGGATGACGGTGCAGAGCCCCCTCGAGACACATGTGTCTGCCCAGCAGGAGAGCTAATCTTTCACCCGAGCAAACGGTTTCAACTCTTCCGGGATGTGGGACGGCCAGCCGTTTCTGATGTAGGTGCACAGCTTGGATAGTATTGGGTCTCTTCCTGATTCAGTGTTCAGTTCCTCCAGTGTGACTACTGGCTGCAATGGTGCATAGAGCGCTTGGATGAGAGCCGGTTCTTCATCGTGTGATGGTACAGAAGGGTTTGGGGCTGCGATGGAGCGAGAGAGGAGATCTGCCACCACGTTTTCCCTGCCCGGCGTGAAGATGAGGTCATAGTGGTACTGGCGGAGGCGTTTCGCCCAGCGATGGAGTCGGAGAGGCTTGTGTCCCGAACCTGACGTGGAGAGCACTGTTGTGAGGGCCTGGTGGTCCGTCCTGATGGTGAAATGACGGCCATAAGCATACATGTGCCACCTCTCGCACGCCCACACACAGGCCAACGCTTCACGTTCACCCACGGAGTACCGCTGCTCAGTGGGTGTCAGGGCCCGAGATGCGAAGGCGATTGGCCTCTCCGTGCCGTCATGAAGCTGCGACAGGACAGCTCCAACTGCAGCCGTGGAGGCGTCGCAGGTGATGAAGGTTGGGCTTGAGAGGCTGAAATGGGCGAGGACAGGAGGTGAGGTTAATTGTTTTTTCAACATGGAAAATGACTCAGAGCACTGTGGTGACCAAGCCCACGGCTCCTCCTTCTTCAGGAGCTGGCGGAGGGGTGCTGTCGTTTGCGAGTAGTTGGGCAGGAAACGCAAATAATAAGCCGTCATTCCTAGGAACGATGCGACCTGTGTGGTGGAGGTTGGTTCAGGGATGCGTTGTATTGCGTCAACGTTGGAAGAGAGAGGTGCAATGCCATCAGCTGAGAGGCGGAATCCAATAAAGTCCACAGTCGGTACTGAGAAGAGACATTTCTCCCCGTTCAGTGTCAGGTGATGTTTGGTGAGGGCCACAAACACTCTGTGTAAGCGGGCATCATGGGTGGCTTGGTCTGGCCCATGCACCACAATGTCGTCCAGGTAAACTGCTGTCCCCGGGACCCCAGCGAGAATTGTAGACATGACCTTTTGGAAGCAGCTGGGGGCAGAGCTAAGACCAAACGGCATGCGTGTGTACCTGAACACCCCAGCGTGTGTCACAAATGCTGTCAGGTCCCGGCTGGCCGGGTGAAGGGGAACTTGTAGGTAGCCCTGGCGTAAATCCAACTTTGTGAAGACCGTTGATCCATGGAAAAGAGAGGTGAGCTCCTCAGCTGTAGGTAAAGGATATTTGTCTGGAATGATAGCTTTGTTGACCTGTCGCAGATACACACAGACCCGGAGACCCCCTGACTTTTTCTGTGCGACCACCAGGTTTGAGATCCAGGGTGCTGCATTTATTGGCTCGATGATGCCCTCTTCTAGCAGGGAGGTGAGCTCTGCGGTGACGCCCTCCCGGAAGGTGAGTGGCATGCGTCTGAGGGGCTGAATAACTGGTGTCACGGCAGGGTCAACCAGGGGCCCGATGAGTGAATGCTGTCAAGCAGCCCAGGCCATCGAACAGCGCTGGCCACTGCTGGTGCATCGTTGGGAAGACCTGCATTATAGCTCTTCCACTATTGTCCATCAGAGAGAAGCCCAGTGCAATGAAGAGATCGAGGCCAAGAAGGTTGGTTCCCCGCTGTGCCACATGAAAAGGGAAGGAGGGAAGGTGCGTCGTACCATAACGGACAGGCAGGTCAATTGTGCCCACAATCTCAACGGCAGAATTTGCATATCCCCGCAAGCTTGTGGATGGGGGTCCCAGTGGCATGCGGGAAAAGAATTTCCTGTATGTGGTCAAATTGAGGAGCGACGCTGCAGCCGCAGTGTCCAGGATGAGTGGCACGCTTACCTCCCCCAGCTGCACTGTGCAAGTTTTGAACGATACTCGTGTAGAACGGATATTACTAATTTCTGTGTATCCGGAAGTGGACTGGGGAAGCCTGTGCTGCTGTGCTTCATTGGTTGGCGCTGAACGACAGACTTTAGCAAAGTGGTTTAATTTAGAACAGTTTCTGCAGACCTGTCCATGGGCAGGGCACTGTGATGCTCTTGTAGCATGAGAACTGGATCCACAGTTGCCGCAATTGCACCTGGAGCCCACAACGGGGCGCTGTCTATTCATTTGTTGCACAGGCAGGCTGTCATCGCTATCAGTGGACGGGGAAAACTGAGACGTTTCTGCGCGCCGCAACTGTTGTGCTAACGCTGTGTGGTGAGCAGGGCTGGTCAGTAGAGTAGAGCATTCAAGAGCACATTCCACTTGCAACGCTATTTTAATAGCATCAGTCAGTGTCAAATCATCAGGTTCCATAAGCAGTTTTTCGCGTGTCTTGTCACATGACGTGCCTTCTATCAGCTGGTCCCTGATCATTTGGTCATGCAATGCTCCATACTCACAGGCTCGTGCCAGCTCACGTAGGTCAGCTACAAAAGTCTGTATGGACTCACCGGGTCGTTGGTGGCGCTTCCTGAGCCTGTACTGCCGTATCAGGACACGTTGTTTCAGAAAAATGGTCCGTCAGCAGCTTGACTGTAGCCTCGAAGGTTGTTGCTGAGCCGAGCGCTCCAAGAACACGCTGGCCCTCGGTACCGAGGCAGTGGACGAGGATAGCGGTATTTCGCTTGTCGGGGAGCTCGTCGCCGGAGAATCCGAGCGCGTCAACATAGGCATTAAAACCTGTCAGCCACCGTGTCCAAGGTACTGCGGGTTCCCCGGGCACCGCGAGAAACACTTCGGGTGGGGGAAGGCTAAATCCAGCCATCCTTGTCGCCAAATGTTATGTGTAAAAGGCTGACACGCACACGTGTTGCTTCAGAACATACACTCCTTTATTTTCTCCAGTCTCATGTGTCCACATTACACGTAACATTGCATCCCATAATCCTCACACCATCTCTTAAAGGGACCGTAACCACTATTAAGCAACATACAGCAACCCATGGATCACTGTGTGACCATGTTATTAGAACATAACAGTTATATTTGGTTTGTGGTGTCGGTAATAATTGTGTTGTGTTGTGTTGTTGTTGCTTAGTTCATGTAGTTTAGTTTATTACTGGTAGTTGTAAGTTGTCAACCAGCAGTGAAGAAGGTTTTGTGTGTAGTGTCCTCCTGGCATAGGCTGCAGGTAGGACTATCAAAATAAAGTGTGTGCACCTCTCTGGGTGCTAGAGTCAGTGGAAAATGTAACCTAATGGCTTTGAGCTATAAAGGTTATGACCACTGGTCTATTCCATGCGCCTTATAATGCGATGCACCTTATATATGAACAAAGTTGTTAATTATGTCAATCAATGGAGGTGAGCCTTATACTCCGGTGTGCCTTGTAGTGTGGAAAATATGGTAATAGTGACTCTCTCTTTTCATTGGCAATGCTTTTTTATTAGCTTAATGCAAAACCCGAATAATATTATAATCAACTATAGCATAACATTTTAGTGACTTACATTTAATAAACAGTGGATTTGATGGAGCTCTATATCTCATAGTATATATTGTTTTCAGAGCCCTTTTTTGTAAAATGAAGAATGGCTGTGTATATGTTTCACAGGTCAAGCCCCACATTTCCACACAGCAAGTTAAATATGGTATAACCATTGTTATATAAAGTGAGTAAAGATTGATTTAGATACAATCTGACTATGTAACACTGCGACCCTTTGAATGTCCATCCCATCTATTTTTATTGATACATCAACAGTGTTTCTTTTGTCACTGAATATTATATATTTTGTTGTTTTTTTTAACATTGAGAACTAATTTATTTTGATCAAACCAACGGTTTATTTTTTGCATTCTTCATTTACTACTTCCATTGTTTCCTGTATATCTTTCCCCTAGTAAAATAAGGTCCGAGCCGAGTTGCCCAGACTTCCCTCACCCCAGACACTTCCTCCAGCTCTTCCGGTGGCACCCCAAGGCGTTCCCAGGCCATAGAGAGACATAATCCCTCCAGTGTGTCCTGGGTCGGCCCCGAGCCCTCCTACCGGAGGGACATACCCGGAACACCTCCCTTGGGAGGCGTCCGGGGGGCATCCAAAATAGGTGCCCAAGCCACCTCAGCTGGCTCCTCTCGATGTGGAGGAGCAGCGGCTCTACTCCGTGCTCCTCCCGGCTGCTCTTATTGTAATGGAAGGTATTTCCTCACTGGCTTATGACAACTTTTACTTACTTTATTATAAGAATGTCTCTGTTGTTTGCTGTAACACAGCAGTATCTTAACTGTCTCCACCAACACTGAAACTATATATTTCTAGCACATTACAAAATAGTCTAAATTACTCAAAACTCTCATTTGAATACTCATACTAATAATATTTTTTGTGCGACGTCACTCTTGATGTTTTTCTGAGTAAATCACCTGCGAGACGCATACAAACTGAAACTGCAATCTATTTGCAAGCGATTTAATGAGCTTCTTGCACAGAATGTGCAAAATGCACCGGAAACATCCTCAAGCTTCAACTGGAACCTTCTTCCTGATGAGGCGAGAATGCTAAAGCCCACCCTTTGCTCATCAAGTTTCTTGTTTTGCTTATTATGGTGACTTGACTGTTCAATAATACAAAACCAGTTTCCTTGAAGTGTTTAAGATTTTAATTGTAACACATTCAGAGATTCTGGCAGCTCCACATTTTACAAGGAGAAGTTGTCAGGAGAACTACCTCGTAAAAACCTCAGGAGACAAATACACAGGAAATCAGTCTGAGAACGATTGAAAAGTTTAAGAGGAAGTTTAATAGAATATTCTTGCAAGAAGAGACAGAATATCACCATACAACCTGAGAGGGTGTCCAGGAGATTAAGCCTGCCATTGAATTTGAAGACCTGCTTTTTAAGGACCTGAATTGTTTTTGAAATATGCCAGGTGTATCAGGTGCATGTCTGCTCCAAAGACTTATGAAGGTTCCAAGAGTGGAATTGTCATCACAGCATCCTGGTTCCCTGTCTGTTGACCTTGTCGAAGACAAAACAAAGAGTGGTGTCACAGCACCCTTGCAACTTTGTACATTGTTTTTATAAGACAAAACAAATCTCTCCTTACAGAAGTAAATTGTAACTTTAATGAAAAACTAAATATTTTAACTATTTTGAGATTAAGACAATAAGAATTACTTTTCTGTACATATTAATGTAGGACTGTGCAAATGATCAAGCATACATGCAGTCATGAAGTACTATGTGCACTGATGAAAAAAATCCTTAATAATAAATAATGACTACTGTGAAGCTGCGCTGCTGGGATGAATGCTTTAGCATTTTCTTGCTGAGATTTGAAGACCTTCCCTTGAAGGCACGGTGTGTGGATGGGAGCAGATGTTGCTGTAAAGCTTCCCAGCAGCGATACAGATGTGTCAACTGCCCACGCTTTAGCTGCTAATGTAACCTCATACTAAGGGAGAAGCTTCTGTTCTGAACTGTTCAATTCATCACAAGCTGGATTGTTCCTTTCATCTTTGACCTGCAGGACATGGCAGCCGTGTTTTCCAAACAGACGCAGAACAGTTTTCTGAAGACGACAATCTAATTGTTCTTCTTTGCATGATGTTGATCTCCTTCACACCTCAGCTGACCTCACATGGACTGCAGGCGAGGATGAGGACCTGCAGCAGGTGAGGCTGGCAGAACACCTCATGAACTATCAGCCCTGCTACTGCTGTGTGGCTGTGGGGTTAACGAGGAATTAGCAATTAAATATGTCTGACATTAAGAATCACACCCAAGTTTGAGGTAAGAATTAGAAATATAGCATTGCATCAAATAGCATTTAATAAATGAATTGGCAGTGAAAACACTAATATGTCCACCAACCATTTGATCCATTGAGCTTTTTTTTCCCTTTATAATCACAACACACACAGCACAAAACAGCCACTAGATGAGAGCGTCACAATGAATCAAAGCACTCGACCAGAACAATCAGACTAAATCTGAACCTTTGAAGAGACAACATTTGATTTAATAGAAATGCTGAAAGCATCTCTTTGCTCACACAGATAACCAACAAACAAAGAAAAATTGTTTCACCAATGACTCAGTCTGTAAACAGTAAAGAGGTTTTTCCATTTAGTTCCTGATAATACCCACTGTAATGAAGGGATGGGCTGACCTGTGATTAATGTACCATTATGAAATAAAATAAAGCTTGTTTATATGTTTATGTGTTAAGTTGGTCTTATTACTTTTATTACTTTAAAACCTTTCATTGAATTCAATATTAAGTTAATATGTAAAGTAAACTCTGCTTACCCTTTGCACAATCTGGAATGGCCTTTCGTCATAAACATAAGGTTTGGAAACTGTTTTGGTTGAGTCTTTTCAAAAAAACGTGAATTAAATTAATGTGTTAAAGATATTTAGTCTCACTTGGTGTTGAAGCGCACTGAGAATGCAGGATGTGAGGTCATCAGTACCTCTACCTCACTATAGGGAGCAGAGCTGAGCATGCAGGTTTTCCCTATGTACAACTAAACACAAAACCACTCATGGAAAGTATTTGAACGTTTTTAAAAAAAAATCATTCTCTTATATTGTACATCATGCACTGTTTTAGCTATCTCAGACAAAACCTTGTGAGCAAAATCTCTGATCGTGGCTCAATCTCAAGTGTTTTATCCAGTGGCAGGAGCTTATTGTGGGCCGTTGTTATGAGAGTGTGACCAAAGACAGCCTGAGATAATTTTCTGACAATGCCAGAAACTCATGACTGCTAGAAACTAACCAAAATAAATTCAGCAGAAAAGGAAAAGCTGAATCAACACAAGTTTGCAAAATTCCAAAGGGATAAGAAGTTGAACTATGTCTCCATCTAATTCTACAACACCAAGCTTTCCCATTTACATAAATGCTATGAGAGCAGCATCTCTGTTCTTGTTTTGCTCCAGGATAATGTCGTTATTCATGCATATTAAGAGTATGTTGTAGGGTCTCTTGCATCAAGCCAGCAGAGAGCAACAAGCAGCCTACAAAGCTGCTAATACAGTTATAAAACTGCTCTTCCTGTTCAACCTTTCCTCTGAGTGAGTGCACCACTCACCACACATCACTGCTGGGATGTGATGTACTGTCAGTGCACTGGAGAGATGCATCAATGGCAGGAGCTTGAGATTTAAGCTTCTGACACCCTGAGAGCAGTAGTAGATATTGACATGAAGACATGGTGAATAGCTTCATGTTCTTTTGAATATTGGATGTTGAAGGCATAGATCAGGATAAAAAAGGAGGCGAATGCAGCGGAGGCGTCTTGAATATCCATGAGTATACGTTGACCTCTCCTGGTATAATGGCCATATTAACAACTGGGCTGCGAGGTCGAGTCATCTTTGTTTTAAAGAACAGTGATGATAGTAATCTGTACTCCGGTGTCTCTTTCCTCTGGATCAGTGTCTTAGTAAGACCAAGACGTATCAAAATCAAATTCAACCGAAATTGTACTGTGCAATAGCGACCTGAATAAAAATGAAGAAAATTGAATATGCTTTTAGTTCACTTTCTCAACTAATGGGTATAGTATGTTCAACAGCATCGTAAATACATCTATAATTGAGGTAAAACCCATATTGTACGACCAGGCATGTCTGAAAAAACTTCTTATAAAGAACATGGGCTGACCTTCTATAGAGGTTCTCCTCCAATGCAGTACAATGATCAAGGGCTGGAAATAATAATTGGTTGTTGTGTCTTTCAATGGAGGTCACTCACATGAAAAGAAACATATTGCTTATCTCTATATTTTTTCCATACATGATTATCCTGCTGTTCCATGAAGTATCTGTCTCTTTACCAAAAGCTCCTCATTGGACAGACAGGACCGTTTCAGCAGATGAGGACTGCAAGTGCTGGACCCAGAAATGGTGACACGATAGAACCCCTCACAAGTAGGACTACATCAAAACAGCACATTTCATGAGCAAGTCTTTTGAGAACACTAAAAATCAGAGATGGCCCAAATGATGTGTAGAGTTTTGTTGAAATGAATTCCCACAAAACAGTTTAAAACCCAGAAAAGGAAACACTATCTATGGTAATATGGTGCCTTATACTATATTCAACAACTAAAAAAGACCCAGTTTCACATTACAGTACAAACAACATATTGCCCTGTCACAAATATGCAAAAGTAAACAATTTTTCTATTCTTGCTTTGAAAACCACTTAATGTAATGAATAAAACTGAACTTGTCTGTTCAAATAAAATGTTGCCCTGTGATGGACTGGCGACCTGTCAGAGGTGTACCTGTTAGAAGATGAATGAATGACTGGATGAACGCTCAAGTGCTGATACCGTGGACTCAATCTCCAGTCTCTTTTCTCCTGAAGGAAAATCTGGTCCATCTTCTCTCCATCACACTTCCACTTCACCTGGATAGTTTTCTGAATCATCAGAGCCGTAATTGTGTTCACATCATCTTAATTTCGTTCTCTTTTCTGGTTGATGCCAACCTCCTTACGTCCAGCCTGGCGCAGATGAATTGGTAGTTCCCGAGGTTGGCCTGTCCAGCCGACTCATCCTGCCGCACTATCGGGACCATTAGGGTATGGATGTTTGCTGATGAGTTCAGTGGCAACAGATTCCCTAAGAAATTTGTGCTCGCTTGTCAAGACTTTCCATTTCCACGTCCCGGACCGTCATGAACATGACTCACCTCTCGGAGCTTTAGATCTGTCAGAAGAAAGCCGAGGACTCCAAACACACAGTGCCGCAGGTCACAAGACAAGAGTTGTCTTTATTCCAGAGCGTGGGCCAGGGGAGGTAGAAATGGCTGTTGGAAGAGACGTAGTTGTGTAAACCAGGGTTGGAGTGAGTGGCGGGCGTGACGGAGAGTAGGTAGAAGGTGAAGGTCAGAATCCAATCATCTGTGGAGGAGCAGGCTGAAATGCGGCCGAACAGAAGGAACTCTGTACAGAGAAGCATTCAACGGATCCTTGTTGGTCAGTGATTGGAAGCATTTCCCCCAGGTGGCGCTGCAGATAACAGTGAATTTTGGCCTATGGATGTGATGAGGGCTGACTGTGATCATACATGTGGAGCATGTACAGACCAGCTATGGAACACTTTCTGTCCATCCACCAGGTGGTGCTCTCACTCTGACTGTATATTTTCCGTGGAATTCATCAGGGCAGCACTGTGGTACTTTGCACTTCCCAAAAGACATTTGGCATTCCCAAATCAATCACAAATAAAACACCCCCTTATCACACGAGACCGACGTCACGCTGTTCCAGGAACCTTCCCAAAAAATGGACTCCCTCTATGCTTTTAACATGGAAATATTCCATTTCTACAAGCGCGGAAGAACTCCACACATCAACCATATGAATAATGTTATAAATTCATGTCAAATAAATATAAATTCATGCTAAATTATTTAACAAAAACTGAATAAAAAAACCAAGATTCAAATAAATATTTATAGCGTATCCAACACAAATTGTGACCAAATTTATTTGAACTTTCTCACTTGAGATTTTTCTTAAGCTGCATTTGCACTTTCCTAGAATCCATCATAACTTCATCTCCTTGTGAATTTTCACATCATACAGTAATGAACCATGTTGAACAAAAGTGATATAATATGGCTCCTCACTTTTGTGACTTTAGTTTTCACAAGAAACATAGATGAACTGAAGCCTGATATACCCTGTTCTCACCAGTTGAAGCCAAACACTCAGTCAGAGGTAAAATAGAGCAGCAATCAAACACAAAGAGGGGAAGTCAAGGAGCCTGAAACGAGGGACGGCGTGCAACTTCAAGATCTAACGGGAAACCCACAAAACTGTGAAAATGTGCACAGTGAGAAATTTAAGGTATGACAAGGGAGGGATTGCAAATGGATGATGAGCTGAATGAGTGAAGATGTGTCTTGGAGGCGGCGACTGCATCAAAGGAGAAAGAAGAGGGTGGTGGTGGTGGTGGGGGGGGGGGGGGGGGGGGGGGGTTGATGCTATTCAATCATCTAGCCAAAGAATGTGCAAAACTGCCTTTTCTCCAGCAGCTCAGCAATGTCCATCAAGTTACAAGGAGAACTGAACTACAAGTTCTTAGCGTAATTCTTTTTGGTCCAGCGCCTTTGATGTCTTCATCAGCTGGACTTTCCGTGGGACATGTGGAGTCATGTGGAACTAAAGCTGTGAAAACAGCAAGAACTATTTGATTGTGTAGGACCGTTGACTGAGCAGCTCAGAAAACTGATCATTAAATCCAACTCTATCAATGCTCCAGAAGTGAAAATAAGGCAAATTCAGCTTCTTCCAGCAGTTTCACCACTGCTACCATCCCCACATAAACCCATCACCTGTCGCATTTGATGGGATTTAGGGGATTTAACCTGCATATAAGCTGCTTCATTTAAACATCCATCGATGGATAAAAAAAACAAACACGTCCTTTTTAAAGTCGCCTCATTCAATCTGCACCGAATGGATTAGATGAAACACTTTGGGTTTTTTTTAATACGACTTTAATCTCATTTCACTTTGGTAACTTTCAAACATTATCAGTTATCTTTATATTATTGATCATCATCACAGGGAATAAACAAAGGCAGTCATAAAGGTTGTGTTCCGAGCTGGAGCCTGATAAATTTGTTGTTGCGTTTATTCTCTCAGGGAGAGCTGTTGGTAAAAGATAAATTAGCTTCATGCTATGAGAAAACAACGGAAGCAGTGACTGATGTGTTTTGTCTGAGTGAAAGTGGGATCTCCCAGGTGACTGAGTCCGCAGAGAAAAACTCTCCAATAGCTGCTAATTTACAGCAGATGCTAATACAAGTTAGCATCGGGGGAGGATTAGTAGCGAGGAGCTTCGCTCACAGATGTGCCGTCATGGACGAGCAGCTTTGATGGACACGTGGAGGATGAACATTGTACATGTATGTTCATGAATAAAACACACGGCTGCTGCCGATGGGAACCATTTCAGTGTTGTCATTAATCTGCCGCCAGCCAGCTGTGACTCCAACATCGACAAACGTGTAATCGCTCCTCTATCACTCCTGCGTACCTCATCCCGATCCCTGCCGCTCGGCCACAAATCATGGCTTTCATTCAAACAGCAGCTCATTCCTACCAATTACTTGTCAGTTGTGTATATTTATGGCGCTATGTCTGTGAAATCTGAAGGTTTGATCACGTTTGGAAAAAACAAAAGCTTGTGTCGGTGCTGTCTGGAAAAATCATTGAACAGATGTGGGAGGGAACACTCTGATCTGTAACACCTCCGAAGAAAACAGCAACACTGATGTCAAGTTTTACCTCTTTGTTTGTCCATCAGGTCCAAAATGAGCTCAGGAAGCGTCAACATGACAGATTCAGGCCCCGTTTACCGACAATGAATACAAGTGTATCCGCAAAACTTTATTCCCTTTTAAGGGGGTCCGTTTACACGACACCGCTGTACTGATCCACTGTTCCACAGAGTTTTTATCCCAGCCACAATGGTGGAAAGATTCTTTCATGGTCACTATTACCTCCTGGAGAGACTGCCGGAAGCTAAGGAGCACTGTTACTGCGCATCTCTCCCCCTCCCTCCCCCGCCGTCTGCTCATGCACTTGTAAACAAACATGGCCGACCCGTAATGGTTTGACTTGCAGTCTATATCCTAGTTTTAACGTCCATATTATAGACTCACCCTGATAGCACGATACGTCATCAGTCCATATGGATGTAGGTTCTCGCCATGTTCTTCATGTTTATAGCGTATTGTTCTCTACACAGCAATCTGTGTGGTTTCATTACAAAATCAAGCAACTGCACCCTCTCGTCGCCTGGCAGAGTAACTACGTCATTGTCAGTGTGTCTTCTGCTGTGGCGTAAATGTGCTTTTTTTTTTTTTTTAACAGATTTGGTGTTGTGTAAATGGGGCCTAAACCAACCAAAGAGCCTATCCGTTTGCTCAGTCACAATTTTAGTTTCAAAAGAAGTGAGTGTCATAAATAATGCCTCGGTTATTCAATGTTACAAATGAAAACAAATGCCTTTTGTGTTTTAGTTTCAGAAAAGTTTTAGACAGCAATGTTTATGTCTGGTCACACTGAAATGGCAGAAATCAGTGATGACCAAATGAAGCTTCAATAAAGTCTTCAGAAAATAAATGTCTTTATTTTCTGAAGCCACTTGATGGCACTGTCTATTCAACAAATGTTTGAAAACACACTTCATTTCCAGTCTTTCAGGCTCGATCTGAAAACCATCTGGTGGAGTCAGAGAATATAGAAAGTGGTTCATGAAGCTTAATTGAAGCTTAATTTGGCCATCATGAGCAGAAATGTTTAAAAGGATGTAGATTTCAAGTCCAGCCACTAGTGGGTGCTGTTATGTAATAAACCCATCGATAAACCCATGCATACAGAGAGCAATATGCCGTGAACAGTGAAGCTCTGCATTTCTGAAAATTCAAAGCTTCCTCCGTTTCTGCAGAGATGCCGTTCGGAGCATTTAAAAAAAAAAAAAAGTTCCACCTTGGAAGCCATTTTCAAAAATACTAATTTTCAGTGCTTCCAAGCACAGTTAACATGTAAACCGAAATCCAAAACTCTACTAGAGTATTTTAGAAGATGATGGTTCACAAAGTATAAAAAAGTGCAACACAGAGATTATCTGATAATAAAGCAAACAAATAATCAAAGAAGTAAAATTGACCATAACAGCATGTCCACTGAAGCCTGAGCCGATTCGCAATTCCCTTGAAAACCTTTTGACAGCACACTCCGTCTGAAATAACGTAAAACTTTTCATTTCCAAGTCGATCAGACCTTCAGGTCAAAAATGTGCTTTTTTTACTTTATAATATGAAGTCACATGAGCTCACTATTAGCCAGAAACATTTGGTGCTTACATGGGCACAAAAAGGTTTGGCATGAACACATATTCAAAACCAATTGAGTGTTGGACCCTTTTCACTTATTTCGTACAAAGTGTTTTGTACACGGATTACGTGCGGAGCTCGCCTGCAGTGGAATCATTTCAGCCAAGTGCGAGCCGAGGTTACTAAGCTGAGCCACAATGGGAAAAATAATTCAGTTTAACTGGATTTTTAAACAAAAAGAAGCAACTAAATGGGGGATGTTCATAGTTTAAAAAAGAAGATGCCTGCTATAAAACAATTTTTTTTCTCCAGACTGTGCTGGGAGCTGCTGACACACAGGGGACGTGGAACCTGCAGGGGCCCACAACCAGCGGTGATCTGGTTTTTCAGGGCTCACGTCTCCCTGAGAGGGATTCCCGACCCAAAGAGCAGGATTAAGAGCAGTTTTCCTCTTGGTGGAGGTTTACACTAAATGATTCTGAACTGCCGACATGATGTTTGCTGTATTGTCATCTTAAGTTGGGATTTGAACCTTAAACGTCCTCGCAGCCTCTGATGTCTTTGTCTGTTTGTTGCTGTATCCACTTTAAAACCCCAGCCTGTAGTCTTCACAGGCACAATGCGATAATCTCTTTTTAGCATGAGGATAATCTCTTCCAATTCAGCTATAATCAGGCAGACATCTTGTCCTCTGTTGACCCAGAAGCCTTCCTCTTCCTCCTTTTCTTCTCTCCCCACCCCCTTCCTCTTGAGCTGAGATTTTACAAAATAAAAAAGAGAAAGAAGTGAGGTGGAAGAGCAGCAGCGGGGGAGACACACATCTGATCAGCAGAGCCGAGCCTCGGGCGTATCAATCGCTAAATCCCTCTGAAGGGACTGAAAGAAGAAAACATTGGGTTTTTTTTTATTCTACAGAGGAAAATATCATCTGAAAAGAGGTGTGAAAACAGACAAGGAGATATAAAAAAAGGAGAAGAAAATGGTTGGGAATCTGAGCTGGCGGTGGGGAACAATGACACTTTAATTGTTTCCTCCGGGACTTAGCGTTAGCCGGCGGATTGTTGCCCAGCCCCCGCTTCATTATAATGCAACCCCCCTCTGCCCGAAAAAAAAAAAAAAAAATCCCTTCTTGGCACTTGTTGACGTGGGCACCATGCCTCCATCTCCTCCTCCTCCTCCTCCTTTCTTTTCTCCTCGCCCACCACCTCTCCATCTCTTTCTCGCTCAGCTTGGCACAGATGGGCAAATCCAGCAGATGTTTTATTGGCCTGTTTCTGTGCCGCTCTCCCCTTCCTGTCTTTTTCCCTTCACTTTCTCGCATTTGCTGCTCCTCTCTGCTGCAGAGTGGATTTAGGTTGGGGAGTTAATGAGGTGATTTGCATCTGTCCAAAGCTGTTTTCTGTTGATTGTTTTGAGGGAGGAACAACTGGCGAAGAGAAGGAAAACTTATTTTTCCTGCTTGAAATGTACAAAATATGGCAAAAAAAAGACAATGTAATTGCCATTTAGCATCTCGGCTATGATGACAATCAACAATATTGGGAAATGGAAGAAAACTATGTTCTAATATAAGTTATAGTGCAAGTAAATGTACATAAATGGGCTGAAGTTGTAAAATGAAGATTCTTATGGGATATTTATGTCTAACTGGAGGAATATCTGGACAGTTTGAAGAAGGAAAGGAGTTCCCAGTTGAGGAGAAAGTTTTAGAAAATATGTCAAACTTTTACAAATGATTTTTTTTGGAAAGTTAGACTGTCGAATTTTATTGGTGAAAACGAAAGATTTTTCAGAACAATTCAAAAAGAGTGGCATCTTTCAGTTCCAACTGCATCCATTTCCTGGATCAGTAACTGCCAAAATACACATAGCATTTGTTTCCCAGAGTTGGAGATAATGTGTGAAAGTACATGGTTCCTGTATCGCCACTACTATTGCCAGTGATGCCCGAGTCAGTGGCGGCTGGCTAATTGAGCCATTTTAATAAACTAAAGGCGCAGTTGGACTGCACTTGCTATCGTGGAGCATCGCCCGGCGGGTCCAACTTTAAAGTTTTAGATGGTACGGAAACAACCCAAGACCGCCCGGTACGATTTTCCGCTACCTCTCTGCTGAGGTACTAGGCACCGAGTAACGGGTCTGTAAGGAGGAGCGCCGCCGCCGCCGTCTGCTGATTGGTCGTGACGATCGCTCCTCTCAACTTGCCTGCAATATTTATCGGCTGTAAACCCTCTGTTGTTGTTCACGTCACTGGGTGATTTGTTAACTGGGTTTATTGAAACGTTGGCACGGCGCACCATCGTTAACAACAACAACCTCATTAAAAGACCGCGGTGTTGTGTCACTCCTGTCAGGTACAGGGGGAGGAGATTCAGCAGGAACTGGACGCTGCTGTCCACTTTGAGAAAGTTTAACCTGAATCACAAGAGAACAACTGGACGACTAGTTGTGGGACCAGAGATAGAGTTGGTCCTGGGTGCGCTTTGCCGTACCGTAACCTCCCACTCTGTCCCGCTCCGCCACGTACTGTGCGGTGGAACACCGGCTAAGGACACTTATTTTGAAAGCATCTTACGTTGAGCTTAGCTAACAACGTGACATCAATTTCTACGATTTTTGAGGCCATTTTAATAAATGACTTTTATTTTGACAAATATGGGGGCTTTAATTTTGAAAGCCAGCTCACCCCAAACCTAGCTAAACATTTAATATCCATTTTGAAGTCAATATTAGAATTTTTGATAAACAAGGACTTTTATTTTGAAGGAATGTGAACATTTAACCTGCATGTCCTGACTTTCCAAATAAAAGCCCCACAGTTTGATGGACATGGTATTGCATTGAGTCATTGATTCCGAGTGGACCATATTGTCCACCTCCATTGTCGAAGCTACTGCTCAGAGATGTGGTGGCAGGGTCTCTGGCACCTGTCATGGCGGCAACCCCCAAACCCGGTGGTGGAAACTGGAAGTAAGTGATGCTCATAGGACTCCTGAGGCAACTGACAGTGTACCGTGGCCTGGGCCGTGGTGGAGACAAAAACTGGGGTCTGGGAGGAGTTTGGGGAGGCCATGGAGGACTATCGATTGGCCCTGAGAAAATTCTGGCAAACCATCCTGAGGAGGGGAAAGCAGTTTTTCACCAACACCATTTACGGTGGAGGTGGAGAGCTGTTGACCTTAACTGGAGATGTCGTCAGGCGGTGGAAGGAATACTTTGAGGACCTCCTCAATCCCACCATCACGTCTTCCATTGAGGAAGCCGAGGCCGGGTACTCAGAGGTGGACCCGTCCATTACTCAAGCTGAAGTCACTGAGGGAGTTGTGAAGCTCCTCGGTGGCAAGGCACTAGGAGTGGATGAGTTCCTTAAGTCTCTGGATGTGCAGGGACTGTCGTGGCTGACACGTCTCTGCAACATCGTGTGACAGTCGGGGTCAGTACCTCTGGACTGGCAGACCGGGGTGATGGTCCCTCTTTTTAAGAAGGGGGATCGGAGGGTATCACTTTCCTCAGCCTCCCCGGGAAAGTCTATTCCAGGGAACTGGAGAGGAGGGTCCGGCCGTTAGTTGAACCTCGGATCCAAGAGGAACAATGCGGTTTTCGTCCTGGTCGTGGAACACTGGACCAGCTCTATACCCTCCACCAGGTTCTCCTGATGGTGGAACACTGGACCAGCTCTATACCCTCCACCAGGTGCTTGAGGGTTCGTGGGAGTTTGCCCAACCAGTCCACATGTGTTTTGTGGATCTGGAGAAGGCATTCGACCTCGTCCCTCAGGACGTCCTATGGGGGGTGCTTCGGGAGTATGGAGTCCGGGGCCCTTTGTCAAGGGCTGTCCGGTCCCGGTACGCCTGGAGTAGGAGTTTGGTTCGTATTACCAGCAGTAAGTCGGACCTGTTCCCAGTGCACGTTGGCCTCCAGCAGGGCTGTCCTTATGATGTTCCTTGTGTATCCTGATGATTGTGCAGAAGAACTGTTGGCCACTGCTCTGGTGCACTTGTACAGTAGCTGAGCTTCAGAACAGTTGCGTTTGTCTCGTTTTCATGGAGACATAGTTGGAGCATTTTCAAAAACTTCCACCTTAAGAGCTGTTTTCACACATTTGTGTTTTCATTGGCTCAGAGTTCCGTTGTTGAGTAAACAGACACTTAAAATGCCATGAAAGTTCATTGATACATTGAGGCCAAGTAGGTAGCTCTTGTGCCTGCCTCAGTGGCAAGGCACAAAGATTACTATTCTTGGAAGCCATTTAATTTTATTATAATTTTTTCTGCCTATTTTTTCTTCACATAACTAGCCCTGTATTGACTCAAAAAGCACATAGAAACATCTGGAACTTTCGGGAAAAGTTTACTGTGACTTTAGTTAATGACTCCAATAACTTCCAAAGGAATCATCAACAAAATGGTTAATTGTCCCATACAAAGCGGATGAGAGAGGCACCTCATGGAGATCAATGGAGACCAGCATCTCTTGCTATGGAGACACTGAGTTCAAAAGATGTCAAAAGTAAGAGGCATGCACACAAAATTTCCTCTGGAATATTTTAGTTATCGTCGCCAACGTTTTCATGTTGCATGTATTTATTTATTTATTGGTTTGTATGATTTTTACCAAGTTTTTGCAAAAACGAATAACTCAAATTGCATGAAAGGCTAACTGTTTCCGAATAAAACCCCCCAAGCTGTGAAAAAATGTCCCATACAAAGCGGATGGGACCCACCTCATGGAGATCAAAGGAGATTCTGTTGCCATGAGACACTTGAGACACTCCCTACTCAGTTTCACACTGACCTACCTAGTTAGCATTGATATGACCTCATGGCTGTCATGCTAGCGATGCTAACTCGGTTCCACAAACAAATGTGGTGTTGGCGAAGGCCTCCACTCCACCGAGTACAGCTCTAGTTACTATTAGTGTCTTGCTCATATTTAAAAAACGAACTAGATGTTGTTAAGCAATAATTTAGGGGAAACGAAACAATCATTTGTTAACTGGTGAAAATATCTACAATCCATAATTCAGAAAGCTTCCATGTTAATACGAGACAAGGGCAGAGAAAATCTTCCGCCTATTAAATTGAGTTAAAATCCCAGTGAGCTTCATCCATCACTGTTCCTGCTCTTTGTGTGTTGCGGGGCCTGAAGCCAAGCAGTTCTCTGCTGGGACTGCTCGTGTCAGTCAGATTACATGAAGCCCTCACGTCCGTCTTTCTTTGCGCCACATGAGTAATTGCAGTGCATTTACTGCCAGCCGGAGTTTTGAGACACGAGCTCCGAGAAGCCGACGGACAGGTGCAGCCACGTTCTGCTCATTTCCACGCTTGCATTACCGCCGTACATCTGCGCTTTTGGGTTTTGTTCACTTTTTTGTATCTCGGACCGAGAATCTGCTGGACGCTGGGAGCATTTTTCACATTTTCTCCCATTCCTGCATCCACGGCGGTGTAATTAATCTGGCTGACAGGTGTCTGCTGCGCAGGTACAAACAGCCAAATAATAGGGTCTGTTCAGGATGTGACGACTCCCGCTGCGCTGCGCAGAGAGGGGGGAAAAAAGCCAGCAGGTGTTTACTAAAAATGAAACAGAGTGGAATCAGCAGTTTGCAGCAGATCGAGCGAGCACGGGGAGATTTTACTGATGATTCTCATTTTGCTGCTGCTGTTTGTTCCAGCTGCACAGCTGAGACCTGCTTCACATTCAGACGTTACCCCGCAGAATCCTGCAGGTGAGGTCACAGCCTCGAGACCCACGTTTTCAACCACCGTCATGGTGTTGCAGCTTTCCCTCTGAGTTTATGTACGAAAAAAAAATACAACTTTGAAATGGCTAGAGATCAGTACGCATCCCTGACAGCATCAGATGCAGACTCTGTCCACATGACGACGCCGTTTCATGTAATCGTATTATTTTTGTCCGATTATTTACACGGCACAGCATTTTAGGAGCCAGAAACTTTTAAAAAAATTTTTAGAAATGAGTTCCAGTCTGGAGAATTTTGAAAACACGCCTTGGCTTTGATGTGTGGAGGGACAAAATGGACATTAGCTGAAAACCCAGGCCCTGCTTCTCAACCCGATAACCCTGTGACTTCACTTCACAACAACATGGCGGCAGGTGGAGCAGCAGAAGCTGCTGATGCTCGTCGCTCTAATGAGGTTGGATTTCTCCAATTCAAGCATTTTTTCATGCTCCATGTTGTTTCTCAGTTTTTTTGGTGTATTTCTGTCCACAGCTGTTCTGAGTAACAGCACCGACCTAAAGGCCTGGCATATGTATTGCATAGTTTTGAGTCATGTTCATAGTGACGTATGGATGGAAGTTTTTTTTAAAGGGGTCATATTATGCAAAGTTCCCTTTCTAAAGGTTTTACAACAGTAATAATTATCCCCTTACCTGGAACTACACCTCAGAGGTGAATAAAGTGTGTCCTCTCTCTCCCTGGCTTGTTTCAGCTTTTAAAAAGTGTGTTGCTCCAACCAGCCAATCAGAAATTAAACCCTATATAGTGTCATCAGGGGTTTAGCCAATCACAATCAAGGTAGGCTCCCTCCCTTTGACTCCTCCCATAACTAGGCAGCTCTGCTCTGGCACATGGCACCACAAGAGGAAGTACTTCCTTCTCTTCCCAAGATGGGCATGTGTGGGCGGAGCCAGTCCAGCTCACACAGACACAGCAAATTTTGATTGCAGCTCCTATGATCCGACATTCAAATGGAGGAAAATCAAGGAGAAGCTGGAAATGTTTAATACAAGGGTTTTAGACTAACGAGGCCATGGGGAATTGCTGAAAAGCTGGATAAGGTTCAAGGTTCAAGGTGTTTTATTGTCATATCACCAGTAAAAGCCAGGTTTCACAGTGAATGAAATTCTTATTTTGCCGTCTACCCTGGAGCCGACATACATAAATAAAAAATATAAAATAAAATATACAAATAAAATAAAATAAGATAACAGAGCAGTGCAAAATATTAGTAAGAAAGTGAGATGTGCAAAATGTAAACATGTCAGAAGCTGTTCAGAAGTCTGATGGCAACGGGGAAGAAAAAGTTTTTGAGTCCATTTGTTTTGCTTTTCAAGCTTCTGTACCTCCGGCCTGAGGGCAGAGGGTGAACAGTCTGTGTTGTGGATGGGGGGGTCTTTTAGTACGGAGGCAGCTGTACTGTGGACCCTGTGGTGGTAGATGCTCTGCAGAGAGGGCAGTGGTGTTCTGGTGATCTTCTCGGCCGTCATAACCACTCTCTGCAGGCCACTGCGGTCCACCACAGTAGTGTTGCCGTACCAGGCTGTGATGCAGCTGGTTAAGGTGTCTCAACCACACAGCTGTACAAGTTCCTGAGTATCCTGGGAGACATGCCAAATTTCTTCAGCCTCCTCAGGAAGTACAGCCGTTGTTGGGCCCTCTTGACCACCTGTGTGGTGTTGAGTGTCCAGGTGAGGTCCTCTGATGTGGACACCCTGCTCACCCTCTCCACCTCGAGCTCCCGGATAGACAGTGGACGGTGAGGTCTCCTCTCCTTCCTCCTGTCCACTATCATCTCCTTTGTCTTGTCTGTGTTGAGGGAGAGGTTGTTGTCCTCACACCAAGCCACTAGACCAGCCACCTCCCTCCTGTAAGCCGCTTCATCATCCTCTGTGATGCGTCCAATCACAGCGGTGCCATCTGCCAACTTCAGGATGATGTTGTCCTTGTGGGAGGCGACACAGTCATGTGTGAACAAGGTGTAGAGGATGGGGCTGAGGACACGTCCCTGAGGGGGACAGTGTTGGTGATGATGCTGGCTGAAGTCCTGTTTCCAATCCTGACAGACTGGGGCCTGCCAGTCAGGAAGTCTAGGAGCCAGTCAGGAGATCTAGGAGCCAGTCAGGAAGTCTAGGAGCCAGTCAGGAGATCTAGGAGCCAGTCAGGAAGTCTAGGAGCCAGACAGGAAGTCTAGGAGCCAGACAGGAAGTCTAGGAGCCAGTCAGGAAGTCTAGGAGCCAGACAGGAGATCTAGGAGCCAGTCAGGAAGTCTAGGAGCCAGACAGGAGATCTAGGAGCCAGACAGGAAGTCTAGGAGCCAGTCAGGAAGTCTAGGAGCCAGACAGGAAGTCTAGGAGCCAGTCAGGAAGTCTAGGAGCCAGACAGGAAGTCTCGTACTGCAACCCTCCCTCTGTGACTGGGTCCTAGTGTGTGTAGTTTGTGTGTGAGTTTGTGGGGGATGACGTGTTAAATGCTGAGCTGTAGTCCACAAAGAGTATCCTGATGTAGGAGTCTCTGTTTTCCAGATGATAGAGGGAATAGTGGAGTACAGGACACCTTTAGGAATGATGGACAGTAAAAATATAATTTTGGCTTGTCGGGGCAGGTACTTAATTCAGAGATCATAGCTTAGAGCTTGGTGATCAATGTTTTCAATGTCGTTTGCTGGCATTATAATAAAAAATAGATTGAGACATCCAAGTAGGAAATACTAAACTTGAAAAAAAGAATAAAAATGCAACACAATAAAGCCCATTTTTATTGAACAAAACCCCTTTAAACTCTTTGGTTTACACCTGTTATTATAAATAAAACCAAATCCCTGATATCTCTTTGTGTATACTTGTCACTGAAAAGGTGTAGGTGGCTCAACGCTTGTACAACATATTTCACGCTGCTGTTCCAACTAAAAAGCCTGTCAGGAAAATGAGGGATTAGAGGGACTGAGGAGGGCTGAAACTGTCCCCCAGGGCCCTAAAATCACACTCACAATGAAACACTAAGCGACAGCAGCTTTTAATAAAAGATGTGCTTGTTTGTCACTAATGCTGCTTTTATTTTAGGATTAATCGCAAAGTGTTTGGGGTGGAATATCTCTGTCAACGTGATAATGGGACAAAATGGCAGTTTTACAGAGCGGGGTGGGGTACAAGAGGTATGTTTGTGTTTACACACTCATATTTGAATCTCAGGCCCTGAACGGAGGTTTCTCTGCTCCTTGAGTATTTGCAATTAATGAGAATCAGTTTTAGCTGTATAAACAATCAATCTTTAATTGGAGTCTTAAAATGCTGCAAAAGGTGCTTTACGTGTAAAAAAAACCCCCAAAAGTCCATCTGCAACATATAAACTTCCCTCCCAAGAAACCCTCTTGATTTTAAAGGGTATAACTTTTTTATGTTTTAAAAATAAGTGAGTCTGCATTCAATCCATTCATGTCACAAAAGCAACTCATTTTAAGTATTTCCATTAAAACTATCATTTACTCTAGATATGTCTTCAATACACACGAAGGTGATCACCAATCCAGCTCGACGCCTAATCTATCTGAATTATCAAAATAAAATAAACTGCATTTCACATATGATGTGTTATGAGATATGTTCCATCAGTGTTTTGGGAAATAACTGCACAGGTTGTGATCGGGGGTGAGGGGGTGGGGTCTCATTTTTTATTCATTCATTCATTAGGCACTTCACACATTTGTACAATCACATACGCAAACTAATACACACACACACGCACACACACACACACACACACACACACACACACACACACACACACACACACACACACACACACACACACACACACACACACACACACACACACACACTAAATTAAAAGTTTTGTATTCATAAACATTAATTCACTCCACCCGTCCCCAATATACATGTTCACACCAAAACTCAACACAGAAAAATACCATCAATCCATCATGTATCGTCTGTTTATACAGACAGTGTAAGAGATGTCTGTATAGTTGCAGCAGGTTTATGTCAGGTTTACAATGGGTCCATCAAGAAAGGGTTGGAAAACCATTGACCTTCACTTGAAAATCAAATTCAATCTCTAGCAACAGGAGAAGCCCGTCATTCTCAACCCGACATGTGCTGAACAAAAAGTCACGTCTCAAACTCAAGGCGTCTGGACAAGTCGATCTCTTGTCTGGACCCCCCACCCCCTCACCCGGTCGAGACCAGACCCAGTGCCAGAACCACAGTCGCCAAAACCAGAAGACCCCCAATCCATCACTGGTTCACGGGGTTCAATAAAGTATTTTAGATCCGATTCTATGATATACACATCTAAATAAATACATTCATTAATATATTTTATTTATGGACCTGCAGTAAAATCTAAGATGATCAAATGAAAATTAAAAGCCTGATTGAAAAGAAGGTCTTGAACCTGCTTATGAAAACGTGGATGGTCTCTGTGGCTCCCCCTGCAGGCTGCATAAGAGAGAGCCGCATCTTTGCAGGTTTTTGTCTCAATGTTTGGAATACTTGAAAGTCTGGAGCGAGAAGACTTGGGGGAGTACCAGGGATCATGAGATGAATCGTCTCGCATGTAAGCAGGAGCTCGATTATTATTTGGCAGTAGCTGCAGTGAACAGTATTTTAAAAGATGCCACAAACTGACCAGGACATTCTTCCTGTATAGCTCTCAGTAAAACCTCAAGAAATCTACTGAACCAAGCAAAACTATTGAATGTTTTCTTTCTATCCAACTATAACAAAGAATTTAGTCCTGTTGTGGCCTTGCACAAATTTACTATAGGTTAACCTGCTACTTGTGTGGAGAAAGTGCACACGCGTTCACTGGATTGAACTAAATTCTGACCGAACAGACGCAGTTTCGTTGGTGAGTTGTGCATTCTCTCTCTCCTCTGTGTTTTGCTGCCTTCAGGCACAACAAACGTTGAAAACGAGGAGCAGGGATGAGAGGAAGATACTGTTGAACTCAGCTGATTTAACCCGCTCACCTTCAGATGAGGAGGCGGAGGATCGGCGGCTCCGGTGAGGAGCTGATAGCATCGGACTTGAACAACCGTACATATAACTGATGCATAACCTCTGGACGGGCTGATGAGGAACTCCATCAACAGTTTATGGAGGGAATTAGGACGAGTGCGTGCAGATAAGCTGCCTGCTCGGGTCAGAGGGAGCAGCTGTAAAAATAGTTTATTGGAGGAATTAGAGCGGATCATCATTAACCCAGAGCCAACGTAGAGCAATAAAAACCACCGCCGGAGAACCGGCATGGAGGCTGAGGAGCTCCTGGGAGTGTTGGTGGAGGAGAACACACCGACATGGAGCTTGGTGAGCGGGTTCAGCTCCGGAGGAGGAAATCACCTCCACAGATCCATAACAGAGCGCTGCCTGCGTGCGCCACATTAGCATTAACACAGCTCCACTTTGATTGTGTGGGAAATAATGACAGTTTATATGAATTCAAAATCAACATTAAATCTGAATTTAGAAAAGCTCACTGGAATTTTGATAGTTTCTACATTGAAGTCCACATGTATGGAACTGGAAATTGCATCATCCGAGATTGCTCCTGATCATAATGCACTTTGTGTTTTCCAAATGATAATGCTGGTGGAACTGTATAAAATAACAGTACCATTAACTACTATTCTATCCTAACAACATGGAAGAAAATATTGCATCAGTGGGTGTGTTGCACCCCCGAAAAACACGACTCCTCTGTCTTCTTTTAGGCAACTTTATTTGTCCCGGTTCTGGATATTTTTTAGATTTTCTCTCTCCACCGCAGTCAACACGGGTTACATTCGTTCCACATGCCTCGACTGCTGTGAAACAAACTGGTGTTGCACTGTCGCAATACTTCCAACTTTGTTTCTTAAAGACAAATGCAAAATTTATAACACAATGTATCTTAATACAAAGTAATCGATGAATCTTTCTAAAATATCCAGGTCGCAACATGTGCTTCCTAATAGTCAATCCTTTCTCCTTTCCTATCCACCTTTTCTTAACCCTGTGGCTGACATCACGGGGTGAAGTAAAGGTGTTAGGAGGCTTCCTAAAGGAGTTAGGAAAGGCGATCGCGTTATTGTGAAAGTTGGACCACACTTCCGCGAGGTGACGTAATAAGAATCTGCTGGCAACACAAGTGAGTCACGTCTCCTGTGGTGAAAAATGACACATTTCTGAAAATGGACTGCAAAATGTGCATTTTTATCACTTTCCCCTGTAACTCCCTCTAACTGCTGATATAATCTCAAATATCACAAGGTTTGAATGTAAATCAAAGGAAAAGAGGCTGCCAGGTGACTAGGAACTAAAGGTAAACAGCTGCCAGTTGAATAAATGACCAATCAAACTGAGAAGAGGCTGCACAAAAACTGTATTGTGTTCATTTTGCAACATTTGCATAACATTCATAGTTGGGATCTGGGTTTTATATTATTTAAAGTTGTTCAAGGCAGATTATTGCTTTGAAAAAAACACACACGATGGTCAAACCACTCAATTCTCCAGCAAAATAAACTTCATATTCAAAACAGAGTTATTTCATCTCAAAATTGTATTTTGTTTTCAAAATGTACAACACTGTGGTATAAACTGCGTTTGATTCTGGGTTGGGCTGTCCTAGTATTATTTTGAAGCTTATCTGGTTTGTTCAACAAAATAATATGACCTTTATATTTCTGAAAAATACAAATTCTAGGTAAATAAATCTGCATCATGATCACAATTTTATTTAAAATGTATCTGGCAAAACATTATAGGTTGGTTTTGGGGCCTTGTTGGAGTCAGTTTCACTGCATCAGAGCCAGTTGATGTATTTCTGCTTGTTAACGCAGCAGTTAGCATTAGCTTCAACTGATGACCGAATCTTGATTTATGAAGGTGACACAACAAAGAAAGAAGCTAATGCTAGGCTAACAACAAGTTTAATAATTCAGAATGTCGGTTGAATGATGAGACCTTAGTTTGCTTCATAAAACAATTTGCCAAACTGAACTATTCAGGAATTTGGTGAACGGACACATTTCAGAGTCAAATCCTAAGGAGTGATTTATTCAGGTTTTCTTTGACAAGTGGAAAGCGCATTCAGACGACCGGGAACCGACAAAGTCTTGATTATTTCCCTCAGGGAGAATGTGCTCTCTGTTTGACTTGTGTTTTTATTTTCCTGCAGAAAAAGAAAGAAAGCTGTGTGTGCAAGAGAGCACATCAACCCTCCGATTAGCCGCCTGCTGCCGATCCCAGCCGGCCGAATGAGCAAGCATCACCTGCAGCGGCCGCTCAGGCTTCGCGCAAAGACGAAGTGGCATTTTAATGTGGCGGATAGATCAAAATAGCTAATGTTTTATTAGCAGCCTGCCATCAACTGCAGGTGAAAACTGCTTTTAATGGTGCCTTTCCCTGCTCTGCCGGCTTCTCTGTGCAGAAATAAATGAAGGTATTAACATTAAGCACCGCTCTCATCCCGGCACCGGGCCCCTATGCGCTCGCAGTTGTGTCCTCCGGTCAGAATTTACCCACAGAGTCACCGCTCAGCTGCCATTTCTGACGCCCTCAGCCAAGCGGATCCAATCGCTCCTTGGTTGCGGTTACAGCTGTTGTGTGTTCCCGTTTGCAGGGCATGTTGTTAGAAGGAATCGGAGGTGTCGGCTCGGCGGCGATAGCAGGCTGGGCGGCGCCAAAATGTTTCTCAGGTGAGGAGTGAAACAGCAGGAGTCACACTCCTCTGGCTGCTGCTCACACACAGAAGCCTCTGGTCGCAGGTACCGTCAAACCAAACCCATCTCCCAACAGGAAGGCTTCAGGTTCGATTCCCATCGCCACCTGTCCACATGCTGAAGTGTCCTTGAGCAAGACAGTGAACCCCAAATAGCTGCCAGTGGGTTGATTGAGCATTTTGCATGGCCTCAGCCCATTGGTGCATGAATGAATGTGTGAATGTGACTAACGATGTAAAGCACTCTGGGGCAGTTGAAGAGCTCTATAAGTGAGGACCGTTTGCTTTATCTTTAAATGGAACACTGCATGTCGTGGTTAGGTTGTGACGTTAATGCAAAATATAGGGACCACTGGAATGTGTCAGAATAGCCAAAATTTGAATTATCATAGTAGTGATTAAAGTTCTCACCTAACAGCAAGAAACATCCATGGTTTGTTTTCCCGGGGTGATCGTGGTTTTACACTGTACAATAATGCATTTAGCATTATTTGATGTCTCTAAGGCCCTGTTTACACAATCCTGAAAGCAAAATTACTTCGGTGGGAGTTTGTTTTCACCAAAGTTTTGCATTTGCACGGCAAAGTTTTGAACAGAAATACGGAAAACAATGTAGTTACCATACCAAGCCACTGGTATAAAACTATCAAGTCCCAGGAGAATATGGACTGGGAATCATGACTCCACGAAGGAAACTTTGTTCTGATAGGCTCTAATGAGCATGTGCAGAAAAACCATTTACTTCTGTGTTTTTTCCTGTTTACATGGATACAAGTGTTTTGGAAAACTTCCACCCTGGGAGCCATTTTAATGTTTAATAGAATAGAATAGAATAGAATAGAATAGAATAGAGCTGTATTCCTCCCCGGGGGAAACACAAACTTATAATGGCTCAAGGTAGAAAGGTGCAGAAATTATACAATTAAAGAATTAAAATATGTAAACATATGTACATATCTAAACAAGAGCAAAAAAGAGCAGAGGAGAAGTAAAAATAAAAAACAAAACAATCCAGTAAGAAAAGAAATCCTCTAAAAATAGAGTAAATTGACAGAATTGATATACACGCAGTGTAGATAGGTAGAAACTGAGATGTACTCAGTGCAGATGTAAACGGTACATGAGAAGAATGTCGGACATTTACAGTGAGTTGTTAAATGTCCTAACAGCTGTTGGGATGAATGACTTCCGGTAGCGTTCTGTTTTACACTGCGGGTGTCGGAGCCTGAAGGAGCTGCTGAGCTCCTCCACTGTCAGGTGCAGTGGGTGGAGTGTGTTGTCCATGATGGAGGACATTCTGGTTAACGTCCTCCTCTGTCCCACCTCCTCCAGCGAGCGGCCCAGGACAGAGCCGGCCCTCCTGACCAGCCTGTTCAGTCTCTTCCTGTCCCGGTCCGTGCTGACCGCTCCCCAACAGACCACAGCGTAATGGATGGCAGAACCACCACAGAGTCATAGAACCACCACAGAGTCATAGAACCACCACAGAGTCATAGAACCACCACAGAGTCATAGAACCACCACAGAGTCATAGAAAGTCCGGAGTAGAGGAGAGTTGCTCTCACACCAGTCCACCAAGTCCCTGATGACCGACCTGTACTCCAGTTCGTCCCCATCAGACACACAGCCAACAATGGCGGAGTCGTCAGAGAACTTCTGGAGGTGACAGCTGCTGGAGTTGTATGTGAAGTCCGAGGTGTAGAGGGAGAAGAGGAACGGTGAGAGCACCGTCCCCTGGGTGCTGCAGATGGCCACCTCAGACCTGCAGTCCTGCAGCCACACTTAATGTTAATCTTGTTAACAGACAGACAAACCTGGATGATTTTATTACCGCCTTGCTGGACGTAAATATTTTGACTCAAATGAAAACAATAATAATAATAATGGTAGTAATCCTGACCCATAATAAGTTTTACACCCTCACCTGTCAAGTCAAGGCCTTTTTTTGTTAGAATTTTACAGTTTCATGTGCCATGAAATGTTTTTAGTATTTGTTCCACACTGAAATGATACTAGGAGAACCAATGCCATGTGTTTTAATTTTGTAGTCTTAGGTGATTGTCACCAAACCTTTTTTTGAGACTTTAGTTTGTTGAGTTTAGTCTGCCACCGTCCAGATCCAACGAATGACAGAGCTCCTTGGTTCTTGCTGGTCTGTTGTGAACTGGTTTGTGTGACCATTTATTGCTTTATTGCCAGCCGCATCCTACACTGCCTCTCTGGTCTGGGATAAAAAAGTTCACCCTAAACTTGCAGCAAAAAAAAAATAAATAATAATAAAAAAAAAATATATATATATATACACACACTATCAGTGTTACGTTTGGTTCTGTGTGGCTATATAGGAGCTCTATCTTCCAGTAGAATTGGACTGTTTGGGGAAATCCGGGCTGTGCGGTCCAGATGTGACAGCGGCTGCTGACGGCGGCCTTCCTGTGTCACGCCGACGCCGCAGATGCCTTTTGTTGTCGTCTCTTAACTCTGCACACCAGGAGCGCGACACTTGACAATCTGGAGCTCGTAATGTGCGGCGAAGAGGAGCGCTTGTCTCGGCGCCGCGCCGCTCCGTGTTCTCTCACGCTCCGGTTCGAGCCCTGGAGGAATGGGATAAGGATTCATAAAGAGTCGTGTCGAGTTCTTCTTTTTTCTTTTTTCTTTAACATTTATTTCATTTTTATCATCACTCTGCTGCTCTGAACTCCTGGTAGTATTGTGTCGGTTAGGCTGCTCTTCGCTTGGTTGCATGTTTCTTTGAGGCTTGTAAAGGCGTCAAGGCGGTTTTCAAGTTTGATGGGAGGAAAAAAAAAAAAAAAGAGGAGACGAAAGAAACCCTCATGTCCAGAATTGCAGCTGAATCGCTGAACAAGTCAGAAACTTTGATGCCGTATTGTGCAGCATGACGGAAGCGATCTCTTTTGGTGCTTCCACTTTTTACAGTTTTTCTCCGGGCAGCATGAAATGGCACATTTCATCTGGCAGGCTTTGTAACGGCGAAGATGTGCTGAGGTTTGAGTCACTCAAATGCGCCCTGGCACAGGAAGGAGGGGGGAAAACTGGAAAGAAAAAAAAAAGACCTGAAAGAAAAGTGTCCTTCCTCTGAAAAGTTGATGACATGCTCGACGTGCTCGTCTGGCAGAATGGCAGCTGTGAATTCGAAGCTTTCAGGTTGTTCTTTTGCTCCAAACTCGCCGGGAGAGTCTGGGTTTGATTTCCTGGAAGTTGAGATCACATCACATCATCTTGCCACTTACAGGTGTCACAAGCTGTTTGGATGCAGTCGGATAAAAACCAAGAGAGGAAAGCACTGCTAAACACCGCAACAACAGCTCCTGGTGCAAAACTCTCAGAAGTGATAACAGCTGGATAAGACTGCCTCAGCTCAGGAAAAGACAAAACAAAGGCATCGAGACACACATCAATTCGGTGGTTTGCTGATAAGAACAAAGCTCCCATGTCATGCATCAACAGTCCATCCGTTCTATGAGAAGACTTTATTTGTCCATGTGTGTTAGTGATCTGTGGAAAGTTTCAGGACTTTTCCTCTTTCTGAATTCTACCAAAAAGACATTGGCTTCTCTCCCATTTCAGCTGTATTGGAGTGCACTTGCACACTTCAAGTCTCACTCACAAACCTTCAAAAGAAAAGCACTAGATATTTCCCTACATTGGCTAAAGATACATTTCCTCAATCCACTTTTCCCTTCCAGTTCAAGCCAACGCCCATATTTCACTATTCATGCGTCTTTAGTTGATAGTTCATGTTTACTAAATGTAGACTACAAAGATTTATAATATACAATAGAAAAGGGCTGATTCAGACCACAGTGGAGCTTTTTCTAGTGAAGCTGCTGTAGGTTTAGACCTTCTTTTTCCAGCAATTCTAACTTAAATAAATCCATAAATGTTAATTGTTTGGATCTTATAAAAAGATGATTTGTCGATTCCTGGAATCCAGCGTTGTTTATTATTCTAATTGCTCCTTTTTGTAGTTTAATGATTGGGTCGAGGTAAGTTTTACAAGCATTTCCCCAAATTTCGGAGCAATATAATAAGTAGGGTAGCACAAGAGAACAGTACAATATATGCAGACATTTTATGTTCAATAGAGTTTTAGTTTTATATAATATATAAAATGGTTTTTGATAGCTTAGACTTAACATACTGTACATGTGGTTTCCGACATACTGTAGCTGTTGCTCTGTTATCCTCAAAAACTTAGTATCAAAAACTCGTTCTATTTCAGTTCCATTTAAACAGTTTTATGTTACAGTTTTTCTCATGGGATCCAAAAATCATACATTTTGTTTTCTGTTTATTTAGAGATAACTTTTTCTGATCAAACCATTTTTAAAGAGATTCAGCTCAATTTCTACTTTTGAAAAATGAACTGCTCTAGGTCCTGTCCTGAGCAGAAGAATGTTGTATCATCTGCAAAAATGACCATTTCTAATGATTTTGGTACACTACAAATGTAATTCAAGTAATTAATAAATAATTTGGGTCCTAAAACAGAACCTTGGGGGATGCCACAACATACATTTTTTTGAAATAATAGTTCTTTTAATTTGTACATATTGGAGTCTCTTATTTAAGTAGCTTTGTAACCAATGATTGACCACACCCATTGTCCCAAACTGACATTTCCATAAAAGTAAAGAATGTTTGATGGTGTCAAACGCTTTTATCAGATCAATAAATATCACACTTGTACTTTCTCTGTTGTCGACAGCTGTTATGTTCTCAACAAAATCCATCCATGCTAGTAATGTCGACCCATTGGTACGAAACCCAATTTGTTGATAATTTATTATTTTATATTTGTCTAGGAAGTTATCTAGTTGTTGAGCAAACTATTTTTCTAATATTTCACAAAATGTATCTAATAATGAGACCGGCCTGCAGCTGCTCGTTTCTATTCTTAAAGATCGGAAGTACTTTAGCCAGCTTCATTTTCTCTGGGAATGTTCCTGTTATGAAAGATCCATTGCAAATGTAAGTCAGAGGCTTGATTATACAATGAATCACTTGTGATCAATGATTTGTCGATATTATTACAATCTGTAGATCTCTCATTCTTACATTTTCAGACCACTTCTAATACATCACTGTCACACGCAGCTCGAAGAAACATTGAATTTTTATTAATATTTTTATCATGATTGGTCACTTCCACATGGATTTGTTGTATTTCCTTTGCTAGATTAGAACCCACATTGACAAAAAAATTGTTAAATTAAATTGCAATTTCTTGTGCATTCTCAACTTTTACATTGCCAGTTTTAACAACATATGTTGATAACGTTTGAAAGTTTTTTTGATCAATCACCTCTTTAAATACATTCCAAGTAGCTTTAACATTAGTTTTCTGTTTTTCCAGCAATGCACTATGATAATTTTGCTTATGCTCTCTAATAGTTTATAGTTTTTGTACTTATGTTCCTTCTCCTTGGTTCGGGGTTTTATAAAATCTTTGTATAACTGCTCCTTCTTTTTACAAGCTTTTTCCAGACCTTTTGTTATCCACAAATTCTGCTTATTTTTAGGCTTTTCCTCACTGGACAGTGATTATCATACAGTGACATAAATATATACAGGAATGCATTACAGGAATCATTTGTATCTTCGACATAAACATCTTTCCAATCATAATTGCTAAGTGCAGCTTTAAAAGGCTCAATTAGATCTGGTGTTCTCACTCTCTGTAACTTCGAATTATCTCCATTAAACGTATGTTCAAACACAGCGAAAATGGGCAAACGATCACATATCTGTCAGCAGCAATCCACTTTTTACAGTCTTCTCTATTATATTATATTGTCAATTAAAGTTGCACTATCCTTAGTTATTCTGCTAGGTTTTGATATTAAAGGACATAGTCCCAAACTAAACATATTGTTGACAAAATCTGTTGTTTTCATGTGCTCACATGATTTCAACAAATCAATATTGACGTCCCTGCACGCCAAAAGACCTTTACTACTTTGTTTAGAATATAACTCTGATATGATTCTGTTAAACTCATCAATGCATGACCCAGTTCTATAGATGCAGCTAATTAATATATTCGTTGCTTGTTCATTTATGATTTCAACAGTAACACACACCATCAAGTCATCAATAGTCCTGGTCATTTCGTAAATAATCCTACAGTTTAAATTCTTTTTTTCAAACAGGGCAACTCCACCCGACCTTCTGTTGACCACATTTTCATGAAATAAATCATAATCTTCTAATTCAATGTCCCTTTTGTTCTTACCAAATTGAGCTTTTCGGAACAATATCCATCAGGGTCAATGTCCTGGCGTAACTCATAGTGCTTATAATCGCAAGATTCAAAAGCCTTAAAGTTTGTAAGATCTTCTATTTTTCTAGTATGTTCTTTTCTTGACTAATTTTTACCAGATCAAGTAGTAATGTTATTTAAATTGTACCAAGTCTTTCATGTCTCAGAATCAGAATAAGAAGAATCAGAATGGTCTTTATTGTCATTGTAACAGGTACAATGAAATTTCATAGAAAGTTTTGGGGAAAGCAGGACAACATGAGGTGAGGAGGAGGGAGGGAGGGGGGGAGCAGATTACAGACTATGCTCTGAGGAGCACAGTCTGTAATTGGTGGGGAAATCCACCTCAGGCACATTTAGCATCAACACAGACAGGTTACAACATATTTCTCGAGACAGCACTTGGGATATGTGAAGGGTAGTTTTGCAGCCCACCACTAGGAGGAGGTGTATCGGCGCACAGCCCCTCGGGCGCGCAGCCATGACTCCTCCCACAGCCTCTGCTTGGAGTTGGGGATGGGGGCGCAGCAAAGACGGTGAAAAGTGCTGGTGAATTCCAGTGGGCCAAGGTGTTCGGGAAGGGAAGGGTGAGAGGACGTGGAGGAGGGGGGCAGAGCCTTCATTCCACGCTCACATCCAGGAGAGTTGAAGACAAAACACAGCCTTGGCGACTGTGTGTCTTGGGAGTCCAAATGTAGATTAGGTTTGTTTTCGTTCAGGTGCTTCAGCTTTATCTGTCGACCTTGAGTGTCTCTGGTCTCCAATGCTGCTCCAATTGTGGCAAGATTTTAGCTTCCCAACCGAGTTCGAATATCCTCCAAGATCGATCCATTTTCGTGTATACGTTCAAGAGTCGTGACCTGCGCGCTCTTGAGTTCGTTTATCACATGAGTCTGAGCGTTCAAAGCTCGGCACAATCCCTCAGTGACGATAGGCAGCCTTCCCAATGCGGCTGCCCGCGTCTTCTCAACTTTGCGATAGATCAGAAAGCCGCCAGCCCCAATCAGCAGCATACCTGCTATCATGAATCCCAATATGTAGAGGTCCTCCACATCCTCCATGGAAAGAATGGCCAAACACAGGGACCTCCAGGAACCTCCAGGGATCTCCAGGAACCCCAGGAATCCAGCATGTATCCGGCTGCAAACGTCCCATCGGGACATGCCCGATCGGCGTGTCGTAAAAATTTGGTCAATCGCATTTAGAGACCAGTTAGTCTCTTACTGACATTACCTTTGCTTGCTCTGGTGTTCCATTGAGTTTAATCATTAACTTACAGTTCCTTGTTCATGTATCTTGAATCCTCATTTGTTTCTTCAATAGTCTTGCTTGCCATGCTATTTCTGCATTTTTTCTTGATAGGTGTTCATTTACAGACACCTGTTTCTATGTTTTCTTTGTTACCTTGAGTAGCCCAACTGCGGTTAGCAAATTTTATAAGAATCTTTGCGATGTTGCTCTGTTTCTGAGGGATGGTGTGACAGGCTGATGTGTTTCTGCTGTCCAGTGGGGGGTCTTTACTGTGAAAGAAGTTGATGACTTGTTGTTCCAGCGTATGTAGTTCTCCTGGCGGTGCATCTTCGCCCTGCTTGTCCCCTGCTGCAGCCCTGGCGTAGGTGCAGTGGCTTGTCATCAGGCCGGTTATCACCAAGTTATTCATTCCTGTATATTGTTCCAGATCATCCACTCTGTTTTGTTGTTCTTCAATCTTCTGATCCTTTTCCCGGATAGCTTCCCTCGGTTGCCCCATTTCCTCAATCTTCTTCAACAGGTCTTTTTGTTTAACCACACCACTCAACTCTCTTGTCAGGAAGTTTAGTGACTTTTTCATTTCCTCCATATCCTCTGCCATCTTGGCTGCTAAGCACATGTCACAACAGTAGCACCGAGATTCAACGTTTGCCAGAATTGTCCACAGATTGAAGACAACATTTCACCTTGACTTTCAAATTCTCACTTGAAAGCTTGGATGGCCATTCGTCTCGGAGATATTTGCTGGATTGTCAGAGCTGAGTTACACAGATTTTCTCGGCAGCAGCCATCTTGGTTCTCCTTTCCTCCAGCTCTTCTATTGTAAAAACTAATATGAATTAATTTACTCAGGACTACCTCTCAGGAAACCTATGGACTTAATCTGCAATCTTTAATTGTCTAAAATATGAGCATAAGGTGGACACACCCACTTTAACCCACATACAAAAGCAGGAACCTTCAAATTAAAAGCGCTGGAACGAAGTTCTGGGACTGCCAGTGATCTCTGGTTTCACCCCCTCGGGGCTCCGAGCTTGAGAGCCACTGTTTCCAGCTAAGAGTCTCCAAGTTCCCCACATGGGAAAACAGAGTTGTCCTCTAATGTGACTGTTTGGAAGATTTGTAAAACTTTGAACAAATCCTGGGTAGTGAGTCACTCCAACAACCCCCAGCAAATATTTAATGCTAATTCCAGATCAGTGAGCGACCCTGGTATAAGAGCAGTAATCAGTCCTCATGGAGACAGTAATGGACTGAGTGAAGTAAACATCCACAGAAGTCCATTATTATCTTTGTTGTGTGTTTGCTGTTAAATTTACTGTGAAGTTTCATTTGCTAAATCCTGAAGTAGCGCTGTGCAGCACTCTGCTGTGTGAGTCCTTTCTTCTTCCTAATGGTTCAGACACAGTATTAGAGCTGCTGTTTATTTAAATACAGTGAAAAATAAAGCAGTGAGATGTTCCCAGTAAATGCAGCAGTTACATAAAGAGAAGTAATGCCGTCTTAGGCGCCGCAGAGCCTCCTCACTTCTGACGCTAATTCACTTCTATGCAGAAAGCTCTTTAATGGGCTCTTATAGACTTTGCCCGAAAACCTGGGCGCAGTCACGTCCGCAGCAGACATTAATCCATAAACTTGTACAGTATGTAATTTTACGCTTCAGAGTCACTTCATGTCTCTGCGACTTTAATGGCGCTAAAAGATAAACAGGAGTGAACGCTGCTTTTCTCTGAGCTTATGAAGGATTGAGTTGAGGCCAGCGGCGGATCCCGATGTAAATCCAGGACGTTACTCGTGACATTAAGGGAGATAAGAGCGGAGGGATGATGAGGGGATTTTGCTTTTGGTAATTAAACAATCTCATTACTCTTAGGATCAGATGGAGACGAGGACTTTTCGCACCACTGCAGGGAGTCTCCTGCATCGTGCAGCTGACAAACAGCAGCCGGTGGAAGCCAGAAAACATCCCAGCCGAGAATACCACAGGACTTCCTGAACTTTTGTTGTTTGGATCTGCAAGTGGGAGCTGATACAAACTCTTCAGAGTTGGATTCCTCAGCCACAAAGCCACAGATGTCTTTCCCTGGTGCTGCATTTAATCAGGTTACCACGTCTGTCAAAACATTGAAGGATGTCTTTTCCTGTATGACGTTTCATTGTGGGGTCATGTGCTTATCAAGAATTCCCGATTATATACAAACTAATTTTATGAATTGAAAAAGTACCTTTTAGAGTCTAATGTGACACAACTGAAGCCACCCGTCTTTTGAAGCTGATAATGAATGAAGGCACAGTAACAGACTCACATTCACACACTAGTCAGAGTTACCAATTATCCTCAAATGTGTTTTTGGACTGTGGGAGGAATGTGAGAAAAAAAAATCCCTGGTGGAAACATGCAAACTCCATGAAGAGACTGCAAATCTGGACTTAAACCAGAGATTTTCTCACTGTGAGACAAGGATGCAAGGCTTGGCATGGCAAGGCACTCTGGGTTCAGTATTTTGCTCAAGAACACTTCGAATTGAATTCAATTGAACTTTTAACCTGTCACAGTGCACATTTTCTGTATCGTGTTTCCAGTTCAGTTTATAATTCTCATTGTGTCTTGTTTCAGGCTCATTGGCTTCCCCTCATCATGTCTGATTGTGTTTTACCTGTGTGTGGTCGTCTTCACCCGATAACAGCAGTGTAATATTGGGCTTCAGTTCTGCGTCTTGCGGCCGACTCATTTGTATTTTTAAGTTTGATGTGTTTTCCAGGACTCTGTGTTAGTGTTTCTTGGATTCCTGCGTTTCCTGTAGGTTTATACAAAGAGCGCTCGTCTTCTCACCCGTCATTATGCCTCTCATGAAAAACCCTTGTGATTGAGAAAAATAAATACAGTGTCCATACTTATAAGCTAAAAGTATCTGCACAATACTGAATACATTGGGTATGTCCAGGAAAATATCTCTCATTGTCAAACAGGTATGAAAATTACACAGATTTTTTTCACCAACAGCAACATTTTGAAGTGATCAGCCTCATGTTATTCAAGCCAATTGTCAAATGTGGGCCACATTTCATTATATGTTTAGAATTCTGTGTGGATTCACCACTGGCTGCTGTGCAGTGCTATTTGCAACAGAATTACATTTGAGCTAGTCGATGCTCTGGATTTTTGTTCAAAAGCTGACATAAAGGTGCTTGACAAGACAGGAAGTGCACTATGGTCACCTACCTCACGAGGACTTTGTTGGATAGTGTGTAAACTTAAAAGTCTGAAAATTCACCAAATAAATGGTGAGTTTCATTCTGAAACCATGTTTTTATTCAGAGCATGCAGTGTCATGACTGAGGAAATGGATTGACATAGTAAATACAGCAGTCCGCTGAATTTTTACATAGAAATCTGTATGGCCTCAGCAAGTACACACGTTAGATGTGCCCGAACATTTACTGCAAATGCTGGTTCCCACCAAACAGCTGCCGAGCCTCCGCGCTGCCGCTGCGCCGCCGCATCGGACGCCAGCGTTTCCATTAGTGCTGGAAGCTAGCAAGGTGTAGCCAGCAGCGTCCGATGCCGCTGGCGCCGCCATGCAGCCGCTCGCCGCCTCATGTTCGTACACCAGAGGGAAACAGGAAATGCAACAGGGAGTAATGTGGAACAGATTTGACTAGTCTGCAGCCAGCCACTTTATTCTGCCAATGGCAATGGCTGACCAACACGCCGTCCAGGATATCGTTTCATCAGAATGGGGGGGGGGTTCCAGCTGGACGATGCAGGAGCCAGAAACTCTGCATGACTTCGACTTTACAGCATGGAGTGATGCTGCTGCAGAATAGAAATCTAGGCAAACGCTAGAAAAACTGCTCCTGGAAAATCACACAAAGATCCATCCATTGATCTTTATAGAGGATGGAGCCAGTCCCAGCCTAAACTGAGCAACGGCGGGATACAGCTTGTACAGCTCGCCAAAATCAGAGAGACAATTGCTCATATATTCACACCTGTAGGCAGTTTACTGTCAGGCATGCACCGTGACACGCAAACTCTTGGAGGAAAGTCCACAATCTCCTTTCTCTGACGCCACTACGCAAGAAATAAAGTAAAGTAAAATATGAGATTGTAGATAAATGGGGACAGGAAAGAAAGGACATGATGGATTGTAAGATGTGAGAGACAACTAGAATGGAGAAATGACTTGATCTATCGCTCCCCCTCTCGGTCCTTAGCATGGTGGCGCTAATTAAAGCTGGGTGGTTACAAGCAAGCAGCGGCGATCGATACCAGCCTTAGAGCCCTGCGGAGGGGCCAAATGAGGGGGGGATGGTGAGATGCTGGCAGAGAGGTGTTGGGGGGGTGCATTTGCTTTTGCTTATTGAATTTCAACTTGCTTTACAACACAGTGCTAAGCCGAGGCACGAACTGCCTGCAGCCATGAGCAGCTAACCAGCAGCTCGCTGGACCACACATGCTGCTTTCCCACGACACTAATTCACAGAAGACCCGTCTCATAATGGACCTTTTCACAATTAAAGCCTGAAGACACAAGCTCAGCGTGTCTCTGGGCGGAAGGCAGAACCCCCACATTGATCGCAAATGGAACAGAGAAAAGTGATTTTTCAGCTTTAGTCCAGTCGCTGAGGTATTTGACTGTCACCGAGACAACAAATCAGACGCTTTACAGTGCTTAATGCTAAAAACAACAACAACGAAACATCACAGACAGTTGTGTGTGTGTGTGTGTGTGTGTGTGTGTGTGTGTGTTAAATACACTTACATAAAAGAACACAACACGAAAACTCATCAAAAGTGAAAAAAAAATTCAGCTTTTTAAAATAACGATATTTAATTTATAATACATATAATATTGCATAAGCATGATTATGGACTTATATTATTTAAAACGTGACAAATACAGATAACGTATTCATCACGGTAGACTAAATAGTTCTCGACATGTATGTACACATACAGTATACCCACATGTAGAAACAGTCACATATACTCACACCACTGAACTGACAGTGATAGCTTCATCTTTATACAGTTTTAAAATGATTCCTTTATATTTTTTTCTTAAACAGTTTAATGCTTGTATATGCATCCAATGGGTAGGTATATCCATGGATACCCCTTTATATGACTCACAAGGGATTGACAATCTGGTTGTGGTTTATTTATCATTTGCTCTGTTTTCCTTTGCTCACTTTTGACATACAGTAAACCGACAGGAATTCATGAATAACCAACTGAATATCGTCTATTATTAAACCTGCACACTGCTGGCCCAGTGGTCTTAATGTTATGGTTGCTCAGGGTCTTCGGAGCACTGCATGTTTGCAGGCAGGAGGACGGACTCTCTCCAGTTGGATCAATGACGATAAAGGTGAGTGATCCTGTGGCTGATCTCCACACCTTCATGCTCTCCATCCCAGCTTGTGTGAGCTTGTGAGGGAAGAAGAAAGAAGCGAGGATGGGGTTGGGCGTGCTGGTGGTTCTGCTGCCTTGATTACCCAGAGGCCTGCAGCCGCCGCTCGCTCCAATTAGTGTTATAGATGAGTTTGGTTTCATTCACAGGGCTGTCTCTCTTCACTGCTCCGTGATGGCGTGTGGATAACCGACCGCAGCGATGGAAGCCGCCGCCGGACCTCTGGGGAAAGGTGGCTGAGGTTTGTGACACCCTCAAAGAAATGAAGCCATTCCAATAAGACCGTTTTCGCTCAGGCCAGGCGAAAGAACAGAAGGCACGCTTGAAGAGAAATGTCTATCCTGGGACGGTGGCTTGAGATCCAGCCTGTTAACTCGCAGTAATCCATCTGCTCTGTGACTCATTATTCCCAAAGAAGAGCTGATCAGGTCAGAGACAACCCACACACGCAGGAATATACGGCCAGCTCTTGGAAATATCAATGAAAGCTGAGAAATGAGACGTGCGAGGGCCACAGCAGGTATCCGGGTCCTTGAGGACATCGCAGAGATGCCCTCAAACAGAACCAACTTCTGTCCAACACAACATGAAGCCGCTTTCCATTTTCACCCCTGCAGTATTCATACAAGAGTCACATGTCTGTCCATTGAATTACCCATTAATAGCCACTTTAACCAGGTTAGTTAACATGAAGTGAAATGTAGTGAACATCCGGGACCACACACACACACACACACACACACACACACACACACACACACACACACACACACACACACACACACACACACACACACACACACACACACACACAACTGCAGGAAATGTAGGGTAACCATGGCTGCCATGGCCAAACACAATTTATTGGTGCATATCTGAGATTGTCATGTGTCCCTCCCTCACATTGGCGTTGCTGTTCATTAGTACATCCAACAGGAGGCAGTGACAGCTGTTAGTTTCATTTGGTACAATGTTTCTAATCTCACCTGTCTATATATCTTAAGTTAGGCATATTTGGGCATTTAGTACAGACCAAAAGGCACTTTTGGTGATAATTGAAGATGTCCATCAACCGTTGAACTGGATCACATCACAGACTGAAGGACAAAACAAGAATGGGTAATGGTGCCGAGCCGCTGAGACTTGTTAGCCTTTGGTTATTTGCTTCTCAGATGTTGGAAGAGGAAAAGCTGAGTTGAAAACTTGAGAGCGTAGCTTTTAGAAGACTCAGGAAAAAAAAAACATCCTCTTGAGTCTGTATCTGAAGAAGAGCCTCCATTCATTTTTTTCTCAGGACTTTGACTCGTTTCCTGGATGGGGATTTGACCACTGGCTGGACAGAGGAAGCCTGGTAGTTTAAACCCAGAACAGAGCTGTTTGTGTTGAAGACATTGAAGAGGATGTGGGAGTTGGACTCCAGCTCTACAAGCTGCTGGAAGTTCATCGCTGTTGTCACGTCTCCACTTCCTTCAGTCTCAATGACAATTTCCAGATGTCTCTCAGTGAAGTTCAAGATTCCTCATGAAGTCCTCAGGACAGTGTGGACATTTTCTACAGTCCAATACACTTTTCGTTGAGAAACAACCGAGCGGTTTGAGGTAATAATTGACGTCTCCCTCAGTCATGCAGCAGTTTTCAGGTGTTAACAGACCTGAGCCTCCATTGTTCTTTCCTGCAGAAGCCTGGTGATGTTGTCCTCACTAAAGAGCAGCAACTGCAGCCTGAAAACAAGCTGAAGTTGTCCTTGCAAATGAAGACTTGAGTGGCCATGAGCTTTACTTGCTGTTTTCTGTGGCTCCTTCACACATCTTACAAGGGCAGAGTGAAAACTGGAACAAAATGAAAAGACAACAATCATCGTTTACTCTGCAACGCGTGTTTTTCCACAACTTAAATCATTATAGTTCATAAAAATAACACTTCTTGCAATTAACTTGTGCATTTATCTATGATAATATTTACTGACGACATTGCTTACGTGGCGTTTACTGCCCAGGAGGAACTCAAATGTGCAGAATCAGAAAGTTTCCTCAAAACTATCTTCCGTTCTGATTTTATTTCCTTTGTAGTAAACACATTACAGAATAAAAGATGTTTTTGGTCTGGTTTGTTTTGTTTTTTTTAATAAAAAAACATTCAAATATATGTCTCAAAAGCTTTTTAATGATGAGCTGCTGCCTCATATTGACCGTGGGATATCATAGCACTTAAACCTGAAGCGTCAGAGTTAAAGTTTCCTCTCAATGAAAAGAGGGTGGATGAAATATATAATACTAAAAGGAGAATTTTTTGCTGGAGAGGAATGTTTTAAATATGCGAAAAGATTTTGATATAACAAATAAAAACGCCCAATACACTTGTAAAATGAACAGAAAGTGACACTCGCATACTGCACTTCCAAAGAAGAATCAAAAAGTATGATTTACTGCACCAGAGTCAATTCTTTTGCTTTTCAAACTGAGGCATGGATTGTGGTAAGAAAATGAAAATAATATAAGAAAAAGGATTTAAAAGTAAACATCACTCCAGAACACAACATTAACAAGAGAAATAAATGTTTACCTTTACTGAACTGAAAGAAAAGAATTACTGAAAAAAACTTTTCCAAATCTAGTGTGAACACAACAGAATAACAAAAACCACTCACTGTAACATTAAATTTCACCCGGCTCACATGCTGTTTTCCTTTATTTGGTTTAAAGCTTCACTGACCATCAAGTTCCCTCAACTCCAAAACAGTTTGTAGTTTAACTTCTCTTATCCCCTTTGACTTTCCAAATCATGTTTAGACTTGTTGCAAATGCACTTCATTGTTATTTTCATTCAGTCATCTTCCTTTTTCTTTTAGTTGGAGAGTCAAGAAAAATCTCTCTCGTTCAGTCTGAATTCCAATTTCCCAGCAAAAAGAATCATGTATAGTGACTCAAGCTTGGCTGAAACAATTCAAGAGAAACTGCAAAAAATCCGATTATAAAATGATTACGACACAAAAAGATAAAACGTCATGACATGAGACCAAAGGGACAATATTTACAAGCTAGTCCCCAATTGCAGTGAAAAACACATCATTCATCCTTCCCAGAAGACTCAGGGAACACAGAGGAACAGTCATAAGACAAACCACAGAAGCCGATGTATCCTACTGTCACCAGGTGCAGACAATCACACACTGAAGCACAGGTGAAACACATCAGGGCGGGGAGCAGCAATCAGACATCAGCGTGGGAAGCCAATCAGCCTGAGGCCCTGTTTACTCAATAATGTTTTTGAGAGAAAACGCAAACTTTTTGCTGCTTTTCTGAGGTCTGTTTACACAACAGTAGTGCTTACAGTGACCGAAAGCACAGCTTTTTGTAAACAGCTCCCACGGTAGAACTTATCCAAAAAGCTCCAACTCTGTCTGCATGTAATCGGGAAAAATGCAAATTTTCAAAAATACTCTGACTTCGTCTCCATGGAAGTGAGGACAAAAAAAAAGAACAACTTTTGTAATTGAGTCACAATAACAGCAGTCCAACTTCATAGTATGTTCATAAGAATGTCAGTGTTCTCCCATGGTTAATGTTTAAAACACATTATTCTCTGTAATGTAATGAAACCACACACATTCGCACAATCAGCAGCACCCCCTAGTGGCCCAATCTGAAAATACACTATTTTCAGCGTTGCCAGTGTTTCTGTGTAAATGTACATTGTTTCCAAAACATTACTATGTAAAGGCTTTTCTGAAACAAAATGGTAGAAACAATGTGCTTTCAATTGAAATGTTGTTGTGTTAACAGGACTAAATGTTAATACGAGGCTCTGATACTGTTTGGTTCAGATCAGTGTGTTCATACAGAAACTGGATAGACATTTGGACTTTGGAAGGACACCTGGAAACCTGAGGGAGAACATGCAGACTTCTCAGCGAATGGAACTGAACGTCGGGACAAAATATGAGGTTTCAAGCTGAATACTTTGAGAAACCTTGATCGTTTTTTTTCTGTTGTTTTCTGATATGACAACAACCAAACAAGTAAATTAATCAGCGACACTAAGCAGCAGCTATTGAAAGACGAACACTTGGGAATGCATGTTTCCTTTGTGTCGTATCATTCTTAACAAAAGTTGTGTGCCAGCATTTACCAAAAAAAGGCTGTAAAACTCGTTAAAAGTTCTCAAAACTTTGTTGATTCCAGAACATTTCCAGGTGGAATTAGATCCATTTTCCAGGGAAGTCGTGACTGGAAACCCTGATATGAGTGTATGTGGGGAAGGGGGGCAGGGGGCATTGCAAGACTCTTTTGACTTAAATTAAGATTAATTTCTCCACAGTCCCATCTTATTCTATATTACAGTGCAGCCGAAACACAGCCAAGCAATACATTGTTAACATGAATTATGAGGGCCGGCACTTTGGCCCCCGGGCTGGCGCTTGGGGACGCAGGACTCGACACAAATGAACTATGTGCTGCCTCACGGCCAGCCAGGGTCCGTCCTTAAATCATATTCCTGGTGGTTTGCTTATTTCAGAGAAGGGAAATACAAGTTTTACACGCTCTCAGTGTTGTTTGCCTCATTTATTGGCTTTTATAAAAGCTTAAAGTGGCTAATTATGCTGCATATAACCAGAAATAAATGTGGGAAATCTGACAGAGCGGGAGCAGAGAGGAAACTCTGCGTTCAGGAGTCAGCTTTTGGCGTTAAGGCTGAAAATTGTGTTTATTAATGAATGTAACAGCAGGGGTTAATGAAAGCACTGAGCTGTGTGTGTGTGTGTGTGTGTGCGTGTGTGTGTGTGCATGTAGATCTTCACGCTGCGCTCATCAGAGCTGCTTCTCCCCCGGGATCAAAGCTCCTGAGCAAATTAAGCAGCCGTCGCCAAACCTTCTTCACACTGAAGGTGTTTTTTTTTTAATTCTTTCTTCTGACTGACGAGTAAAGTCAAAGTAAGAGGTGGGAAGAACAAAAAAAGCGGCGTGAATTGGAGACGCGACGTCAGCCAAGTGAGCGTACGCACACCAACCAGCGGGCGACTCGTCCTCCTAATCTACAGGAATAATCCCGCTGCCCCAATCCTCCTGTCAGACGAATCTGCCGCATTTGTTTACCAGAGTTTGGTGAATAGTTGTCCTCTGAGCGCGTGACACTCATAAATCGCAGCGGTGTATTCTGGGAGGCAGCCCCGGTTCACGGAGGAGGTCACCGCCACCAAACAGAAGCAGCGTGAGATAACAAATAGTCGCATAAAGAGGAAGCGCGAATAACGTGTGGAAGAAAGCTCGTGTTTTCGCTCTTTTGTCACCCGGACAGGTGTGACAAAGAGGAAACCGTCCTCGGCGGAAATGTGCGAAGTAAGCAGCATCTCGGTGGAGGGAGAGCGGCAAGAACGTGGAGGCCCACAAAGACAGAGGGGGGGAAAATATATAAAGGAGGGCAAGAAACAAGCTCAGAGACACGAGCCGTGAACTGGAAAACAGCCTTATCTGTTAACTGTGTCCCACAGTCCAGAAACAGGGTGTAATTCATTTTAAGGAGCATATAGCTGTAAAGAAAACCCAACAGAGGACCTTTTTCTTTTACTCCATATATTATGTTTACTGAAAGCAAGTGAAAACCAAGCTTCACAAGTCATCATAAACCCAGAGAAATATTGTAACTAAAGATGATCATCAGTCAGTTATAGAAGAGGTTACCTTCCGTAGTCACTCCGACCCACAAAATACTTTCTCTCTTTCTATCAGCACCTTCCTCTGTTTACAGAGAGGGTTATGTTTTTGTCTGCCTGGATTTACTTAATGGTTTGTGTGTACCTTCATATTATACGAACTTTTAGAAAAAATTACTCCCCGAATTGCATACACATTTTCAGGGATGATTTATCATCATCAAATGGCCAATCCATTTTATTTGGGGACATTAAAGGCAAAGAGTTTGCCGACTAAATCCCCCCAAACTGCCCCCCAAAAAAAGCGGATGAGAGAGGGGCTTCATGGAGGAGACCAAAGGAGATAAGTGTCTGTTGCCATGGAGATGCTCCCTGCTCAATGTTTCACACAGTGATGTAGCTGTCATGCTAGCAATGTTAACTCTGTTCCCATGCTCTACCGAGTGTAGCTCTCGTTTCTTTATTTTGCGGGTCAGTTCCACAAAACAATAGTTTTGAGTTCTTGCTGACTTCAGGGTTGCTGGAAAACTTCCCTCCTCCTTGGCTCTGCAACAGTGAAACCGTTAATGATCTTTTCATGCGACACCAGCAAACAAGAATTTCCCAAAAAGCCTGTGTGTTGCTCTTAAATAACATATGTGCATGCTCACAGCCATCACTGGAGCTCATTCTTTTGGGGCAACTCAGATAGAAAGGATGAATAATTCAGGCCTTCGGTGGTAAATAAGTGTCCTCGCAGCAGAGTTGTGTTGTGGGATAAAGTGTAATTATAGGAGCTGCCAAGGTGCGTCTGAGGCATATGGCCGCTCCTCTTCGGTGGGTGGCCGTTGTTTTTTCCGCTGGGTTCCGGAGAAAAAGGACACCCGTCTTTGTTCTGGGATTTGTGACAACAATATGTGATTATGGCTGTTTTATTTATGGCCGCCTGTTTTTCTTACTTTCCAGCATCCTTGGTTCTTCTCCCTCCCGCTGAGGATTCCGCCTGCTGCCGGTCATCCATCTTTCATAGGTGCCAGTCAATAAATTATAGCAGCGAATGATTCATTCAGGCACTAAGTGCAAGCAAATACTATGTAAGCTACTGTCTGTGTTGGTGTTCAGAAGAGGAGCTTCCTCTTTAATTCATCAGCATGTTTCTCACTGAAAACTCCCAGGGCTTGTCCAGATACCTCCTACACTGTAAAACAAAACAACTCAAATCTCCTCCTATGTTGGTTAAATCTGCAGCTTTCAAGTGTTTAATGGATAAGGAGGATCTTTGTTTCTTCGGTGTCATACAGTTTTCTAATAGTTCATTGGATTTAGGTAACAATAAAGAAAAGCAGGATATAGTTTAGACCAGTGGAACATTTTTTTCCCCCAATGTGTGGCGTGACTATGAGTGAATTCTGATTCTCGGTTCGGCTCGTGTTCACATATCTCTTCATTATTATTTAATTTCAGCTATAATAACTTAATTTAAATACGGTGTTTATAAAGCGCATGACTACTATCTTGTCTTTTTTACATTGAGATATGCCCAGTGACGAAAATTGTTGGACTGTTAACAGCAAGTGAATAGAGAGCACTTATAAAGATTTATCAAAGAAAGAAACATTTATCAACATATTTGTAAACAAATATGAGCAGAAACTTCATTAAAACTTTCAAACAGTAAATTAGAAGAGATGTAACAGCTTTAATAATCAGGGATTCCCTGCTTGTTGTCGACATCCAGACATCAAAACACGCAAGAACAAAGCAGAACTGACCTCTGGTCACAGAGCAGGTCTGGCCATGGACGATTGAAAAGTCGCTCCAAGTCTCAAAGTTCCAACGACGCTGATTGGTTCACGCTGATTGGGCGGCATCTGGAGCGCACAGGCGACTCGCTCACTCTCTCTCTCTCTCACACACACACACACACACACACGCACACACACACACACATGCACGCACGCACGCACGCACGCGCACACACACACACGCACACGCACACGCACACACACAAGAGAGAGAAATCAAGAAATTGTCATATATTGAAGATTATAGGAAGTGACGCACCTGCAGTTCAGGCATAAACATATTTCGACATTATAACTGTTTGTTCATTTATTCCATTTTTTTTTCTGCTCGGGTTCTGAGGGGGTGTGGCGCCATGGCACCCTCTATTGGCCAGCCGCCACTGCAGTTGAGGAATTGCATGTTAACCACAAGGCCAGAACGATTACATAGGACAAGTCCATTAACCCAATAAGCATAGACACGCATTGACAAACTGCACAACTCCTGTTTGCATTCACATTTGTGCTGAGCGATGCGAGCAGTGTGCAGATATTGCTGCGTGAGGAACGAGCAAATAACCCAACAAAAGAGGCGTCGTTCTGAAATATGGCGCTGGGATGGGCTCGTCCAGTCGGTTTCATATCAGAGCTTTATCTGCTGCACCATCTCCATTGTGCTGATCTGTGGTTTCCCTCCACAGAATGATGAGCAACAGCAGGGGTAATATCCTGCTGTCTAAAAGCTCATTTATGCTAATGTATGAGTCTGAGATTACGCTTTCTTATTTATGTGTCAACTGGAATACAGAAGCTGTAACAAATACATCACGTTCTGTGTGTGTTGCATAAGTGAGTGACTGAGCAGGCAGTTGAAATAAAAAGAAAGCATCTCCATTCTCCTCACATCACCTCTCACCATCACAATTTTTAATATGAGCGCATGTGGTTTGATTTAGTCACTTCTGTTTCCTCGGTTATTTCCGTGAGCGTCCCTGTGAGATTTTCCAGGAGGCAGTGAAGAGGACAGCCGTGTTTTCAGATGCCTGGAAGAAAGTGCCTTCAAAAGCAAAAAATTGCAGTTTTACTTTTTTATATGCACACTTTTTTTTAAAAGGAAACGTAAGTGTTTCAACACGTTTGTAGTGAAGTGAACTTCACTACAAACACTTCCACTGATCCACAGGTAGTACAAACAGACCAAACCGCATTAGTTTCTGTAAATACTGAAGCAGAAATGATGTTAAAAGACAATGTTAGCATAATCTTTTGATTTGAAAGCCAATTTCATTGGTTTTCAGTCTGGAACCAGATCAAATAAATAGACCAAAACTATTCTAATGCAGACACAGACCTTGTAATCTTTGTTTTGTTTATTTTTAAATAACCTTTTTAACTCAAATTATATAATGATTTTTTTTTTAACACTGTTCTAAACAAAATCCTCTCGAATATCTATATAATATATTTAGAGGTTATACAAGCATCTAAATACTGTATGTTATACATATATCTGAGTGAAATACTTTCCATTTACACCTCATAATTTAATCTGTAATCAACATAATTGCTCTTCCTTTCATTACTGAATGAGACTTACAGTACAAATGCTTCTTACATAAGTGAGTCCAGTGTTCCTCCAAGTGAAAAAGCCAATTGTGACATTCGGAGAACAAATTAGATATAATTTACTGTCATGTTGTATATTTTCCAAGCGAGCCCCATTTATTTCTGAAGCTGCATCCAGAGATGCAGAAAATGGACCGAACCATTATGAAGCCGACGGGGGTGAGCAGATCTTTCTAAACTGGCAAATGTGTCATTTGCAATTTGTAATTATAAACCAGTTCAACCAGTGGTGATAAACAGAGATGAGCCATAATTCTGGGCCTTTTAGTGTGTTTTGAAAATGATGGCCTTTTAAACTCAAACTGGATGAAAATGTCACTTGTAAGATTGGTGGTGTTAACTGGCAACATCTCCTTGCTTTTCTCTAAATCTTTGGACAGATGTGTAACTATAACACAGATTAAGACTTTTTTTTTGGTTTTCAAAGTTGAGATGGAAGTGAAATGGATCAAACCATTGTGAAGTAGATGAGGATATAATCCTTCCAAAGTTTCTAAGGTGTTATTTTGTGAATATGTCAAAGGTGTCTATGTTTATCTTTCTAAATCAGCAAATGCATCCATAGCCGACATGTATTTATTTTCTTTAACAAGTGCCTACGTAAGTTGTTTTTGAAAATGATATGCTGAGAAGACAATTCTGTGTTTTTCCACGAGTTCTAACCCTGCCGACACCCAACGACATCTACGTGTGAGTAGAATGAATGCATTTCATTTCTATTAAGTTGTAGAACTCTTCAAATATTATTATGAGTTTACGTTTGAATTTTATAAGATGAATAAAGGTTTCGTTCAACAGCATACAGATGTAGGTCGGTTGGAAACGGATAAAACTAAAACCCTTCATGCTTATGCTCCTCGTCTGCTCCAACGTTGCTCAAAGCTCCAGAGCAAGTTACATAACTCACACTCCTTTTAAAAAAGCAGAGGGCAGGAACAACAGATTAATTTCCCTGTCACCCTCTCCATATCTGCTGCTGACGCCGCTCGGCGACAAGAGGCGACGTTTTCCGGTTCAGTGTTTGTGGAATAAAAGCAACAGGAAGACAGACAGGCGCTCGCCACCCGAGGCCATAATTATCCTGTTTGTTTCAAGGCCGCCGTTTTTGTTTTATTCAAATCTCCGCGGGGCCGACGAGGCTTGGGAAAGGCTCATTTTGCTGTCATGTCAGGTTTGTCAGGGCAAAGACGTGGCTTTGCATTAAATATCGCAAGTCTTTTGTTACAGTGCTCAGTGAAGTTCCAGAAGGAACAATGACAAGGATTCAACATCCACAGGAAACCTGTAGAAAGGAGATGCTGGTTCTGGTCTGACCTGCAGGGGAACGCGCCTCCATTTTCACTTGTTGTCTTGGTTGGTTCAGTTCCTCTGTAACTGGGTGTTTATTTGAGTTTGTTTTCTTGAGGTTTTGAAGTCATTTTTCTTTGATCAGTTTTTTGATATTTTGAAGATGGCAGGTAGGACAGATGGTTTCCAGGGTTGGCGGTTTGGTCGGGTAGGATACAGCTGGCCTTCTGTTTGTGCTCTGCCGGCCTCACTGCCTGCTGCAGGTCTTCCCTGTTCTCGCAATGATTGATTGACTGATGGAAACAAATCAGATTGAAACGATGGAGGGAAGCTTGTTTCAGCTTCATCAGGGAAGTCTAGTGAGTCTTCTTTACTCAAGGCAGAGGCTCTCATTGATGGGTGGTTCACCAGGGAGTTTTGAGTGAGGGGCAGGTACATCGACAGGTAAAATGTGGGCGTGATGGGTATCATGGTTGCAGTCTGTATGTAAAGCTTAGAGCTCAGAAACAGTTCAGCTTTTTATTGTCCATGGATCTCAACTGCCAGATGTCATGATATAATTATAACAAATAAAAAACCAAGGAAATTCGACATATTGTGCCCCATGTTAAATAGTAATTTATGGTTAAATGCTGGTGCATTGAGGAATTTGTTCTCGTTGATTTTATCTGTCTCAAGTTGACCCTGTGACACGACCTGTAAGAGTAACACAACAAACAAACCCAAATGAATAATACATTTATAGCGAGATGTTGTTAGAGTTCATGAGTCATTTGAGTTTTTGCAAACGGAATAAAACACAGTCCACGCTGGCGTCTGGAATGAAATCAGATGGTTATAACCTGAGTTTAATTTGCCATTAATTGTATAAACTTGATCAGTTAGGGCAAAGGCAGATGGGACCCATCGGCCTGATGCTTCTTTTGACATGGTGCAACTTGTACAAGTCCTGCTGGAGACAAACACTCTTTAAACATCTCATAATGATGGTTTAAAAACACCTTTACAAACCTGCTGCCAACCACCACATCCTTACATTGATTCACAACGTGATAACTCCCTCTATAGGGTCCCACCAGGCTGGTTGAGAATCACTGCATGTCACACTTCTGCTCATTATGCAGTTGGCAGCTTTGGAAAAAAAAATACACCCTTGGATACATCAATTGCTCACAAACCTGCATTTTGGACGTCTGCTCAGCTGTGTAGTTACTGTAAGTGTTGAGATATGAAGGCGTTTCTCTGAAACACCTTGTGAAAAGCTAAGAAATCACTCAGCATCCTGAAAGTAGAAAAAGAAGAGGCGAAAACAAGACGCTCCTGGGTGGTAGTGGGTCAATTCTCCTAAAGATCCCGCTGCTTGAAATGAGCACACAGACTTTGTACATGGATGAAATAACTCGGTAAAAGAGAGAACTTTCCTCTCCTGCTGCGGCTGACATGATTATTTCATGTAATGACTTTTTCTTTGGAGGTGATTTTCTGCAGAGCCGCTCTCTCTCACTCGCTTCCTTCCAGCCTTTAAAAAGAACTTATTATTCCTTCTCTCTCTCTCTGTTAACTTGCACGACGCTCCCTGTTCGCTTAGTGCCGTGGTGAGATGATGATGACTCTGTTTCTGTGTTTTTCGGGCCTTTAATGCTCCAAAACACACAGCGAGCAGAAGTGATATTGGAAAGCAGTTTTGTGCCGCTGACGACCGAGTTCGCTCTGTGCTGAATCCTGAGAAAGTGAAATGAAAATTATCAAGCAAAAAGATTACAAAAAGAATGCTGGATGAGTGACAATGCTGCAGCGCTTTCCTCTCGCTTCACTCAGACTGAGGAGATCACAACAGAGTCACATAACTTAAACATTGTGTTACGTTCTACTCCTCTCACACGTCAACCTTTCATCCCTTTAGCTTAGCTTCATGACTCGTACTTTGAATGGTGTGAGGGTCTCCTCCGTACTCCTCATCTATCGCAATACAACTGACAACCCTCTCTCCTTCGTTACTGATCATCAGGTTTGGCATGAGCTGTCTTCCGAAAGCAACATGGAGGATGTAAGCATTTTATGTTGCTATAACGCTACGGTAGAATTTGTTGTCGTAACTACTACGCATTCAGATTTTAGAGCATCTTCCTCCTGAATTACGGTATTTTCTGGACGACTGTTTTATGTAGTTTCACGCAAAGCAAGACGCAACTTATAGATCAAAATATACAGCTACAATACCACCTGTGACCACGAGATGTCACTGCATGACAACAGCAAGCTGCTACTTCACTTCAGAAAAACCTCCATTACTGTTGGATTGTAGAAGCAGACAAACTAAGGAAACAATTTGCTTGTTTCTAAAGGAAACAAGAACATTTGACAGATTTTTTGAAACACTGAATTTATGTGTTTTCTTTGCTGAATAGAGACATTTATTCCTCCTTTAAAGCGCCATGGTGTGTTTGATCACCAGCGACCAGCCGTCCTGCATTAAAAAAGTAAAAGTGAAAGTCAGATGAATTATTTTGCTGTATAATCATATTCTCATCAGAAAACTGCTCTCCATTTGCTCTCCTCACTTTCAGCCTCTCTCCTGGGCTGCAGCAGACTCGTCCCACGAAGAGGACACAGTGTCCTCCCTCCTCCTCGCACCTCCTTGCATGTCCTTGCCCGTCATTGGCTTGGTGTTGGTGTCCTGACCACTCTGTTCCCCACGTCCTCTCTCTCCGTTCTGTCCCGGCTGCTAAATCCGTCCACTCGCTGTTCCTAAAAGTGTCTCTAGCTTGCGTCGGGACTTCCTCGCTGCCCTCGCCCCTCCCACCTCGGCGGTCCAGCTGCTGTGTGGTTTTGTGGTGGATTGCGGGCGCCATGATGGAGCTGATGGATCACCGGGCCGGACAAGAAGCTGCCAGGTTCAGGACGGTGAGGAGGATGAAGGTCCAACCTGGTGACTCACTGAGGACATCCAACTCCAGTTTAATCTGATTAAAATAACATGTTTAAATGTTTATGTTCATGGTCCATTCACATAACAATGTTTCAAGTGAAAATGCATAATTTGGGGGTTTGGGAATACAACCCGACAAAAAGAGAACACAGACATTCCAGTGGGACGACCAGGTGAGATTGTTATTATGGTGGCTGTCAAAATAAAACTGCCAAATTGGATCGCTATTACAGTGAATGTCAAAATATAACTTCCAAGGTGGTTGTTATTATGGTGACTGTCAAAGTAAAAGTATCATGTCCAGGTGACTGGACTTCGAGTCATGTCACCATGGAGGCAACTTTGTTCTGATTGGCGCTACTGAGCATGTGCAAAACTACTAGTTACCTGTAATTACGGTCGCGCTGTACATGTGCAGTAGCAGCATTTCCTCCATTTCCACACTGTTGGAGTGACTTCAAAATGTTCTATGTTGGGAGCAATTTTTAAAAAGGCTCTGAGCCCCAATGTTATGTAAACGGGATCTCAATTTTTAAATTCCACAACTGAAGCCAGAAACTATGAGCAAAACACTTTAAAGCGCAATGCTCCATAAATGACTAACTGCCTGCATTGAGTGTATGTTTCAAAATGGACAAGCTGGAATTTACACTATGTTTAAGTGCATGCTCTCTATGTGCACATTTTTTAAATATTTAAAATATTGAGTTATATTTGAGTTAAAAGCAGTACAAAAACATGCAATAGCTTCTGCATAAACCTCAGGATCAGTGGAGTAGGAAATGCCTGCACATTCCTCACAATACACATTAAAATACCATGTATGTCCCACGAGGATGAGTTTTGAAGAAATGTACACAAAACTAGTATAGATTGAATAATTCAACCACAGAAAAGAGCTGTTGGATTAATAAATAATGTTGGTTATTTTGATTCCACGAGGCGAACTCATAAAAAAACTGCAGAATGCAAATGGAAAGTGTTTTTTTTTTCCGTTCCTGTACAGTATTTCAGTGTTTTATTATTATTTCTGAGTCACATAATGTGAAAACTATACTGTACAATAAAGATGTATTTCTATTATGGGAGTTAAACTGTGGAATGCTCTCAATGAAGAAAGTACATTTATGAGTTCACTTTCAAAAAATTGTGTAAAATACGACATAATTAAAGAATTGAGTATAGACTAATATTGAGGAGAAAGTTATATTTGTTAATGATTTTTTTTTTGTATTTTGTTCAATGAACTTTTAAGGACAGGAAAAACCACTTATGAACATACAAACGTACATTTTATATCCAAAGGAAATGCCTGCACAGGAGTAAGATGGAGGAAAAATGTTCTAATCCTATATCCCAATCCTCCAATATCCGATGTGTGTGATGTATGTGTCGATAAAATTGAAACTTTATATGTTTACATTTCCAATCAAATACCTGTGACCCTTTGGCTAATAAAGAGTTTTTTTGTCTTGCACTTTGAATTTGCAGCAAAGAACAGGTCTCCTACCCCTTTAAACCAATTTAAAAATTAAATAAACAAACATCTTTGCTTTTTTGTCCTTTGACACGTTTGGATATTGACGATAAAAGACGTCATACACCTTGGAAACACGCTGTCTGAGCAGGTTTTGAAAACCTGCGTGCCTGAAAAGTCAACATTAAAGTAATTTATGACCAAACTGAGTGCATCATGTGAGACAGAGTGGGGTCATCTTTACCTTCCCACTTGTTTTTGCATTTGCCAACACAATCTGCCTTTTTCCTCAACGTTTGCCTTGCTGGATGCATGCACCTGAACGCCTCACGCTCCAAAACAAACAGTTCAACTGCGACGCCTGGTCCCCCCTGAGCACTGTGTCAGTATTTGACTCGGTTACACCTGTAACCGCCGACAACTCCGTGTTAGCAAACAGGCTAACGCGTGTGAGAGCGACGGCACCTCCTGACAACACGGCGAGATGAAACCAGAGGGGGACTCCTTGTTTGAAGAGAAAACAAACCTGATTGGAAATCTGCAAGGTTGACACTGATGTAATTATGACTCTGGTACACACGCCACCGTGTCGGCGGCGTCCTGGCTTCCTGACAGTGAGGAGCACTGTGGGAATTATCTGTCGGCGTTAAACAGTCAGAGGGCGCTGATTTCCGAGATAGTCAGCTTCGCTGTTGTGGAGGTGAAAGAAACAAACGGGGAAAAAATGGCGGTGACAGGAAATAAAATCAGAGGGAGCTGAAGTGACTGCAGGAGGAAGGTTAGCCGAGCGCGCCGTAAATAGGCTACTCGCAGGAAGCGTCCCCGGGGAGGACAGACCCAATTAACAAATCCCATTAATTACCAGACTATCACAACTGATTAGGATATGGCCGTCTGCTCTCGGCTCACTGCGGCCGCACATTTTCTGCTTCACGGAGAAGAGTTACAGAAGATAAATAAATAAATAAAAATAGAAAAAACTTGAAACTACAGACTGCCACGTACCATCAGATGTTGCTTGAGTGGCCTCGCTAACACGAGCTCGTTAATACTGAAACACCACAGACTGTGACGAGGGAAGAGGACAGCAGGAGATTAATACAAGAGGAGCCTCAGCCAGGGTGGAGAGGCTCCATTTGTTCCCACTGCTGCAGGAATCTTCTGGAAATGAGCCTGTGCATGAATTTTTATTGAATCAACTAAACATAAATTTGGTTTAATTTGTTAACAGAGAAGGCTTTTTATTTATTTATTTGTTTTTTAAACATGTGCATATCAAGCTGGATCGTGAAAAACGGGTCTGTGGAAATTGCAAGAAATGTCATTTATCCAGATGAAAAAAAATGAGCATCCAAACCATTAAATAACAATGTGAGAGATGAAGTGACGTAAACATGGCAGAGGGAATAATGTGTGGATGTGCTGCTGATATCCAGAATGAAAGCAGCAAAGCTTAAAATGCAAAATCTTTTCCTGCCGCCTCACTGCCAGGCCTTCTGTTGTCTGCAGGCTGCTGATTGGCTGGAATTTGACAGATTCAGTGATTACATAACCACATTATCTCATTTATTTGAGCCGATGTCAATTCATTAGCATAATCGTTGCATTTGTTTACATACAGTTGGATGAGAGCTGCACAATGGTATCGTGGTTTGAACTCCTTGAGTTCAGGTTTGCGGACCGTTCTGTGTGGACTTTCATGTTCTCCCTGTTCATTCATTGAACGACATGATGTCCATTGATGATTTTATTAATCCATATATGTGTATTTGTTTGTACTGTGATGGACTCCGGGTGGATAAAGAGGGAACGGGACGGTGGAAAAGAGAAATCAAATGCTTTGCGTCGCGGGCCAATCAGGCAACCATTTTTCAATGACAATGGTTTACAGGATGGAGAGTTTGAGTGAGTGAGAGAAATTGTAACTCTGAATCGTCATAGAGGTGAAAACAAGTATTCACTTGCAACGGAAAAGAACAGATACTTCATTCATTACTTACCACCTCTTGTTAAATGTCGTCTTAATGTTTTGCTTGATGAATTCAGTGACATTCCTTATTTCTGCCTTTGTTTGTGATGACCTGACATAATGCTCCCCTGAGCACCATCCTGCAGACGCCGCTGTTTTGAATAGGCAGAATGAAATCAAATGCGTCTCTCACCTTCTATTTTTTATTTCTTCTTCTATCTGCTGCGGGCCGCCCGCCCCGCTGCTGGAAGCTGATGACCATGATCCAATAGAAATCCCAGCGGCAGGTCTCTATCGTCACATTTCAAACCCAGTGGAGACTGATGGTGTGATTTGGAGCGAGCTGTTTTTCCAGCGGGGTACAATATTGGAGGCAGGAGCAGCGTACTCTTAGAACAGAACACCCCCAATAATTATCACCCCGGTGAGCCAATAGGAGTCAAAGTGTTTCTTTACTGAAGCTAAATCATTTTCATTATGAAGACAGTGGAAATCAATATGTTGTCTGTACATGCACTCCCGCGCTGCGGGAAGTCAAATATCCAATTATGCTTATCTTATTGTCATGATTAACAGTGAGCAGTTTGACCACACAAGAGTCGGCTGTATCGTCTGAGGCGGCTCGTTCGCTCCTGCAGAAGCTTAAAAGCCCCGTGTGGGAGTGTGGGTGGAGATATTATGAACAAAAACAAGATTATAGAACGCTGTAATTTTCCAAATGTTCGACTGAACTGTTTGTAAATCCAACACTTGATGAGCAAACTCCCCCTGGTTCTACAAATGCATCGTTTTCTTGCCCTTAAAATGTGAAAGGTACTCCACTTGTCCAACTATATAATTGTGTACAACGTGTATCATTTGAGGGGTGCAGCTTCAGGGGGGCAACCGTTAATGCAGCTACTTGGGGCCGTGTGCCTGTGAAAATTTGGTCTATTATTGTGGGTAAAGTGCAAAGCTACCATTGCGAGACTTTGTGAACACATGGGGTACATCAGGAATGTCCCTTCTAACTCCTTATCTATCAACTTTCACTTCACCCTGTGGACACCTCCGAACACCTTTCCTTCACCCCGTGACGGGGTTAAGGCTTCCTGAAGGAGTTAGTGAAAGGCGATCACGTTAGTGTTGCAGGTGGACCGCACTTTCACTTAGTGATGTCATAATAACATGATGGCGGCGCAAGTTAGTGACGTCTGCCGTAGTGGGGGAAAGAATTACATGTTTCTGAAAATGGACTATTAAAAGCGCATTTGGGTTTTAGATGATTTAAAGTCATTCAATGCAGATTATTGCTTTGGTGACTTACATGATCTGCTCCTTTTTCCGCCATGGTGATTTTTCGTAAACACTCGGATGAGCGGGTCCCTTTAAATGTTGTTGTCGCAAGGAATTGTGGGGCAGCATGGCTCGCCTCCTTTGTGAAAGTGTGCATCAATGCTATCCTAAGCTGAAGGAGGCTCTAAAGGAAGCAACCAGCCTCCTTTTCTTTGCTTCCTCAGAATTCGGACAGTAATTATCAGGGCTGCTACACCAAACACGTCCGGGGTTAAGAGAAGGTCGATAGATAAGGAGTTCGGAGGGACATTCGTACCCATGGTCTGATCAGACGTCTCACTTTTTATGTGCAAACCATGAAAACATAGTGACAAATATGTAGCTGTTCAGTCCCAACAAACCAGTGGCGGGCAATCAGGGCCTTCAAGGCTTCTCTGCAGGTGAAAAAAAATTTAATCACAATCACAGATTGACATTGATTATATTATGTCCATGAATGCTTTTTAAATAATTCTAAATGGTCTGACTGTTTCTTCTCAGAGCTTTTCCCCCGGCTGCGCTGCTTTCAGGCATGTTAACATCATATTCCACCCATTCCCAGTTGCCAGGGTAAAGAAAACTGCTTGAGGCCTTCAGATTCAGTCTGCAGTGTGAAACTAGTGTCGATCACACTGCTGCTTCAACCAATCACATTTTGATATTGGGAAGGCCTAGCGTGATGTCAGTGTTTTCATGCCCTCTGAATGGATCGTCAGAGAGTTCACTCTCCAGCTCACAGGCTGCATCTGTAACAAACTGCACGAACAAAAATATAGTTGTGTTTATTTCATAGCGGTTTTATCAACCTACAATGATTAAAGGAGAAGATAAAGACATTTGGTTACAGATTTATTGTCAAAACAATTTTGAAGAGAGACTTTTCCAAGAGGTCATTGAACGCACCGCAGCTCTGGAGCGCATGGAGGTCTGGTGCAATTTACTAGTGCTCACTACAAACTCCATGGGAGGAATCAGGATTATACTATTTTCCATTCTATTATTTTCAAGACCACAAAAAGCTGACGTTTGTCTCCCTCCTCGACCCCCAGAAGTTTTGGGAACAGCAGCCGCTTTTTTAATGTCGCTGCAGCTGAAGCAGAGTTGTGAATTCCAGATATTTTTTTTTCAGTAAAGGTTTTTATTCTGGCGACATGAGTATCTATCTGTGATGCAATGCCTCTTTATGCTGCATTTCTGCATAGCGATAAACAAGTTCTTGAGGGATGGATTGACTCAGCACCAGTGAAGGCCGAGGTCAGAAATTTACGGCCCGCCGCTACAACAAACATACCTACAACCTGATGGCTGCTATTTGCTCCAAATGAAATCTGCTTATAAGCAGCAGGTGGTTGGGAAGGAGGCGGGTTGGTGTTCAGCGTCGACTTGTTTCATTATTACGTGGGTTTCTTATCCTGCTGGTGGAGATCTAATGTTCACAGTTGCAACACACACGAAGATGAGGGTTGAAGTGGCTCAGCGCCATAATACTACACGGATCAGTCAAGACACCACATGAAATTTGCTGGTCATGTTTATTTTCTGGTCATAATGAGCAATTAGGCACAAAGTTGGACAGTGACGCTCTGAATCATAATCTTTGGGTGCAAACGAGCAATCACAGGCTTGCTTCCTGTACGGTGTCGTCCATGTTATTGCAAAGCGTGATGGAAGCACTGCGGCCAGATGTTTTTGCTCCGCCCCTGGGAGTTGTGTGCTGTTCGCTCTTGAATTCAACAGCTTCTTCAATAAAGTGCACATTTATCGTCGTCTGGCCCAAGACGAGTTTTTAACATAACGTAGTAGAGCGGATCAATCACAGCCCTCATGGTCTGTGTCACCCCAGATGTGTAGTTGGAGGCTGTTGGTGGTGTTCCTACTGTCGACACAAGCTGTATGGAGGCAGTTCATGGTAACAAATGGCCAAGTGAAACATGTTATGTCTTATAAACAATCGACATTGAGTTGGCCAAAGTAAAGAAAACAGCTTCAATGATTACAGCTTACTGTTCTGCATGCATCCATACTGTAGCTGGACTCATTAAACAAAAACAGCACCAACTAGTGGCCCTGCAGGACAACTGCAACATTCTCAGCATTTCTTCGTTCTCACTTAAAACTTTATTGTGTCAGCAGAGCTCCAGTTTACCGGTGAGACGAGGGACTTTGCCCTCAGTCTTCTGTTCCACTCTCTGTCCATAACCTTCACATTCACTCAACGTAATCCTCCTGTCCACATCTTGTCCCTCACAGTTTTTAATAAAAACATATTACCTGGAGAGTTGGAGTTTGCATTTGGGTCCATTAACTATTTAAAGGATCTTGAGCCCCAAATCAACAAAGAATGAATCTTTCCAGACGGCGGTTCATGATTTCCCGAGTCTGCTGTTCTGGCATAGCTTGTGAAGGGCAAAGTTCAGTTTCTTCAGCAAAAAGCCGACATCATAATCGGGCTGTGCAAGCGCTTTTGTGCTAATTCAGCTGTCTGACACTAAAAGAAAGACCTTGTCAGCACGGCGTTGCACTTGCACATGTGGCGTGAAAGCAGGAAGCACTCGGAAGAACCGGACTCGTGGAAAATGGAGCGCCTAATCAGCTGATTCAAGTCGAGGGGAATCAGAAGCAACTGAGCGTGAAAAATCAGAACATACCTAACGAGGAAACAGCAGAGTGTGTTAACAGGGAAACAAGAGGGCGAGGAGCCAGGCTGCAGAGCTGTGATTCAGAGGAGGGCAGAAAGAGCCGATTGGCAGGCTAATGAGGAAGGAGAGGTTGTTACAGAGCTACGGGAACTGCAGCCAGGTAATTTTAGCCCGATGGTTTCCTTAAGATCAATAAACTGTAACTTATCAGTGACAAACAGTGGAACAGGTAATACCGGGAGACGCGAGGGCCCGCCGACTCTCCACAAGTGCACTGATTGAGAAAGTTCCAGAAACTAAACTAAACTAATCATACTTTATTAATCCCTTTTTTTTCCGCATTGACCATCCTTTCTGTTGAACATGGGGAAGCAGCCACATTTTGGATCTCTGGGGAGACGACGGGAGTCAAGGGTCTTGCTTCGGACCTGTGAACTCATCATTCATGAAAAGCAATGTGGGGGATTTCATAGTAATCGCTTGTATCCTGCCGAGTGGCTCCAGGACCTCCACCCACCCTGCATGAGGCGAGAAAGGAAGCAGAGCGGTTGATTTTAACACGTTGCCATTTACACTAGTTAATGCCAAGATGGTGATGCAGTTCTTCACACTTCAAGACATTTTGGGTCAGATTGAGGGCTGCTCATATATAAATGGGCACATGATAGATTAATAGATTAATAAGACTAATAGATTGCACTGACAGACTGACATAATAACACACACTATCACATTTCACATGATTGACTTCATGAATATGGAATATTGGGGGTGTCTCCCAGATCCTGCAAAATACTGTGAAGATTTTATGCTAATAAATTAATGGAAACGCTTGCTTGGTTGATGATTGGATCTTGTTCAAGGGTGTTTTAAAATGAGGTGCCAACCGGCTCAGCCGTCAGTGGAGATGTTGCTGTTGGTGTGGTGAGAGACATTTCCTCAGCTTTCTCACCACGGCTTTGGTTGGCAGTCTCCATTATACGATATTTTCCATGTTGTACTTTGAATTCTGAATTTATTTTCCGTTATGTTGGATATTTTCCTTGGCCAGCATGTCCAAAGCCCACATTGAATTTTTCCCTGGTGCTCAGTGCATCCAAACACAAACTGTTCAATGTTCATCTGATCATTTCCATGTAAACATGGCTTAATGCTCACAAAACCTTATTTTGAATACTTCTGCAATGACGTCACTCAGTGTTATTCCTTGTAGTTCAGCGGTTCCGTGCTGGCTCTCATGAAATCAGGCCACAGACAGAGCGGATTCTGTCATTCTTTATCACCATTATTGTTGGATGAAATAGTGAAACCTGTGAAGAAATGCAAGTTTGCCAAGCTGAAAAGTGACTTTGTGCTTTGCTCGTATTGGTCATTGAGTTATGAATCCATCGCCACAAGTCCTGGATCACAGCAAACAGAAAGGATCAATACACTTGATTATGGGACATGGACAAGTCCTGAAATATCGAGAGGTTTGGACATGGGCAGGATGGCTCTGGCTCCAGAGCAGCTCGGGACAGATTTCTTGTCCAAAAACAAAACTGCGTCTCAATCCACGCTGCTTGCAGCGTCATTTAGTCTTCAGCAGCTTTTTTTGGCTGTGGGAGGGAATGAAATGCAGCAATGTAAACGCAATGTGGTTAAAATCATATCTGTATTCAGTGAGGCCCGTAAGGACATGCCTGAGCGGGGTCAAAGGTCCAGGCCTGGGGACTGGGTGTGAGCAGTGACTGCTGTTTCTCCTCTGGCTTCACTCAGCAACACTTCCTGACCTTCACTTCACGCATCTGAGCCGGATGCTGCTCTGCTCTCACTGTGTCTTTCTTCCTCCATTGCCACAGACTCCAGTCCATTAGCATGTCTAACTAATAGCAGAGCCTGGCGCCGATCCGGCTCAGCGTGGAATGTGTCACAGTGAAATAATGCTAATCAGGCCGGCAGAGCTGACCGGCTCTCCTGCAGCTCGGTCCAGCCTAACAGGCAAAGAGGTAATACATTTTTAATTGCAAGTGTGATTATACAGCACGAGGAACCTGCACTGGCTGATTAAATGCATTTGGGTTAATATTAGAGGCCAATCATTCCCAGTGACAAAGCCTCTAGAGGAGGGAAGGTAATTGCGGGAGGACAATTATAATCCCTCATATTGTAATAACAGAAAATAATGTCCTTCAGGAGGTTTTTTTTTTTTTTTTTTTTAACCAAGCAGACAAAAGATAAATGATTGGATGAGTCCTCATATGGCAAGAAAACTGGCAAGAAAAAAAAAAAAAGAAGGTGAGATTCATCAGAAACTATGATTGGACACTTATGTCAGCTTTTTAGGCTGTAGTACAGAAACAGTAGCAGCAATAACAGACTGGGCGTTATCAACAAATAATCTCACACGGCTGTGGTTTGCCGCTTCTTTGTTACTAAACCAGACACGTTCCATTGAAATCTGCCTCCCGTACAGACATGTCCCGTATTGCACCCACGGAGAGTAACACCTCCTTCAGATGTCACTTTGTGTGCATCAGGCAGCCGAAAACTGTTCGCACTTGTTTACAGGTGTGAGTCCAGCAAGTGAGGGAGGACACAGGATTCTGCTGACACAAAGCGAATGTACGTTCCGTCCTTCACCGTGGAGACCCACTTATTGATTTGACAGGAACAGGAACATTGATTAACAGAAGAAAGTTGTAAATGAGCCAAAGTTGGCCCAAACGGGCTACTTTTCATCTGTTGTCCTTGGTCAGTTCTTGGAAATGGCAACTTGAAATTAAAATGAAATAGGGCCGAGTACACAGGAAAAGGACACAGATACTAAAAGCCGGCCTGCTTTACACTTTTCTTTCCATAATGGGGTGTCTGCAATCCGCATGTGGTGCAACAATACAGAGAAATGGACTATTATCACCAGTCGAGCATGTCTTCTCCAGGAAAACATTTGTTCTTCAAACAAAATCAAAGCTGAGCTGCTTTATTTGTGCTGGAGAGCAAAAGGTTTGAGTGTTTCTTCTCCACTGGTGAGTAAATGGTTCAGTTAACGGCTCACCAGCTGACAGTGTCCATGACCTGCAGCAGTTATTACACTCGTCCTTCATGCTGGACTCTCTGGGGATCTACTGGATCTGCAAGAACATTCAATCAACTGTTTGAGTTAAAAGCTGCAACATGAACATCCCCGCTGTCAAGGTCGAGTTGGTGCACAACTGATTTAGTCAGTCCAAACAAACTTTGAATTCTCATCTACTTTAATTTTATTCAACCTGGAAATTACAGCATACATGAAAGCATCTCTTTTCCAGTACAGGGAACTATTACCTGAAGAACACAACAAAATATCCCATCCAATGACACCGCGGTACAAATCATGGCTGTCATTTCCATATGTGCCCATCGAATGCTGCTTCCTGAAGATGGCTGGAAAGAGAAACCAGGAAAGGCTCAGATTCATGCAGCAACGATTTCATTCTCACAACGGGAACCAAGAATTGCGGTTTTCAAATGAAGTCGTGAGGCCTTGACGGCAGAACACATTAAAGCCTTTTTTAACTTCATTCAGCATCGACTTCAGGGATTATTGATAAATATGAGCGTATGAGACAAAGTGGAGACACATTTATCCCAACGAATTTTTGTGCATGTGTGTGTATATATATATATATATATATATATATATATATATATATATATAAAATTCAGGGTGTAACAGAGTACGTAGTGGCACCCGAACCGTTTGGTCCAGGCACGTTCGGTCCGGTCCAGAGGTGTACCGCGGTACAAACATTTTAAGACCAGGACTCGACATTCAGGCTTGCCCGACGTTCGTCTGGGGCTAGTAAAAGCTTTGCTTGGGCAACACAATCATCCACCCAACTTGCCCGAACGGGTTTGTAGTTTCTTGGTGATATTTTCATATTTTTTTCAGCAAAAATGACTTGATATCACCAACAGATCACGCCATCATCGGGCACGGCCATTTCTCGTCCCAAGAGCGCGGTCACGTGACTATCACGTGAATGCTGATGATAGTATGTGAAGACCGCTATTTTCTTCCCGATTCATCTTCCCCATTCTGGTCAGTGATGCTGCGTCTTACCTGGAAAACATACATTTTGATTGGATAGCGTTGCGTAATTCCTAGGGAATCTGTCGAATGACGTTGTCGGGGAAACTCCTCGCCGTGCGTCATTTTGAATTTTTCACTTCCGTCAACATTCAGATCGTCACCGGAACCTATTAAAAACTCACTCGAATTCAACACATAAAAACAACTTTACGTAAAACGACATATTTTTTTGTTATTTTGACTTTCTAATCCCGAAGTTTTAATAACTTTTTATGGTTCAGAAAACATTTGACTATGCAAGAAGCAGAGGAGGAACAGGGACAGGATTTCATTTGTTAATATAATAAAAATACATAACACACATTTACCATGTTATTAAATAAATGCATATGGATAAAAAGTGACTAAAACAATAAATAAGGTGTGGCAGAATGGAGTAGTATAGTAGTAGGGTGTGACAGCTCCAATCTTAATACTATCACATTTATTTCAGACCAGCAGCAAAAAGCCCAGAAGTCGGCCTCAAATAAACACTGCGGGAGTTAATTCAACTCTGCGGGAGTTAATTCAACTCTGTGGGAGTTAAATCAACTCTGGGCCTTTTTGCTGTGAAAAACAATTTAAAAAAATAAATGATTATTCCTTCAGATTGAAGAGTATAAAGAGATACGCCTTCCCTGGAAGTTTCATTGAGATATCTTCATTATTAAAGAAACTACAAGTGTTTTTATGTAAAAAGTTATGTTGGTCGAATTCATACATTACCCAAGCTTATACATTTCCATTAAACTTCGGGCAAGTCAAAATTTGACAGGGCAAGTAAAAGATTTTCTTTTTTCATTTCCCCCTTAACTTAGTACCAAACCATGACTTCTGTACAGAGGTACGTACCGAACCATGATTTTTGTGTACTGTTACACCCCTAATATATACACAACATTTTCAGGTGAAAACGCTAAACTTTCATTGGGTTTTGGGGGTCCCTTTACACTATGAGAATGTCTCTCAAGGTGGAGCTTTTCATTCAATTCTCAGACTCCGTCTTTGTGTCACTGGGTGAAAATGCCACTTTCTGAAAACGCTGTTACTCCATTGACAATGGAGTAAACACTGCTACTGCGCCCCACAGTCATAAGCAGCTCTTCTGCACATGCTCAGTAGAGTCAATCAGAACCATGTTCCCTCCGTGGTGTCGTGACTCTCAGTCCATATTCTCCTGGACTTGGTAGTTTTATTTTGACAGTCACTGTAATAATAATGCAACTTGGTGGCCTGTTCACTAGAAAGTCTGTGTTCTCCCATTGTTACTGTTTATAGTGATACTTTTCACAGGTCACCCTTGATAGTGGCAGTTTGTCTTAAACAACATTATTTGCCAACATGGCCTCAAATATTCCTCTTCAGCATTTACATTGAATTGATCCCCTGAAAAACATTTGTAAATGGCACCAGAGAAGTTGAAGTTTTTGTGTTATGGTTGCATATTTTAGAGTAAAGCCTTTTAAAATCCTAACAAATAAAATAAATAAATAAATACAAATAAAAAAAACTACCCTGAAACCCAATGCAAAAAAAAAAAAAAGAAAAAAGAAAAAGTGTGTGGGTGAGAATGTAAGTGCGCCTGTGGTCATACAGAACAAAAACATACATTCTTCAACAAAATGAAGCCCGTGTTTTTAACCTGGAGACTTTTTCTCAGGCTCCAGCGCTTTGTATGAAAATCAAACACTATGATTTGTACAGAAAACAAATAAAAGGTTTCACCCGCAGGACTTTTTTTCTTCCACTCTTTATTTGCTCTGAGGAAATGAACACACTCCGAGCGGCTGAAAGACAAATCTCTCCTCTCTGCATGTCAGGCTGCAGCCGGGATCATTCGCTCGTGTCTCAGGAGGTGAACCGGTGGATGCTGCATGTTGACCGGTACCCCCACCTCCCACCTCCCACCCCACCCCCCTACCCTCTAGATCCGTACTGACAGTTGCTAAGTAACTGCACACTTCGACATGGTGCACACTGAGTCGGAGGTAGAGAGGCAGATCGGGCAGGGCACCTCCTTCAGCACCAGGAATATTATGTTTGTGTGGTAATTGGGCAGCGGGATCGATACGGTCCACAGTCCGGCTTATCCTCCTCATCATCCGGGAAGACCTGGCACTGATGTGAGCCGCTGCTCTGAAACACATTTCAACCTGACTTACTTCTCACTGTTTTTCTGTTTGTATTGGTCATTCAGAAGTGACCACAGTCAGATCTTTTCTTCAAACCAATGCCGATGATGCTGGAAAGTCAAATTTACAAGACGATTTTCAGCGATAAAATTTCTCAGATCTTTTAGGGGTTTGATTCATCAGTCCATCTGTCCATCTTCTGTATCACTTTATCCAAATAAGCACCAAAGGGAACTGATCCCACCTCATCACAAACAAAGGCAGGTTGCACCTTGGAAAGTAAGTTGCTTCCTGCATCGACATATTGAAGTGCTTCATGATTTTGACATTCCTGATGAAAATACATGGATGAAGAGAAAATGTGAAGGTTGAGGGTAGATATTCTCTATTTTTGTCTTCTTGTCTTGTGACCTCCAAAGCGGTTCTGGTGAGAGCAGTGTCCTCCAGGTGGGTCTGAAGTGGAAATCCAGACAAACACTGCCAGTGCGACATCTCAGAACAACAACAAAAGGGTGTGTACCCTACCCAGGACACACCGCCGAGCCAGGCCCAGAAGTAGTGTTCTCCAGGAGGCCCCACATGTCCCGGTCCCTCCGACTTCCCACATCTCTGCTTGTAAATGCAGTGAAGGACAAGCTTGAATTAATGTTCAGCTCCAAGGGCTTCTGCTCTTTACTTTTAGGCCGCATTCACACAACAGATGAAGTGGAAACACATCGTTTCTGTGTTTACATTTCAGAAAAGTTTTGCTTTTACATAGAACCGGCGGAAATGCTTAAAACAATGTGATTAGCAAGGTGAACTGTTGTTAGTTTTAGTACTGACAACACACGCGCACACGCACGCGCACACGCACACGCACACACAAACACACACACACACACAGTGGAGAACATCAGACTCTAAACATTAACACAGGGAGAACATGGACATTCTAGCAGACAGACGACCAAATTGGATTGTATTTACAGTGACTGTCACAATATAACTACCAAGTTGGTTTGTCATTAGAGTGACTGTCAAAATAAAACTGGGCTCCGTCACAGTCTCAGCGGGGGGGGGGGGGGGATCACGGCTGTGAAGGAAAAGTTCCACCTCGGGAGCCGGGATAAAAAACTCATGAATACATTGGACCAGAACACTGGTGTCGTGTAAACGGAGCAACAAAAGAGATGAAAGTTTTGCAGATAAACTTGTTTCCATTGTCGTGTAAATGGTGGCTTATTCTCTCTGCCTCAGTTTTAAGCTGACTGTTGGAACATTTCCTGATGTCAAGACAAAAGCAAAAATGGAGTGATGATGATGATGATGATGATGATGATGATGATGATGATGATGATGATGCCACAGCCTGCAAGGTGCTCATCATTTGAAAAGGCAAAGCAGATCCGAGCCGCGTGGGCGTGTCATCTTCTACAGGACTGCTTTAGTTCCAGTGCAAAAAGTCTGGTTATTCTGGTTAAAGTGACCTATAATGCATGAACTGTTTGGAAAGGAAAAAATGTGGAAAGAAAAGTACTTGAATGTCACTGTAAGAACGGCCACAGCGCACAGACAGCGAGAGATAACTTGAACAGTTGTTGCAGCCAAAGGCTCCCGGTGGAATTGGAAACATGATGCGAACGAGTAGCTTCATTATGAGCCCTTTTGCCTTGTGCAGGAACGTAGCAGCCGCACAGGATCGATCAACAGGAGGCGATAATGAGCCAAGAATGCCAACGACATGCCAACACAGGCAGACAACAGTGAGAACATGTAAACAACATGGCTCCAAACAAAGCAGCGGCTTCCACACAGTCCTCTCTGGGAGAGATTTAATAAGAGGAGAGTTCATGATTTTTTAGTGTTTTTATCCAAAGATACTGCTAAATATTTTCTATTAAAACTTGTCCTGACATGTAATTCCTAAAAGGTTGATTACAGACTAAAGTACTGTTTCAAAAGAATGCTTTCGTTTCACTTTAGCTTTTATTCCTCCACATTTTCTTTATTTTGCCAGTTTGCCTCTCCTGACCATCAAGACCAGTGTCTTGAGTGTTCGGGTGAAAACCAGCTGTGCTCCGCCGGCGTCCAGTCAGTGACTTACTTTTTCATCTCATCACTTTTTCTTTGAAGGTTTATTAATGTGCCATGTATGCAGGAAAGCAGATATGTGCATATAAACATCCCTGCATGCAAAAACAAAAATGCATTGGAACATTTGGTATTAAACATCCAACCAACAGTAATTGCTAAATACCAAGAAGAGGAATGGAGTTATTTTTTGGAAAGAAGAAGGAGGTAGCTGCTATATATGATTGTGATGGCGTTAAGTAGCCGTGGTATGGATATTGACAAGCAGCCTGATCAGGGACAGTGGTCTGTGAGGCCCTCATAAACTTCTCCCAATTGTTATTCATTTCAGATCTCAACATTTCTCCCACGGCTGTCCACATGATGGTTCAGTCTGGACAAACACAGACTTCATATACTGTATATCCATATCTATACCAATAATCTACCTTTAACCTGCTTGTTTAGTTGTAAGCCTTTAGTGACCAAAACAGTTGTGACAGGAGTAATGTTCCGATCAGTCCAGCTTTATTGATGCATTCATTTCTCAAATGTTTCACTCGCTTGAGGTTTTCCTGCAATGAAAACATGGAAACTGTTTAAATGTTGTTTACAGTTTTCTTTTAAGCATTAGTCTGCCATCAGACATCTGTCATGCTGCTTCTTTATGTGCTTTTATTTTCTTAATTCAGCCACTGTCTTCCTTTAAGTGATGGACTGTGAGACCACGTTTCCACGTACCGAGGTGTTTGAAAAAACTGTGATATTTCTCTGTGTTTCTTGCATTTACACATAAACGCAGCTACGACTCACCACAAAGGATGATTCCTGAGAACCCCAGCCACAGTGGACATCTGGACCAACTCTGGGTCTCCCGTTGCATCTATAGAGGGGAGGCAGATATTTACGTCATAATTCATGATGTCCAGTTTTTTATCCAGGATTCTAATTGGCTATCATGGCTTTCTGCTTCTCACTACACTGCCCCCTACAGGTTTGGCTGCTCATAGCAGCTCTGAACCAGGTGAATATGCAGGTCTGTGTCAATTAAAATATTTTTGGAAGGTGAAATATCCATTTTTGTAAAAACCTGGGTATGTGCAAACATGGCCTGAGTCTGACCTAAACACACATCAAGGTAGACGAGGGTGGACCTTGTCTACCTTGATGTGTGTTTAGGTCAGTTGAGGTCGTCTTCTGTTTGCTTCTCAGCATTTTGCTAAGTTTCGATTTGTCTCTGCGTTTTTTTGGGGGGGGTCAGATTGTTTTACATTGGATATTTATCATTTAACAGTTTCTCTTTGGTCAGTCACTTTGAGACATTTTGGTTATGGTTCACATTCGTGTGTTATTTTTTAAATGTTCTCGCATTTCAGCTCCTTAACTTGCTCTCTTTATGTCTGATTGCTGCTCCCTGCTCTTATGTATTTCACCTGTGCCTGAGTGTGTGATTGTCTGCACCTGGTGTCTTCTGTGTATTCTGGCTGTTAGTTCTCTGAGTTCTGCATTCCACTTTCCCATGACCATGACAATTTAACTGTTTCACCTTCACAAAATGGACCAAATGAGGTGAAATAAATGAAGAGGCATGTTAGAGTTTGTTCCCTGGATATAACAATCTTCGTGTCTTCGTCTCTGGCTGTTGTTTGTCAGTGGCAACAGTAAAGAAAGAAATACTGCATTCTGAAGCGAAGCAGCTTCTCTTATTAACTCCAAAAGTGACCGTTTCTTAATCTAACAGAGTGGTTTTGGTGCTATTACTAACTGAAACCGCAACCTCGTCGTCACATTAATCATGTGTTCACTCAATCACTCACTTTTCATTCATAAAGCACTTTGTTAGCAGGCTGGTAGAATTCTAAGCGTTTCAGGGACATTGATACAGTGGCAACAAATCAAAACAAGGTGGGATGAGGTGATGTTACATGAAATACATAAAATAGAAGAGTTTAAAAGGTAACAAAAGAGGGATGATAGAAATTAACAGAAAGGAAAAATGTATTACTTTTTTTTTCACCCTTTATTGAGTACTCTTTAAAAAACATTCAAGCATCAATTTTTACCTGAGATGTTCACGCACAAAAAATCACACACACCCCAAAAAAGTATAAAATCCTGATTTTGAAAGTTCCTTTGTCGGTCAAAAGCGGCATTTGAGTGTTAGAAAAGAGTTGATGGTGGAGAAGCTCGGAAAATCTGGGTCATGTGCTTCTGCCACAATGGATCAATACCAGCAGAGAGAACAATACAAAGTACAGGGACAGTTTGGCAGAGCTGGCCTACTTACACAACACACACATAAAGAAGAAAGGTCATGGACGGTGAGCGATAGGCCAAGAAAAGAGGAGAAGTGGCTCCTGAAACCCTAAAGAATTTATTGAAGACAGCAGCGAGCTCTCCCTCATGGTGCTCCTCACAGGACATGCTAATGCTCTCCCACTGCTACATCTCCTCCTGCCTTCACATTGAAGTGAGGTGTAAAATGCGGGCTGGCGGTGGGGCGGCGTCACAAACAGGCAGAAAAGTCTCACACGCCGATTCGCAGCCCTGAGACGACGCATCACCTGCTTCCTATCTTCAGAAAATTTACACCACGACACATGAGAAGCCAGGAGACCGAGCTCCAAGCCCACGATTCACATATCAACACTGTCATACGTGCTAATTCAGCCACCTGCTCCGATGAAACGTCACCTTCCTCAGGTCTGCTGTCAATATTTAAAAAATCTCCATGATCCTTTCAATCCGTGCTGTGTAACTAATCAGGATGTTTTCATTGCTGAATTTATTGGTTCTAAGAGGAAATAATGCAACATGGTGTGTCTCTGTATAGCAGAACCTGCAGCCTCAACAGCAAACATGTTTCCTAATATGTGTTAGAATGTATGTAACCTAGGTATGTAACCTGTATGTATGTTACCAGAAAGGTAAAAATTAGCACAGTTGAGTTTTCAAAGGAACCAATAGCATTGAATTAGTAACCTGGACTGCTTACACACTTTACTTCATCCCATTTCAAAATCCAAACCTGAAGGAGTGTCTCCAGTGGACAAAGCTGCCCCGTGTTTGTTGCGATATCATTTTTACACTGACAGCTGCCATGTTAACAGGCATGTCAGTTGCGATGGCTTGTCCGAGTTAGCAACAGTAACATAGAGGGGGCGGAGCTTCGCCGGAGGTCAATTATGTGTCAGACTCAACATTGTGAGGTTCATCTAACGGTCAATTTGAGCTTAACTTTGAGAAAAACTGCCCTTTGTTGGCTTCATCAACCTGCTGGCTCGGCTACAATTACGTTGGAATCACAGACTGCGTGAAAACAACTCTTTCCTTGGATTCTTTACATGCAGTCAAACCTACTGTCATGCCAAGGTTTGACAAATCCACGGTGCACAGCGTAGCAGGTATAACGACTTCGTCAAAATGGCTCAGTCTTAACTTGGATTAGAAGACGGACGGAGGAGTGGTCAGTCTTCTTCATCTGGAGTGAAGTTGTACAATCAGAGGCTGATGTGAATAAATGAAGCTTCATTGAAGAGGAACAGCAGCGTTCATCCAACCTTTTGTCTTCATCTTTTTCCAGTTGAACCCGGCCTGAGCAGATGAAACATTATAGTACATTTTCAGGTGGTGAAGAGTTTCCAGTTTCCAGGCCTGAGTGTCCCACTCCGTGGCGTGACAGAGGTTGACAGCGTGGTCGCTGTCGTCCTTGGGGGCTGGAAGCCTGTTTGGCCTGTAGAGCAGCTCGGTAAACTGACAGCGAGAGTTAGAGGAACGCCTTGACACCGCTGCGCCGGCCAAGCGTGACGCTCATCCTGTTCATATTGCCGGAGAGAGAATAATTGGACAAAGTCTTCATGTAAATTTCCCCAGGCCACAGAATTTAAGGTGGGATCTGTGCATTCATGCAGATGACAAGTTGAGCTTCCGTTTTCTCTGGACTCTCCGTCCGGATAATGTGAAGGAGAAAGAGGTGACGCCAGAAAACCGGCCAGACAAATGGGAAGGTGGCAGGAATTAAAGGGCCACATGTTCACCTGAATGGAAAACAACACACAGGCAGTTTTAGAGGAGCTGCAGCGCCCAGACAAGAATGTCCGCCCAAATCCATGTTCCACCCGTCAACATCAGACGTCTGACAGCTCAAACCGAGACGAACGCGCCCGCAGAGATACAGACGAAGGGCTTGTTGAATTAGATCTGCAACATAAATGAAAGGGAATAATTAGGCAATCATCAAAAAGTTCAGTTTGTAAAAAGAAAAAAAAAATAAATCTTGACAAAAAAGAGTGATTGAAGCTGATTGTGTTGCGGAGGCAGTGGAACACAGAGAGAGGAGGAGGAGAGAAGAGGAAATGTTTGTGAAGCTCAGACGGGGAGCAGCGTGTTGCTGTTGATAATTCAGTCACAAACGCTCCGGTCCACAAAAGACGCTGATTTCTGAAAGTGAAACTGGTTCAAAGATTTCACTTCATCTTCCATGGATCCGTCCTGAGAGACAGCAGAGCAGGAAGAGAGGAACATCTGTCTGATTATCAAACATAAACACTCTGTGTGGATTAGGCAGGTTTATTACAGCTCGGATATTATCTGTGTGATTTTCCATCTTTTCTATGACAAGCAAAATTGAACTGGAGAAGGAAAAAGAAAATCAGAACCAACAAGTTAAGCGACAAGTTAGAGACTGTTTATTATTCTTCTTCACACAAACGCTTATCAGTCATTTTGATTTTAAGAGCCACTTCACACATTCAGTTTTACCAACAGCTGTGTTTTGGTGTTTCCATCATCGAGTTTGGCTGTTTTGATTTTTCCATTTTGGTTATTAATTCTATTATTGTTGGATTTTGTTTTCCAACTTCTGGTTTCATATTTATGAATGAAAAACATAGAGTTTCAAGATTGCTCTTTTCTTTCACAATAAAACCGATCTATGAGTCCATCTACCCACTGTCTTCACCGACTTAATTGATTCTGTGATTTTATTTTTTTCATAAAAATAAGTCATGAAGAGTATGAATAGAAAAACAGAAATGTGATTTAAATATAAGATATTTTGTAGAATTAAAAAATCAGCAAATTTCATTTCAGAAGTCATGGTTTGGACAAATAAGTTACAAGTTTGGATAGAAATGACAAAAAGGTTGACCTTTCTGTAATTGTTGAATTATAGAGTTTACTGCAACATCAAACCTCTAAATGTGGCCCTCTGGCCTTTCACAATGTTGGTATCAGTTTATCTTTAGATAAATTCTAAATTGTTCATCAAATATCGTTGAACATTTGCACCTTTTTGAAGACGTTCATCCCCAAATTGTCAGAACTCTTCTTGTGTGTGATGTGATTTGTCTGGGTTGGAGGCAACTGAAAGAAAAATGAGAGTTTAAGTGTCAGAAACGTGTAGAACTACTGAAAAGTGTTATTGTGAGTGAGTGGATGTAAAGAAAGCAGCAAGTGTCACATTAACACAGCGAGGAGGCAGCCGGCTCTCTCTGCTGAGTGAATGAATGACAGATTGATTACCTGTCCCTTACAAGTTGCGGCCTCATCCATTACGGCGCCGCGTTCAGACGATGGCACCTTTAGCGTTTATTCAGAAAGACGCGGCAGCGTGTCCTCTCCTCCCTCGAGGCGCGCTCATTACCCAGATGCCTTTGACGTCTTCTCTCATCTGGTGGGAAGTGGAGGAGGGAAGGAAGACCAGGCGGTGGAAGTTGAAGGCGCTCATTGTTTCTGTTGCTTCAGTTTTCCTGAAGCTTTGAAGGGGAAAAATGTTATTTCTCACACATAAAATGCTGGAACGTCAGAAGCCGCAAGCTGCCATGCACGTCGACTCATTAGGGCCCAACGCATCAAAAATATGATGGAAATGGACGTCCACCATCTTCCTGACTGGAAGACCTTTCGTTTTTCCGTAACAAAATCCTGACAGTCAATCAGGAGAAACATAAAGCATTGTGCAGCAACCAATCCGGGGATTTCCTATGAGACAAAGCAGAATAATCACATTGGCTGCCTCGCTTTGACTAAACACAGAATCACATAGGCAACAAACAAAACTGTGGACAATGACATCTGTAACGACGAACAATAGCGGGTGGCGGCAAACAAGATGAAACGTAATGGGAGGTGGATGAAGAGCGTCTGCAGCACAGAAAAACAAACCGCCTGGTGTCGGACGGGGAGGACGGGAGTAGCGAGGACCGAGGCGGAAGATAATGGCTGGATGCTCGCGGTAGGATGCAAAGCTAATTGGAGCTCACTTGTAAATATTGTCTGCGGCCCAGAAGGACTGGATCAAATCCAGTCTGGTGGAAGTTTGCAGCTGCAGGACATCTGAGTGAAATGGCGAAGAGGAGGAGGAAGAGGAGGAGGAAGAGGAGAGGTCTGGACTCCTGCAACTTATTTGGAAACTTCTTCAGACCAATCCTCTTCTTTCTTCTACCTATGCAAGATGTCCTGAGAGAGAAATGAAATAAAAGGTTAAAGTCAAGGCCAATTTACATTCTGAGTTGGGAGACTCACAGATAATTATGTCATTATGTTAATTATCAACAAATGGTCTCGAAATCCATCAAGAAATTAACACCATGTGGGTCAGTGTGCATCATTAGGTTAAATTGGTTAACTAGGTCAAATTACAGCCTAATGTGAAAACAAGAGGCCAGACCAAAAATATCTGAACCTAAAACCCCTAAAATCAACGACTACGACTGTTTCCATTGTTTGTCAGTGTGAGAATAGAATCCAGAATTATTTAATATGTCTTTGCAAAAACTGAATTGAAATAAAAATATTTAAAAAATGGAGTAAAAAAAATAAAGATTCTTTCTGGTGAAAATGACACTCAGACCCCGTCCTGCTATTTTCAATCTGAATCTTGGAAGAACTCAAGAAGTAACTTGACTTTGTGCCTACTTTAGGCACTATTTAGGCAAAAAAAAGGCGTGAAAGATCTTTAAGCTTGCTGCCACGGAGATTCTTTGAGAATCATTTGCGGCACATCTTTCTCAAACTCACGCTGTCATTGTGGCTCCAATGTTGACATCTGTTGTTCAAACTTGGAAGAAGTTTCTGAAACATCAGTCGCGGCCCTGATTCCAGCACTACTGTGCTTCACATCACACCAAAATTGTACAACGTATTTAGATCCAAATATTTGTCTTTTGTCCACACAGACTTTATTACCACAGACGGGTCGAATGGATGACGGAAACACATGGCCGGAGATGGAACTCTTCCTCCTGTAACACTCAAGAATGAAATGAACGGTTCTTCATTGGGGTTCCTTGAGAGCTTGGTGATGTAGCTGTTACATTCAGGTAAGCTGAAGCAGGTAAGATGTGAAACAGCAGGACAGAAGCCCTCCAGGAGGGTTGGGTATGAAGGCATTAACCTAATCCTGTGCGCATAAAAACACATAGGTATATATGCAATTAATACTGGATGTAAGCCAATCTGTTAAAAGGCCATTCTAGCTGATCTGATTGTATCTGAGAAACATGCAAAGAAAATGCAATTAGCATTTAACATTGAGCATGCTTAACTGCAAACTGTTATGGATTACTCAAAATTCATAACGTATAACATACAATACATTTTATCATGCCAGGAAACCTTTGCAATGTTTATGCTTTAAAAAAGAAATGAGATACACATTTGTAAAGATATTGCTAAAAGGCTCAACTTGAACAGAAATACTTTTCAATTATGTTTACATGTGGACTTTAATTTATGACAATTCTGTGTTTTATCACCAATGTCCAACTGGACAAATTGATGACCTGCACTCTACGCGCAATCAAGATTCATGCAACTGAGCTGACTTTATGCAGGATCTCTATAATATTGCAGTGAAAATAGGCGACACAGACACAACAGTGGCAGCTACACAACTGAGTCAGCATGTCCTCAAACTCTGCGAGGTGTTTTCAGGAAAGCAGCTTTTATCAGAAGCACCAAAAGAAAATCAACGGCAGCAAGGTCACTGGGGTCCGAGTCTCAGTGAGTGAAGCCTGGACCTGCTCCAATCCCCACGGACGAGCTGCTGCAGCACAAGCACCGGAAAAACACCTTAATGCTGCGACAGAAAGGTCTGAGAACATCATCATCCCTTCTGAAACGTCCACATTATGAGCTTTATTATCTGCATCACAGGTCTGAGTGAGCCTCTGGAGGACCTCAGATGTCTCCCACAATCAAAAGCTATTTTTATCATGAAAAGCTTCTGTGAGTCACTTTCAGGATGAAGGTTCCACATTGAGATGGCGCCGAACTCATTCAGTCCATTTTCTCTTTGGTCAAGCTTTGCTTGTGTAAGACAGTATATTAGGAGCACATTATGAATGGAACATTACAAAATGAGAATTATTTTTTGATAAAGAAATGAGGAAAAGTACTTAGTTTTATGTTATAATTAAGCAAATATATTGGTCCTTAATGTGGCTCTGATACTTTCCTGCCTTTTTTTCCCCCACTTCATTATGTTCATCCGATCACTGTCAAGCCTCTTTATTCAAACACGTCCTCCTGCTCATTAATTTAAAAAGGGCTCAGGCAAAGGGGGAGGCTTCATTTAATTTGAAAGACTGTTTTTCCTTTCAGATGTAAACAGACGACACTCTTGTTTTTCCACGTGACCTTGAAATGGGGCACGATGTGTATTATAAACATTCATCAAAGATTTAGGGATTATAGCTTTTTCTCAGCCTCAGCCATACTTGAAGCACTTTACATGGTTAAAAACATTCACCCACTCACAAACCAATAGAGCTCAGGCCGTCAGTGAGAGCAACTTGTAGTTCAGTATCTTTCAGTCGCAAGGCTGCAGGTTTGATGCGCGATCTTCCCCGTCCACATGTCCAAGTGTCCTTGAGCAAGATGACTCTACTAACCAACTTCTATGCATTCTTCCAAGTGCGTAATAACTACAAATTTGAAGAAATATTTACATTGTTTTTGAATAAAAATTGTTTGAATGTGTGTCACTTCTGTGAAGATCTGCAATCCTAATCCTACAAAACCCGCCTCTAAAAACAGAATGTCACAATAAGAAAGCCATGAATCCATGCACCGAGTGATCCATCGCAAACCGTTTTCACAACTTAATCACAACCTTTTCTCCGTGGAGTCCACATTGTCCCAAAGAGAAGTCCAGGTCTCCTCTTGGTCCGGTTCCAGGTCTCCTGTTGCTTCACTAATTGTATCTCTCTATCTTCTAGTCCCTGTGTGTACATAAAGGGCTTATATTATGCAAAATTGACTTTCTAATTGTTTTCCAACAGCTATAATTGTCCTTTAACTTTTCTATACTGAGCTTTACAACCTTGTTTAGATTTGATGCACATTTATCAGGTATCAAAGGGTCACATTATTCAGAATTCCCTTTCTAAAGGTTTTCCAGCAGTAATAATCGTCCTCATACCTGGAACGACGCCCCAGCACTGAAAGTGTGTCCTCTCTTGAGGAGCCAGTCCAGCTCACACAGACACAGCAGATTCTGAATGCAGCTCCATTGATGATGATGTATGCGGCGTCCACATTATGAGATTGATGCCGCAATACATGAATGAAATGTGTGCGGGGAAAAAAATGGAAGAAACTGACACAGGGGTTAATCTTTGGAACGGCTGCAAGGTTTTGTGTCAGTGAATCTCCATCCATTTTTACTTCTGTAAACACAGCCTCAGTGGTCTCTTCCATGTTGCCAGTTATCGCCTGTCGTTAGCGTCTGGACTTTTCGCTCTCGCCTCACATCCAGACTTGTTTGGTCGTCATGGTTACGACCCTGCTTGTTCGGGTTGCTTCTTCATCTGATTGTACATTTGTACAACATGCTGCATTCTGTATATTAACCTCAGCCTGAAAGACAATATGCAATAAAAAATCCCTCAGCCATGCAGTTACTTGAGAGGAAATATGGAAAAGCAGAATATATCGAATATTGCTTATGCGCACAGCACCTTTATGGGATTTCTTCTAATCTCAGAAGCTATGCATGGTCAGTCCTGGTTGTTACTTTAATGGGAAAAAGAATGACAATGCCAGTTAGTGGGAGCTTTTGGTGGTGGTGAAGTCTTTGCCAAAAGGTGGGTTGAGGGTTTGAACTACCTGTCTGGTTGCTGCACAATGACTCACTGCTCCTCAGAAATGAGAGAGTAATGGGACCAACAGATGATTCTTCTTTCGTAATTTATTGTCACTAAATGGTTAAATGTGTTTTCATAGGTTGAGAAACTCAAAGCTAATCCAGATCACGCTGATTCATTGAGAATATTTTTATCCCAACATAAGGAGAGGAGGAGGTGGAGGCTGCTGCATAAAGAGCTCTGAAACATGGGTTTAAGCAGCTGTTGTGATTCCGTGCGACTGTCCCATCCATCGGCCTCCAGTCGAGTGGAAAGTAAATCACTTCTCGTTTTAAAACCCTGATGTCGTGTGTTTGTTCCTCCACCTGCTCTCTTTCTCTCCTTGTTTTCATGTAGCCTCGGGGAGTTTTGTTAAAGCAGCTCCCGGAAGAGTCGGGGCATTAACGCCAAAACACCAACAACTGTATTTCCATCATCTTCCTCCTGCTTGTTTTCAGCTGTACAGCTGTGGTTCTTCACTTTGGATGTGAGAGCGAGTGGAAGGGAGGGAAAGCTAGCGATTGTATTCTTTTTTTGTTTGTTTTTGTCTTCTTCCTTGCAAGAGGAAATAGACATATTTCATTAGTGGTAGAAATATTCTCCCCATACCCGCACAGAAACACTTTAGTGCACCGACTGTGATCGTTTTGTGTTTCCCTCTCAGAGGACCGCCTGTTTCTGGAAATCCGCCCCGACATGCTGCACACAATTCAGAGCCAGATTTTTTTCTTTCTTTTTCTTTTTTTACCTGTACTTGTTTTCCATCTCTTTTTTTCTTTTTTCAACACACCAGTGTGTATTCTGTTTTGATTTCTGTTTTAAAGACGGGTCATGTTGTTGGCTGTGCTGGATTGGAGGGAGCAGATGGATGGGGAGCAGACGAAGGGGAAGGTGGGAGGCCCGAGTCATCGAGCAGCAGCAGCGGCCTTCATGTGAACGTGGTAAACGAAAAAAGCCAGGGATTACATGGAAAACTGAGACTGTGTAGAAAACAAGAGGGACTGGAAGTGGTGATAAGGATTCAAATGAGCAGATAAATGATGACAGATGGGAAACATTACAGGGGGTGGATGAAGTAAAGTGTTAAACTGTGAGAGAGAGATATTACGATATTTCTTCTCTGTTGTGTTTATCCTGTTTCAATTCCCTGTTTTAGATTCCATGTCTAACTCTAACACTGCACATGGTGTGGTGGTTTTCCTCATTGCCTCACCGTGGCAAAGTTCTGAGTTTGAGTCCAAGTTGAGCCTTGTGTGTGCAGTTTTGCATGTTCATCACGTGTGTTTTTCTCCGGTACTCCTGGTTTCTTCGAAAAGTCTGCAACCATGTGGGGTCTTCAGATTTATAATTATTAAATTATTATGCTATCTTATAAATATTATATTGTTTCATAATAATATATTATTTTATGATACTTCATAAGGCTGTGAATCCTCTCTTTCATCTCTCACAAAACCTTCCTGTGAAGTCAAAGAGACAATGGCAAGCATCTGAAAAAAAGCACTGAGTGGTTTCCAAAGTCTGTTCCGGATTCTACAGTGTTTAATTCTGACTTATGCATGTCAGAATTTAACAGCTACACAGTAGAAAAAGCGTCAGAACCCCTGTGATCTCTTGGAAGTCAGTGATCCATCCAATGTTCTTGAACAGCAATATTCACAATCACATTATTTAGATATGGTTTAACTCAGTGTACAATCTTGGGATTAAATCAACTTGATCAAACTTTATTTTTCTTCTAAACAAGATACAATGTTGCGAAAATAACCAAACTGACCACTTGATCTGTTGATTTGTGCACAAATGACTCATTAACTCAGAGATAGTGATGTACAGTATATCTCTGTATTGAGTTCTGCCTGTCCTCTGAAAGTGACGGTCGAAAGGAAAAATAAAGACAATATGTGACCAGACATGACTAAAACGCTCAGAACTTCAAGTTTAAAGTCAGAACTGCCGTAAAAAAGTTTCATTGTCCGTGCAGTGACTGTCTGCAGAGTGAACGCCCCCCATCATCTCACCCGGAGGAGCATTCTCCCCCGCGCCTCTGCCGGGCGTCCTGCTGAGCTGCAGCTGCTCTAATTGACTCCTTTGCTCGTTGGCATCATTTCCACATCAGCGTGGGTTTCCTGCTGCGTGTGGCGCCGGGTGGCTTCAGAGGGAGAGCCTCCACTGTCGCTCATCAACCCGCCTCTCTGAGAGGAATTACAGCCAAACACCTCAACATGTAAAGTGTGCTGGATAAAACAGCAGGAATCCTCTCTGTGGTCAGAGGACGGAGCCTGGCAGCGTGAGCACTCTGGATTCATTCAGAGCTGCTCTTAGTGCTGATGCCATGTTGATGTTTAGTTAGTGAACCATAGAGGATTAAAAACACAAAGAGACATTCCAAGACATGTTGTTGGGCCACATGAAAGAGGCTCCTCCAACCACACACTGACCTTTCTTCCTGATGACAATTCAATAGGCATATTTCAGGATTATTCAGAGAGTGGTGGAATGAGGCTCGGTCTAGATGACGGTGCTCTGAGCCACTGAAAATGCAACTTTTTAAAAGCCAAAGTCACCTTGGCTACCAAGGTGGCTCCTCTGACGAGCTCTGAGTAAGCAGGTAGAAAATACAGGTTTACGTTTCTGTGTGGACAACTGAAAAGCTGCTACTGCACCCCACAGCCGCCTACAGAACCATGACTCCTCGTCCGTATTCTCCTGGTACATGATTGTTTTATTTAGACAGTCACCGTAAAAACAATCCAACTTGGTATTCTGTCCATTAGAATGCTGTGTGTACATGTGTGTGTGGTTTTATTACAATAAAAACCAGCACCCACTACTAGCAACATGAAACCTCCATTGTTTTCAGTGTTTTTGCCATCTCAGTGTAAATGGACATCGTTTGCAGAACATTCTCATATAAATACAACATTTTACCAATCAAAAACGCAAAAAAAACCCCAAAAGGTTTCACTTGAAGCATTGCCCCGTAAATGATGCCTGAATTTAATGAAGTGGGACCAGAAAGAAGTGATTACATTTCCGGTAGAGTGCCATACTCTTGCTAGTTTTCTGTTCTTTTCTATTTTAGCCTGTTTTCACTTCACAAAGAAAAAAGAACAATACTCAACATTGTCTTCACTTCTCATCTTTACACTTCTCTCCGCTGCCCAGGGACATCAAGCAGTGAACCGCATTAGGAGGATCCTAAATCCTCAATGTTGCAGACATTGTCTGAGTAAAGGGATCCAGAAAATTCTCACTAATTTTGACCAACATCCACCTTCCGGCTCTGTGAGAAAGTGACAGCCCTTTCTCACGTTGAACACAGCTCACCTCACGCACTTCCTGGTCCTCGGCGGAGCCATTTGGTGGCAGTGGTGGGATGTGTGTCGCCAACTGAGAAGCTGGAGAGGAGAGGAAGGAAAAGATGAGGAGGTGCAGGGCGTGCACCCAGAGAAGAAGAAGGTCAGACCTGGTGGGGAATGACGGACCCCAGACTGACCAGAGGGGACCAGGTGGAGCCACCTGAGGACCTGGAGGTCCTAGAGGGAGCCACCCTCCAATCGAAGTGCGAGAGTCCGCCGAGGATGAGTGAGATGGCGGCACTGCGGCTACTCCTGGAGAAGACGCTGAGAACCCAGGAGGAGGAGGCCTACAGGCAGGAGCAGCGCTGGAGGAGTGTCCAGACCCAGCTGGACCAGCTTCGAGAGGGGGCGGAGACAGAGCGGTCTTCCCCAACCCTACCGGCTCCAGCGGCGGCGGCTCCAGCAGCGGCGGCTTCAGCAGCGGCGGTTCCAGCAGCGGCGGCGGCTTCAGCGGCGGCGGCGGCTTCAGCAGCGGTGGCTTCAGTGGCAATTCCTGCAACGGCGGCTCCAGCGGCATCGGCTCCAGCGGCTTCGGCCCCAGCGGCGGCAGGTGCATCTATGGCGTGGCACCGAGGCAACATCCCCAGGCTGGAGGAAGGGGATGATGTTGAACAGTACCTCACCACGTTTGAGCGGCTGGCAACAGCCTACCGCTGGCCCAGAGAAGAGTGGGCGGTGCTTTTGGTGCCCTATCTGACCGGGAAGGCCCGCGGCGCTTATGTTGCGATGGACATGGGGGCAGCAATGGACTATGACCGGGTGAGGGAAGCGATCCTTCATAAATATGAAATTAATGAGGAGGTGTACCGCAGGAGGTTCCGGGAGCCTGATGTCCAGCCTGGTGAAACTCCCCGTGAGCTGTACACGCACCTCAAGGACTTGTTCTACAAGTGGATCAGGCCGGCAGGGAAGTCATTCGACGATGTCTGCGAGATGCTGATCGCCGAACAGTTTCTTCGGACCCTCGCCCCAGACGTCCGAGTTTGGGTCAAAGAACACGGACCTGCGGATGGCCAGAGGGCGGCAGAGCGGGTAGAGGCCTTCATGTCAGCGCGGCAGCACAGAAACTTCCGGTGGGAGCCAAGACTGACAACCAGAGGTAGGTCTGAGGGGTTTGGTCCTGGGAGTGGTTCCACATCTACTGAGCCCACTAAGATGCCTGCTAGGAATTCAGTAACCCCAGTCAACCCAAGGGATCGCTCCAAGCAGAAGGTTGCAGGGAAGGTAGTGTGCTATCACTGCCAAGACGAAGGTCATATTAAGCCTAATTGCCCTCAGATCAAGGCAAAACACTCAATGAATAGTTGTATGCCCAAACCAGAAGAAGGTAGCAGTTTACTTGGCCGACTGCAAACGATCCCAGTACTAATTAATGGAAAGCCTGCTTCTGCCCTGTTAGATTCAGGAAGTACAAAGACTTTGGTGCAGCCACACTTAGTGGAGGAAAGGGACTTTATACAGGGTAGGAAGGTGAAAGTGCTTTGTGTGAATGGGGATGAGCATGAGTACAGCACAGCAAAGGTCTACCTAAAGGTTAAAAATCAGATGTATCCGATGATTGTGGGCGTGGTGGAGCAGCTGAGTCATCCAGTGGTCATGGGACGAGACCTTGGGGTGCTACCAGAATTGCTCCGTTCTGGTCAGCCAGTTAATGTGGTGGTCACGCGGTCTCAGACCCAGTTCCAGACCCCTGAGGAGGAAAAGAATGAGCACAGGGAACCCAATAGCTTACAGGAGTTGGCCTTCACTGAAGTGAAAATGGCTGCCCCTGACAGATTAAAAACCTTTTTTGTGAGGGAGGGTCTGCTTTACCATCAGCCAGCCGAGGGCAGGGCAGAACAGCTGGTTGTTCCATGGCAGCTCAGGGAAAAGGTGCTAGTATTAGGCCATGAGATCCCGTGGTCAGGGCATCTGAGCAATTCCAAGACCTATGAGAGGATAGCAGCCAGGTTTTTTTGGCCAGGTCTCTATAGGGAGGTGCAGGAGTTCTGCAAAAGTTGCCCCAAGTGCCAGCTGACCAGCAGGAAGACTAGCCCTTATCCCCTGCAGCCACTGCCCATTATTGAGACCCCCTTCTCTCGCATAGCTATGGACTTGGTAGGACCCCTGGAGAGATCCCAACATGGTTATAAATATATTTTGGTGATGTGCGACTATGCCACGCGCTACCCAGAAGCTTTTCCCCTGCGTAAGATCTCTGCTCGTCCCATAGCCCAAGCCCTGTTGCAGTTGTTTTCCAGGGTAGGGATTCCAGAAGAAATCTTGACTGGTCAGGGTACTGCTTTCCTGTCCAAAACCCTGAGAGAGGTATATAGATGGTTAGGCATCAAGGGCATCCGAACCACTCCTTACCACCCCCAGACCGACGGCCTGGTTGAACGATACCACCAAACATTAAAGAGCATGTTAAGGAAGTTTGTGGCAGCTAACGGAAAGGATTGGGACTGCTGGCTACCTTACCTGCTCTTTGCTTACCGAGAGGTTCCTCAGGCTTCCACTGGCTTCTCACCATTTGAACTGCTTTATGGAAGACAGGTGAGGGGTCCTCTGGATGTGCTGAGAGAGTCCTGTGATGGGACCAAAGACACCCAAGACCCGGAGTATCCTGGCCCATGTCCTCAAGATGCGGGACAAAATGGAGGAAATGACTGAACTGGTGCAGTCAAACCTGGAGCATGCCCAGTAACGCCAAAAGAACTGGTATGACAAGACCGCCAGGCAGCGCAACATCCAACCCGGGCAGAGAGTCCTACTTCTGCTGCCCACCTCTGAAAACAAGCTCCTGGTCAGGTGGCAGGGATCATACGAGGTGGTGCGGAAGATGGGTCCAGGTACCTATGAGGTGCACATGCCAGGGAAGAGGAAACCACGACAGACCTTCCACGTGAACCTCATGAAGGAGTGGCACAACAGGCAACCAGGTCTACAGCTCCGTGTGCAGGCGGCACTCGACTGCCCAAGGCCCCAAACCCAGAAGGATGTTCGGTCTTTCCTGGGCCTGGTGGGTGGGTATCGTCGATTTGTGCCAAACTTTGCTCGGAGAGCAGCCCCCTTGTCTGACCTGACTCGGAAGTCAGGCACCTCCCGGATCCAGTGGGGAGAGGAGCAGGAATTGGCATTCCAAGACCTGAAGGAGGCTCTTTGCAAAGACCCGGTGCTGCAGAGACCTGACTTCGAACAGCCCTTCACTGTCCAGACTGACGCCTCTGGGGTTGGTCTTGGGGCAGTGCTCCTCCAGGGAAAGGGGGAGGACCAGAAACCGGTGGCATACAGCAGCCGGAAATTATTTCCGAGAGAGACTTGGTATGCTGCGGTACCGCTGTACAGTGCGGTACAGAGCTGGTAAACAGAACACTGTTGCCGACTTTTTGTCTCGCCACCCTGGTTGCGAGACTGCAGAAGGGGTGGGAAATGTGAGAAAGTGACAGCCCTTTCTCACGTTGAACACAGCTCACCTCACGCACTTCCTGGTCCTCGGCGGAGCGCCCGCCACTGAAGGAGCTGTATTTCAGTGGGCAGACGGCAGGTGGAACAGTCCACTGGGTGTAGGGGTGCACTGTTTGTATTTTTGGATGTAAATATGTATAGTGGGGACTGGGTGATGTATCACATTAATATAATGTGTATATTTTGTATATAAGTATGCTTGTTTGATGTATGTGTACTTTATTCATGTATTTCTTTGGTTGGGTTAATTTAGGATCAGTTAAACACCCCTTCGCCGGTTGTGTCAGTCAAGCATGTTCTGATTGGCTAAACGCCGGGAGGGGATGGGCCTATTTAAAGAGGCCCGCTGTCAGTGTCAGGAGGACTGAGAGACTGAGAGTACGTGAGTCTGTGTCAGCTGACCTGTTGTGAGGCAGCAAGTAAAAGAGTTTTGAGAAGATTTGTAAAAAGAAACGTAAAAATAAATTTACATTTATTTTTGTAAACACCGTCGACCCTCTCCTTTTTGCCGCATCCTCTCTCCCAACACCCGCCGACCACATCCCGAGTCGGGGGTCCGCCTTGGAACCTCACAGGCTCACTTCCGCCCACCTAGACAGAGGGACAGATACAAAGTTAGAGGCACTGATGTGTGAATCTATCTGTGTTTTATCGTATCTTATTACATCATTACATCAAATTGACTACAAAAACCGTCAAAACATGAATTTAATCATCCTATTCAATCTTGACAAATTTGGTTACCAGGGTTTGACACTTTTTTGCAGCAGCGAGTTGATGCAAACAGTGAACAGTGAAGGGGGCTCTCTGCACAGTTTGTGCCAGTCCTCACACCCATTGACTTGTGATCAGTAGTATCGGTGTGTTTTTAGTGTTGACACTACTATTTGGAGATGTTTAAGTAGTCGAAGCTACGGGCTTGCCACCACTTCTAATGACAATGTCTTTCTGCCCCCAATCACCTATAATGGCATCTTTGCTGTTTTCACCGAGCTGTGTAGCAACGCACCTCTCTTTCACTCCGTCATACTCACTGGAGTAGCTTTTGGATAAATTGTACTTGTGCGAGTGGTTTGGGTCAATGTACTTTTTACTTTAACTTGAGTACAATTTCAGAATTTTTTTTTTTTACTGTTACATGGTTTTAATACAGTTTCTCACTTTTACTTTCAAATAGATCAGATTATTTTTGTTCAGATGGAGAAAGGTATGCTTAAGACTCCATCAGGAGTCTTCCATTTCTTCCAACAGTTTTCCCAAAATAGAACAGAAAATGTAGAAACACGTTACTAGTACCTTCATTTTGGTCAATGGGGGAATCTTCATCAAGTTGATGAAATGTGCAGATTTGGTTACGACAAAAAGTAAAGGTGTTCTGACCTTCCTGTGAAAAGTGTAGCGATCACAGATTCCCTCATCCCTCCATGGCAAGTAACACAGGACATAACCAACCATCAGTAATACCGTCCAGTGTTACGATATGTTTTCATAATTGTTTTCTCAGATGTTTTGGGCCAATCATAATTACTTTTGTTTGATCTGAATTATAGCTTGTCCAGGTCTGTATGTCTTCAAGACAAACTTTAATTTGATAAGTCGATCCATATCCATTTTGCCATTTTTATTTGACGAAATCAAACTTGTAAAAAAGAGTTTATCTGTGGGCAGCTTTTTACCTGTAGAGCTCTCTCTGTGGAAACGTGGAGTCAAACGAGGACAGAGATCCACAGTCTTTTGGTTCAATTATGCAAATGTACTTTTCATGAGCACAATAGCAGGTCGACTCTGGGGTGAAATGCTGTGGAGAAACAAAGTGATGATGATGAGCGAGGCTTTGATCTCCTGACTCTGAGGATGAGAGACACGGTGTGATGGTGGCTGTGCAGAACAAAAAAGGCCTCGGAATGTTTCCTGTGGGGCTCCAAATGTTTCCTGTCAGGCTGGAAATGTTTTGCTCTTGTTTAGAAATGCTATCTCCCAGGCAGCAAAATGTTGCCTCTCTCCCTAACCGTTTTAATGAGCAACACATGTAAGGGCCAAAGGTGCGCCACAGAGGGTCCGTGGGCGGGACCCGTGACCTATGAAATGGCTTTTTACGGTTTGATATTTTCGAGATGAGATCAGATCATCACGTCCTGTAGATTAAACCAGGCCTAATTAAACGCTTGCAGCAGTCTTCAAACAGGAAGAGCAGCGTGTGGTCTGAGCATCACTGTTGATGAGCGTGCATGTGTGTGGTGTGTGTGTGTGTGTGTGTGTGTGTGTGTGTGTGTGTGTGTGTGTGTGTGTGTGTGTGTGTGTGTGTGTGTGTGTGTGTGTGTGTGTGTGTGTGTGTGTGTGTGTATGTGTGTGTGTCTATACAACTGCGTGGTCGCAGACAGCTGTTAATGCAGATTATTGCCACTGTGAAGCACCGAGAGCACCGCTGCGCCACAGGAGCCAACAGATGCGACTGGGTGACCTGCTGAGAGCGGCTGCTGCAGGAAGCATCATCAGAAAACCAGCAGGGCTGACTGCTACCGGACTGGAGACTGCTGTTTATACTGGTGTGTGTGTGTGTGTGTGTGTGTGTGTGTGTGTGTGTGTGTGTGTGTGTGTGTGTGTGTGTGTGTGTGTGTGTGTGTGTGTGTGTGTGTGTGTGTGTGTGTGTGTGTGGAGTGAATCATGTGTGAGGGAGGAAAAGATGGAATGTGTGTGTAAATGAGTGTTTTTAATTTGCTCCTGCTTCTGCTTAGCCAGCAGTCAGAGCTGCTGCCTGTTTGAATGTACAGTGATGGATGAGAAGCTGACACACACACGCGTGCGCACACACACACACACACACACACACACACACACACACACACACTGGCAGGCTTCTCTGTCGCTGTCCATGGTTCTGAAACTCTGAAATTCTCAACTCCCTGCAAACACACCATAGAGGAGGAGCAGGTTGCCATGTTGTGGTGGTGATGATGATGATGATGATGATGATGTTGAGGATGAGAATGAGGATGATAATGTTGCCGGTGATGTGACCATAATGACCGTTATGGAGATGATGACAAAGGTGACACGGCAGATGATGATGATGATGATGATGATGATGGTGATTACCGCAGTGCTCTGATAATAAATAAAATGACCACGAAGGTCACGGTGGACATTACAGATTGGATAATGTGCCTTCAAATCATCTTATCAGAATTTGCTTTAATGTTTAAAAATTAAATTTAAATTTTTTAAGGGTTTTTTAAATTTTTGTGGGTTGATTTATACATATTTCATCTATGAAATATGTAATTTGTAATATAATCTATGGATTCAGCTTCTTCATCATATCATCCATGTTACGTTAGAATTCTGTGCAGCTAACATCAGACAAGAGGTGTGCGGCCACGTACTGTATCTGATAATCACACGTACACACTGAGAGGCAATGATCAACATGACCAACACATATTTGGATTATTGGAGGAAGTACAGTCACGATATCCAATCGAATGAGAAGAAATAGATGTACTCATTTAGTTGTCACAAACTCTAAACAGAGGTTCACAACTCCTTTCCTCTGCTGGGGCTAGCAGTAGCTTCATTGCTTCCCTCTGATGGAAGCTGGATGCTGCTATTGGGTTAAAATGTTGAGTGACAGTATCGTCAGCCAATCAGATTCTGATGTGTTATTGACGGACTGCCTCAGGGCCAGCAGAGTTTCTAGTGCTGGTCTGACTGTCGTCATTGAAATGAGCTTGACTGATTGGTTCATGAGCAGGTGGTGATGACTCTGTTATTATCTGCTACTCTGGAGTGATGGTGGCTAATTTAACATCAAGATCCATGATACGATAGTGGACCTGCTTCAGGGTTTGTGAGTAGAAGAAGACCGACACCAGAAATGATGAGCGAACTCAGACCAACAAAGGCTTGGTGCAGCAGGATGGACTTAATCTATAAATGATGGCGAGTGATAGCTTTTTTTGTTTTGTTTTGTTTTTTTACTTTCCCTGGGTTAGATTGGTGCTACTTTGGCATTTGGTGCTGTTTTTCGATTGTAAAGTGGTGTTTCCCATACAATATATTTACTGTAGGACATCATGTGTGGCTGCAAGGCAGGTGGAGGGCTGGTGGGGTGTGCTGGCCTGCTGACATTGACTGAAACACCACCGCATGCTACTGTCAACTTCCTTGTTTGCATTTTGAATCAGAATGTTTTATTAAAATTGACTTCATGTTGAGATTCTAGTAATTTTTGGAAAAATGGTTTGGTTTTGAGAAAATATCAACTTTTTTTTCACATATACAAGGTTATGATGGCGCAATTCTCCTGGTCCGGAACACTCAAGATTAAGTTAAGATGAATGTTGCCCCTGAGTTTGACACTCCAGCTCTTTAAGATGTTCTTTCACTGTTAACACTCATCAAAAATATCTTCCCCTCTGTATTAAACACAAATCACACTATGTCGAGATATATATTTTGAAACCAGCGTTAAAAAAAATGTCCTTGAAACTGAAGCAATAGAGCAGCAAACAGAATATATTGAACATTACAAAAGAAACAGCAACAACAATGGTGATGATCTGTGCAGACATGCATCATTTATTTATTCCATATTTTTACTGCTGTTCTGCTGGTGCAGGTTAAGTGTTGACCTCCACATTGACCTGGGTTTGACACTGAACAACAACAACAACAACAAAAGAAAACAGCCAAGTACAACATGAAATGACTTCCTATAGTGAACTCCTGTAAAATGAAGGAACTGCTGAATAAACTCTCTTCGTTATGTTATTTTCTTTAGCTTTTATTTACATTCCCTGAAAGTTTTCTCCCTGGAATAAAGAGTTTGACCATGCTAATGATCATAGCATCACTGATATTAACAGTGATGAAGAGGAGTGTTGATTTTTAAACCTCCCAGCAGTTTGGATCACTTACACTCCCCCCTGCTCTTGCTCAGTTTTATATTTCCACCTGACCTCTGATTGATTTCAGTTTGGCTTACTGTCAATGCGCTTCCTCCTCCGCATTCATCATATTTCGGATATTAAATTCTCCACCGCGGATTTATATTCCTCAACATCGAATCTGGTTACAGCCAACACTTAATATCAACGGCTCATCAATTCTTAATGTGGTCAAATCCAAACAGAGAGTGCAGGCAGAGACCTCCGGTTTCAGCAGGATGGACTGGACATTCATCATCGTCCTCATCATCGCCATGGTCAGGGTTAAACCCTCCAATATGGTTTGTCCATTGAACACCCTCTCCTGAGCGGTGGCCACACAAGTGAGACACAGTGAGAATCTGCAGAACACCAACAGGTTTTATTGGGCTAATTTAGACGATCGGTTGCACTTTTGTGTAGCACAGAGGAAGATGACAGGGCAGCACTGAAACTTCCTCCAGGGAATAAAAACAAGCCCAGTTTTCCTTACAATGGACTGATTAGGGATAACAACATCGCCAACTAACGCGCAGACCCTCCTTTCTAATCGATGGCACAAGCTCAAGACAACGTCTGGAGGTGTGCTGTGGTATCTGGCCCCCAGGTCTGAGAAGTACATGGCTGTACAGCACATGCCAACGTATTCTCCAATCAGAGGCAGAGTTGGGTGGTGAGTCATTACGAGGCAAGTATTTCAAACTGATGAATTATACTGATATCATGTGACAATGAGAAAATACTATGGATTAATTCTCACTAAGTAGAGTAGTGTCACATGCCCCTGCTTCTCATTACATGGCATATCTGGGCTGCTTCATTAAAAAGAAAGGCAAAAATGTGTTTATTTCTCTCAACATATAGTTTACTTTTAATCAGATTTATTATGCATGTTATGCATCATAATTGCTTAACTAATATTAGTCATGTGTTTCAGTTCTTTTGAAATACAGACTATTCATC
>NC_137658.1:27073051-27093961 GCF_963422515.1 Blennius ocellaris
GAACGTCCATGTATGCTCATTTTACCTTGTATCAATTGAAAATGCAGTTTTCTCAGGGAAAATGTTTTCTTTCTTTCAGTTGAGAAAATTTGAAGGCACATTTGTAACCTAATAAAAATGTTTGGGTGTCATCAGCATTGAAATGTGCTTTTATATTGTTTTCTTCATCAGCATTTGCAGGCAAGATAAAAGCAAACTAACTCCAACAACCAATGAATGAACCAAAATCATAAGTTGTATTAATTAACATTAAAATCAGAGCCTTGTATTGCAGGATATGTTGGCAAGCTTGTATTCCTTTAGATCTGTTTGAGGGCACAGGCTTTATTTTGGCATTGAATGTTGAATTATTGATATTACATGTAAAAGATAAACAGATGGTTCAGCTCTTTTTCTGAAAGAAATGGTGTAAATATGTCAATCTTTTGAACAGAAACATCCCTCTCCATTGCCGTCTGATGAAAGACGACATATTTTGATGTATCTGCTACTGGAAAGCAAATCTTTTATACTGTTTGAGACACACAATCAATCAAAATACCACATGCAGAGAACATTTATGAGCTGATCTGAGCAAGTACACTTTATTGTAATTAAAAGCCAAACACACACTTGCTGTCAGTGACTCCTCTTTTGAATTACAAAATGTTTAAGAACACATCTTGCTGAGCTTAGATTTTCTGTGTTCAGGGATTTAGTTAACACTGTGAAATGTGTTCGTATTATCAGGTGTCTGTGTGTGTGTGTGTGTGTGTGTGTGTGTGTGTGTGTGTGTGTGTGGTGCTTTGTTCTTTTGTTATGTATGTATTGAAGTGTCCTTCAGGGGTCCGTTTCACGAAGCAGGTTTAAGAAGCCATGGGCTTAACCCCGAGCTCTGAATTGAGTTACACTGAGACAGAAAACGCGGAGTTTTCGGTTTCACGACACCGGATTATGATCAGTTTGATGAACTCGGAGTAGTTTCACCTGGAGTCAAGCGCGTGCACCACGACTCTAAAAAGACCGCATCAATGGAGCCCCGATTCAACGAGTCACCATGACAACTGAGACGCGGAGGGCGGGGTTTTTGACGCCAGTGGAGCAGGAAGTATTGATCCCATCATATGGCGAATATGAACATATAAAAAAAAAAAATGCAACGTTGCAGCGGCTGCTAAAGAGAGGGAGGCGGCGTGGAAGAAGATTGCTGCTCAAGTGAATGCGTAAGTTCAAACGTCTTTGTCATCGCAACATTATTGCAAGGGAATACTGCTTGATGGTAGCTTATTAATTTATTTCTTTTAGGTGCAATTCCGCGGGGGAGAAGCCTCTTGGCAGCAGCTGAAAGTGAAATATAAAAACATTGTCCAATCGGGTAAGACCGCTGACAATTTAATTGTTAATCAATACATTTCTTAACGTAATTTCGATCATGTGTGACATTGTACAGTAAATATCAAGTGGCCATTTGACTGTGAGGTGTTTTATTCCCAACATAATGCTGTTTTCAAACACATAAATGTCTCACCCATATCATGTGCTGTCAAATAACTAAGGCTAAACTAACGCAGACTTTACTCCAACAGAAAGAAGGCAGATGTAAAACGGGTGGTGGCCCAGCACCTCCACCTTTAATAGAGGCAGAGGAGCCCTAAGCCAGAATGTTGGGAGGCCAGTGGCTGAGGGAATCCCTGGAGGAGCTCCTCTTCAGACCTCACCCCTCAAGATACCACTTCCTTCATAATATATAATATGCCGAGGCCTATATATCTCTTTAAGCCTCCTTTTGTTCATCTCTATTTCCCCATCATGTCTTTTTTTTGTCACCCAACAGATTGGGATGGTGCTCTCTGCCTGCTGGACCCCCTCATGCCACAACAGACCTTGTAAGTAGGCAACACTCCAAAGATCTTGTTAAATGGTAGTTTAAATATACTGAAACATATTCATCTAGGATGAAGAGGACGAGGAAACCCTGTCTGCTGCCTTTACAGAGGAGGATCCACAAAGGCCTATAGAGGTATGATAGTTCTCATCCTGTTTACATTTCTGAAACATTGTGGTGGAATAAAGAGTGATATTTTGTCTACACTGAAGTATTGACACATTATTTTTAACAGGGCCTGGCTGGGCAGCAGCAGGAGGGTCCCTCAACATCCACTGCAAGGACTGACACAGTGAGACAGATGTTCAGTAAACACCAGAGGTTCATTCTGTGGAATTCATATCCAACTGTAATAATTGAGTGTCCTCCTTATGTCCTCCCAGTTATCTGTAAAACAGATCTATAGACTCCACCTGCTCCAGAAGATGGAAAACACTGGAGCACAAGTTAAGGGTGGGTGTACAGTCCCAGGTAAATTATGCTAACTACTAACTACATTAACTAAACTAGCGCTTGTATTTGTAGGAAATAAAAAAGACCAAATGAATTGTGCATCATGTCTTTATTTGGTGGTGGTGGTGGTGATCAGACCCCGAAGTGATGATGGCATATGGTGTCTCTGACAGCTCTGCCATTTGCGAGGAAACTCAGCGCAACACACAATATCTGCTATGACGTCAGGGCAAGGCTCAGCTGGTGATGTTGCTAATGTACAGAGCGATTAAACTGTGGATGTACAGGTCTCGGCAGTAAAACGGTACGGCTCAAAAAGGAAGGTGTCTGCAAATGCCAGTACATCTATGGTCTGATGATGCGAATATTATCTGCGAATATTAAATTCTCGGCGAAGTAACGCTGCACCTTCATCAATCCGATCATTATCAAAAGCACATTCCATATTGAGGGAATAAAGTTGACGTCTAATTTGCCTCTGGAATAAGGCACTGCAGAACTGTTTCACCAAAACTCCCCCGCTGAATGAGGAAATGAAATCCCGTGTCCGTCGGAAAGGGGGCGGAGCCAGAGCAAAACTCCGTGTTCACTGACAAAAACCTGCTCCCGACCAGGTTAGTTCTAGAGCGTCTGTTGCCCCGGTAACTGACCGGGAGTTGACGTTACACCGCTTCGTGAAACAGGCTTGAGTTACCCCGCTTCCTCCGGTTTGAGTTACCTCCCTTTGTGAAACGGAAAATCCCGCATTTCCCTCAACTCGGTGTTCAATAACCTGGGGTAATCCTTAAACCTGCTTCGTGAAACGGACCTCAGTTCTGCCCATACAGACAGTCCCCGATAGAGAAAATAAAGTGGGTTGTATTGCCCTAATTTGTCCTCTTGTTTGCACAAGTTCAGTGGAGTCGTTATAATTATGGGCACCTTATAGAGAAAATGCCACCATGTCTAATCCAGACATCATTTTCAAAACATTGCAGTGTAAACATAAAACTTTTATGAAACAAACAATCTAAAAAAAGGATTTTCACATTGTTGTTTGAATGGAGCCTCAGACTTTTCAATGAGTCGAACTGCTTGTTAGTGTGACTGACTTTGTGTGACTTTCCATTCTGCGGTTTTGTGTGGCGTAAAATACTACTTTTTCCACCACAATTTATCTTATTTAGCCAAAAATGGAATTCTATTAATATTAATGCAAAAAAAACATACATTCTTGATCCAATTATTTGGGCAAATGAGGCTTAATCTGTAATTACTTGGAGGCTTGAGCTGTTCTGACGAGCCTCTCTCCATTTTGTTTAACTGTTTCAGTTGTTATGCTTTAATTAGGTGTATTTGTCATCTCTTGTAAAGTCCTCTCCTGAATGTGGCTTTGCTGATTGAACCGATAAAGACGTCACCTGCAGCCTGAATGCAGGTGACGCTCTTGAGTTCCGAAAGCAGCAGAGTTCTTGATCTGCTTCACACACTGTTGACATTACCACCGTGTGTGTGTGTGTGTGTGTGTGTGTGTGTGTGTGTGTGTGTGTGTGTGTGTGTGTGTGTGTGTGTGTGTGTGTGTGTGTGTGTGTATGTGTGTGCATACAGTATGCTCAACTGGGTGTGTGGGAGAGGCAGATTGTATGTAACGAGATGCATGAATATCTGTTGGTGTATTTGTATGGCAGCTTTGTGAGTATTTCTATGTGAATAAGATTGTGTGTGTGTGTGTGTGTGTGTGTGTGTGTGTGTGTGTGTGTGTGTGTGTGTGTGTGTGTGTGTGTGTGTGTGTGTGTGTGTGTGTGTGTGTGTGTGTGGTGGAGCGGCACAGTGCTGGGCTGCATTTCAGTGATAAGCGGTGATGAGTGAGCGCGGAGAGAGTAAGAGGGGGTTGGAGGGCTGAAGTGTGACATCCAGCCAGGGGCTTTTTGGTGGTGGTGGGGTGGGGGGGGGCACTGAGGCACACTTCTCCAGCCCTCCACCCACTACACCCCAGTCTTCACACCTCCACCCACCCACTCTCCGTTTCCGAGTTGAGAAATGAGAGCTGCTACACAGTGGTTGACTCTGCCTGATGCCTGGCAGCCCCGCTGACGTCCTCGCCCCCACCGCCCTCCCGCTCCAACAGCACCGGGGCTACAGAATCCAATCCGTCATCAGATACACCTCTTGGGGCCCCCACTCGGTGCTGGAATTGAACGTCTCGCATCTTGCAGATTGTGAGAGCCGAACCGGCTGCTGCACGCGTGGCTGCGCCACCGCTGGATGGATCCACCGTTTGGATTAAGGCGTTAACCTGCGTCCCGCTCCGCGAATCCGCCAAGCTGGGGCTGACAGGCCACAGGCTGAGGCGGCCAGGCATGCCGCCGCTCCGGACCACTGCCATGTGGGTACAACTTTAGACAGGGTGGCTGGTGTCACTGCAGTGGATGAGACACGGTCCAGCAGGGAGGCGTCTGCGCTCCAGCAGCCACGACAGGCCGACATGAGATCAGAGCAGAACAGTGGAAACAGGTTTAATAATAATAAAGATTATATGTTGATCCGCTGCAGTAGACTGAACAGAAAGTAACTTTAGAAACATCACTGAGCCACCACAGGCTGGGGGTGAGGCAGAGAGAGGACCATTTCTACTCAAGGCAGGAGAAACTTTTCCAAACTGAGCTTTTCAACCTCTTTTAGATTTGCTGCATATTTATCAGGTATCAAAGGGTCATTATTCAAAATTAACTTTCTGAAGGTTCTCCAACAGTAATAATCCTGTAATGACACTCCAGAAGTGAATAAAGTGTGTCCTCTCTCTCCCGAGCTTGTTCCAGGTTTTAAAAAGTGTGTTGCTCCAACCAGCCAATCAGAAATCAAACCCTATATATTGTCATCGGGGGTTCAGCCAATCACAATCAAGGTAGGTCCTCCCTTTCACTCCTCACACAACTAGGCAGCTCTGCTCTGGCACATGGCACCACGAGAGGAAGTACTTCCTCCTCTTCCCAAGATGTGGGCGGAGCCAGTCCAGCTCACACAGATACAGCAGATTCCGGGCCTGGGACTCTGCGCCCTTTGTCCTTCTCTTGTGGGCCCCTCTTGCCTGGGGGGGGGGGGGGGGGGGGGGGGGGGGGGGGGGGTCCTCTCTGCACGCTCCGTCTGGTGCCTTCCAGGTTGGGGTGAGGCTCTCCATGGTGGGTTGTCAGGGCCTCCCTGGGTCTGGGGGGACGAAGGGTGCCGGAGTGGCAGCGTCCGGCCCTGGTGGCTTCGGGCCCCGGGGTGGTGCTGCGGGCCCCCCCACAACAGGTCCAACCACACCTAGTGGACAAACCACACACACACACACACACACACACACACACACCCACACACACACACACACACACTATCTTATTCACATAGAAATACTCACAAAGCTGCCATACAAATACACCAACAGATATTGATTGAATGATTGAATGATTGAATGATTGAATGATTGAATGTGAGCTGGTGGGAAACATGGAGATTCTTGAGACCTTCAAACAAAACAAATAAATCTCGGAGTAGAAGTGAAGTGGAAGACTTAAAGTTTTACTTGGCTGGCAATCTGACAAAGCGTTTCTAATCGCACTTCAGTTTCTATTACTTTCTTCTAGTTATAGTCCACTGAGGAGACGCGGGAGCTTCAGATCTGAATGAAGGTGGTCCACTTCTCACTGCGCTGCACTCCGGCTCTAAAAAGCTTCAGTTTCATCTGAAATGAACTCCGTGTGTCTGATTATCTGCCCGACGGGGTGGAACTTCATTTTATTAACCCTGATTTCTGCAGGGAAGCTTCACTGCTTCCCTGCTGCTGCTGCTGCCCACACACACACACACACACACACACACACACACACACACACACACACACACACACACACACACACACACACACACACACACACACAGCTTTAACTCTCAGGACTCTGACTCACTGTGGATAGACCTGAACTCCGTCCGTCTGACCGGCTGCTGGATCTCGGCCCAGCGTCCTGGCGTCCCTGGCGTCCCCGACGTTCCCGGTGTCCCCGGCATCCCCGTTGTCCCCGGTGTCCCCGGCATCTCCGGTATCCCCGGCATCCGGAGGATGAAACACTCAACAGTCCATCACAGGACGAACACAGAGAGAAAAACATTCACACCTTTAAAGTCTCACATTTTACGTTGAAAATGGCCACATACAGTCCGTTGTGCATCTTCTATTACTATTCCTTTTAACTAATAAAGACAAATTCAAGGAAATACTGGATCATTGACAATAAATGTGTTTATTTGAAGAATTTCTAAAAATGGCACATCATGAATAATGAAGTGGACCTGGCTCATTTGATTTTGCATTTACATGCTCAGATATTTGGCATTTCATTGTCCACTACTCTTAGGAAATGTGTCTTTATATTTGTCTTTTTATTGATATGTATGACTGTTTTTAAGATTTGAATAATAATAATAATAATCATAAGCATAACAATATAATAATAATAATAATAATAATAATAATAATAATAATAATAATAATAATAATAATAATAATAATAATAAAACAAGTTTACAAACGTCTTGGTGGTTTGGAGCCTGTTGCGTACTGGTTTTTGTTTTTGTCCCCCAGGCCTGATGTCTGACACCCCTGATATATTACACATATTCAGTTCTTTCTTCTGTAAATGAAAATTATTGTTTCATCTGACAGTAGTTATCAATTATGTACAAGCAATGTCTTTTTTATTTTATAGATATTTGATGGATTATTCAATCTATTGGTTTATACTGTATGTATACTGCTTTAAAGGTATTTTAAATAATTTGAATATCCTTCAAATGTTTAACAGGCTGGAATCAAACGAGGTATCCTTAAGCTTTTCTACAGGCTGTACTGTTCTTAAAGGTGCCATATCAATCAACTTATTTTATTATTATTATTTCTGAACCAAGATGTCAGAGCTGGTGTTTCAGTGCAGCTGAATTAGACTTTGATATTCATGAGAACTCCAGAAAGTTTGAGTTTTACACAAGAAATGGTGCTGCAGAGGAAAGACAAGCATGTTCACATGAAACACCAGAAGTTTCTCCAGTATAAAAAAAAAGGAAGTCTAGCATGAATCAAAACCTCCAACTTTCATGCTTTGTTGTTTTTGTTTGTCTTTATTGTGATGAATTTTGTATACTCACCTCGGAGGAGAAAAGATGGTCTCACCTGACCAGCAGCGCCTCAAAGAAATTCTCTCTTTTTTGTTTTATCAACTGAAAACACTTGAGAAACTCTGTTTAATCATCTTCAAACACTTCTTTAGAAAAATGTTTTTCTGTGTTCTCTCTCCATTCCCCCATTCTGTTATTAATCACACCTGGCACTCATTGTACCTACTAGCAGTTGTTGCAGGAACATATTTAATTTATCTTTGTTTCATTTACTACAAACACTTTGAAAACCGTTTCAAAGAGTTTTGTTTTTGCTGCAGGTTAATTGTAGTGCCTGTAAAAGGCCAAAGGGGGGTTTATTTTCTCTTTCTGTAATGTACATTTGTACTTTCTCCACTTTACATGTCCAATTACAGCAAATAATGTGAAAGCAGAGAATTTGCACACGGATTCAACAAGTCCAGTTCACCAGGATTGACTTAATTTAATGTGGTAATGCGTATTTAGCCTTTCCCCAGCTATAGACTCCATTAAAAGTTAATGCATCTGGCTATGTTTTCAACCTTCGAGGTCAAATCTAATGTGTTTATTGCAGTTCAAGTGCACCACGAGCCACATTACAACCCAAGGTCTCAGTGTAGATAATCACATCAGAGGTCAGGAGCTGAACTGGAGCAGCAGTTAGATAATTAAGAAAACACAGAAGCACATAATGATGTTTATTCTCCACCAAATAGTTGCTCCTTTTTCTGGCTCTCTGGTGAATTATGAGATAATTGTGGCTCCAAATGGCTGGAAAGATGATTCAATGAGATAACTCAGTTTTCACATGTCACAAGTTATAAATATTAAATCACTAATTTTATAATTACATGTCTTCAAAAGAGAATCAACATTTTCTAATGTGACATTAACCCAATTTAGAAACCATCAGGTCACTAACGGCCGTATTTTTTTAATGGATGATCATTATGCGTCGCTTGTAAAATGTTAATCGGCTAATTGTCAGTTTAAAAAAAAAACCTGAACTATATCTTCCAGACTCTGGAGAAAATTTGTCTTCATCAATTATTTAGAACTGATTGATCTCAGGACAATACAGTGAATAGTGTCATCATTCCGGGCCTGCTGTGTGTGTGTGTGTGTGTGTGTGTGTGTGTGTGTGTGTGTGTGTGTGTGTGTGTGTGTGTGTGTGTGTGTGTGTGTGTGTGTGTGTGTGTGTGTGTGTGTGTGGTTAAATTACCAGGCTAACTTTGAACATAGGCACAATGTCGCGACTGTAATACCACAACAATCAAGTTGTCAGTCTGCCATCAGCCAATCATGAGTTTCTCAGAACTTTCAGAAGCTGTGATTGGTTGATTGGGTGGAAATGGGCGGCGTCTGAACCAGAGACTTCTGTGAAACACCCTCTTCGGTTTTTTTTCCCTACAATCTGACTCCAGACAGTATTTGTATCTCAAAGTTTAACTTTAAGGGCATCATGAAACCATGAAACTGAGTTTGTGTGTACATAGTTACAAAGGTATTTTTTTTATGTTATTTTCAGTCTCACTGAATGAATTCCAAGTGTGTCACATTTGAATCTGTACAACCTGTAGCTGTCTGTGTTTTCAAGTTTCCAGTTGGTTGAACTGAGTGCAGATCTGAGAGACAGAGTGTGATTCTGCAGATACCACTACTCGCTTCATTTTCTCTCCACAGCAGCTGAACTGCCATGTGAAGGCCAAGAGCTCTATGAGCACACTTTCTTAATATCTTTATTTGAAAAAAGACACTATTGTGACGCGCACCGCATAAATCAACATTTCAAAAGGTAATCTGCTCTTTGTGTGTGTGTGTGTGTGTGTGTGTGTGTGTGTGTGTGTCCACCGGTGCACCGTCACATGGGAACTTCAGATCTGTTTCGAATGGCAGTGTAAGAAATGTTCAGGAGTCTTTGAGTCAAGTGATAAGAGGAAAAAGAAATATGAAGCCTCACGGTGAGTATGCAGTGCTCATTACAGAGCGGCGGTCACATTGACAAAGAAGCTTTTCTAACCACCAGGAGTCTGACTAAGAGGTGCTAAAAGAGATCCCTCTCGAGAGCCATTCAGAACCATGCTGAAAGAAACTTTTGTGAAGAGGAATCTAAGATGGGAGCTGGTTTGATCCCACCGTTATTGATCGCAATATGTTTTTGTGTGATCTCAGCAGCGTGTCTGATTTCAGGTAAAAAGCAAAGAGGTTATTGAAGGTTATGTTTAGACAGTCGGTTGGTTCAAGTTCAGATTCTACAACAGAACAGTGTCCATCCTCCAATTCCAGCACCTGATTAGGACCACTTCCAAAAAACTCAGTTTTCTTCTTCAAGCAACATGATTTGCGGAACCACATTTGAACTTTGGCTGCATGATGTCAGATGCAAAACTAACAAATGAAAAACATTGTTGAGTATTGCGATACTGATTTCAGAAAAACACACAATACGCAGATGATTTCAAGTCTTTGCACAGAGAATTTGTTCTTCCAAATAACATTGATGTTTCTCTTTCCCATAATTAACAGCAGTTGTTGTTGTTGTTGTTCATTTTTATCTTTCAATGTTTGTTCTTGTGCTCTGTTGTGTCTTGGTATGAGAAAATTAAAGCTGTCAATCAATTTATCAACTTTTTTCATAAATAAATTGCACAATATTACTAAAATACTTTCAATCTTTCACCCTTCTGCCATATTTAATATTTTGGATTTGAAGATCATGAATACACAGTGCCTGAAAACATAATTCTTGGCAGTTCAATTAATGCAATATCAATATGATTCCCATAAACCGCAACATCTTAGGCCACATTTACATGTTCCCAGGTATTTGAAAAAACTGTGACATTTCTCTGCATTTCTTGCATTTACACATAAACGCAGCTCCGACTCACCACAAACGATGATTCCTGAAAACTCTGGCCATGGTGGAGAGCTGGAAAAGAACACATTTCTCTCACTTTCCCCTGTGGCTCTAATGACTGATATAATCTCCATTATCACAAGGTCTGAATGTAAAGCAAAGGAAAAGAGGAACTCAAGGTAAATGGTTGCTAATTGAATAAAGAACCAATCAAACACAAAAACTGGACTTCACTGTGTTGGTTCTACAACATCCAGAACATTCCTGGTTGGGATCTAGGTTCCAGATGATCTCAAGTTGTTCCAGCAGATTATTGCTTTGGTAATTTACATGATCTGCTCCCTTTAGTCATGCTGAGTTTCCCTGAATGCTCGGATGAGCTGGCCCTTTAAATGTTGTCGACACAAGGAATTGTGGGGCAGCATGAGCTGGTCTCCTTTGCTAAAGGAGGCATCGATGTTTCCTCGGCTAAAGGAGGCTCTCTATGAAGCATCAATGTTTCCTAGGCTAAAGGAGGCTCTCTATGAAGCATCAATGTTTCCTAGGCTAAAGGAGGCTCTCTATGAAGCATCAATGTTTCCTAGGCTAAAGGAGGCTCTCTATGAAGCATCGATGTTTCCTAGGCTAAAGGAGGCTCTCTATGAAGCATCGATGTTTCCTAGGCTAAAGGAGGCTCTCTATGAAGCATCGATGTTTCCTAGGCTAAAGGAGGCTCTCTATGAAGCATCAATGTTTCCTAGGCTAAAGGAGGCTCTCTATGAAGCATCAATGTTTCCTAGGCTAAAGGAGGCTCTCTATGAACCATCAATGTTTCCTAGGCTAAAGGAGGCTCTCTATGAAGCATCAATGTTTCCTAGGCTAAAGGAGGCTCTCTATGAAGCATCAATGTTTCCTAGGCTAAAGGAGGCTCTCTATGAAGCATCAATGTTTCCTAAGCTAAAGAAGGCTCTCTATGAAGCATCAATGTTTCCTCGGCTAAAGGAGGCTCTCTATGAAGCATCAATGTTTCCTAGGCTAAAGGAGGCTCTCTATGAAGCATCAATGTTTCCTAGGCTAAAGGAGGCTCTCTATGAAGCATCAATGTTTGCTGGCTAAAAAAGGCTCTCTATGAAGCATCAATGTTTCCTAGGCTAAAGGAGGCTCTCTATGAAGCATCAATGTTTCCTAGACTAAAAGAGGCTCTCTATGAAGCATCAATGTTTGCTAGGCTAAAGAAGGCTCTCTATGAAGCATCAATGTTTCCTAGGCTAAAGAAGGCTCTCTATGAAGCATCAATGTTTCCTAGGCTAAAGGAGGCTCTCTATGAAGCATCAATGTTTGCTAGGCTAAAGAAGGCTCTCTGTGAAGCATCAATGTTTCCTAGGCTAAAGAAGGCTCTCTATGAAGCATCAATGTTTCCTAGGCTAAAGGAGGCTCTCTATGAAGCATCAATGTTTGCTGGCTAAAAAAGGCTCTCTATGAAGCATCAATGTTTCCTAGGCTAAAGAAGGCTCTCTATGAAGCATCAATGTTTCCTAGGCTAAAGGAGGCTCTCTATGAAGCATCAATGTTTGCTAGGCTAAAGGAGGCTCTCTATGAAGCATCAATGTTTCCTCGGCTAAAGGAGGCTCTCTATGAAGCATCAATGTTTCCTAGGCTAAAGGAGGCTCTCTATGAAGCATCAATGTTTCCTAGGCTAAAGGAGGCTCTCTATGAAGCATCGATGTTTCCTAGGCTAAAGGAGGCTCTCTATGAAGCATCGATGTTTCCTAGGCTAAAGGAGGCTCTCTATGAAGCATCGATGTTTCCTAGGCTAAAGGAGGCTCTCTATGAAGCATCAATGTTTCCTAGGCTAAAGGAGGCTCTCTATGAAGCATCAATGTTTCCTAGGCTAAAGGAGGCTCTCTATGAACCATCAATGTTTCCTAGGCTAAAGGAGGCTCTCTATGAAGCATCAATGTTTCCTAGGCTAAAGGAGGCTCTCTATGAAGCATCAATGTTTCCTAGGCTAAAGGAGGCTCTCTATGAAGCATCAATGTTTCCTAAGCTAAAGAAGGCTCTCTATGAAGCATCAATGTTTCCTCGGCTAAAGGAGGCTCTCTATGAAGCATCAATGTTTCCTAGGCTAAAAGAGGCTCTCTATGAAGCATCAATGTTTGCTAGGCTAAAGAAGGCTCTCTATGAAGCATCAATGTTTCCTAGGCTAAAGAAGGCTCTCTATGAAGCATCAATGTTTCCTAGGCTAAAGGAGGCTCTCTATGAAGCATCAATGTTTGCTAGGCTAAAGAAGGCTCTCTATGAAGCATCAATGTTTCCTAGGCTAAAGAAGGCTCTCTATGAAGCATCAATGTTTCCTAGGCTAAAGGAGGCTCTCTATGAAGCATCAATGTTTGCTGGCTAAAAAAGGCTCTCTATGAAGCATCAATGTTTGCTAGGCTAAAGGAGGCTCTCTATGAAGCATCAATGTTTCCTCGGCTAAAGGAGGCTCTCTATGAAGCATCAATGTTTCCTAGGCTAAAGGAGGCTCTCTATGAAGCATCAATGTTTCCTAGGCTAAAGGAGGCTCTCTATGAAGCATCGATGTTTCCTAGGCTAAAGGAGGCTCTCTATGAAGCATCGATGTTTCCTAGGCTAAAGGAGGCTCTCTATGAAGCATCGATGTTTCCTAGGCTAAAGGAGGCTCTCTATGAAGCATCAATGTTTCCTAGGCTAAAGGAGGCTCTCTATGAAGCATCAATGTTTCCTAGGCTAAAGGAGGCTCTCTATGAACCATCAATGTTTCCTAGGCTAAAGGAGGCTCTCTATGAAGCATCAATGTTTCCTAGCCTAAAGGAGGCTCTCTATGAAGCATCAATGTTTCCTAGGCTAAAGGAGGCTCTCTATGAAGCATCAATGTTTCCTAAGCTAAAGAAGGCTCTCTATGAAGCATCAATGTTTCCTCGGCTAAAGGAGGCTCTCTATGAAGCATCAATGTTTCCTAGGCTAAAAGAGGCTCTCTATGAAGCATCAATGTTTGCTAGGCTAAAGAAGGCTCTCTATGAAGCATCAATGTTTCCTAGGCTAAAGAAGGCTCTCTATGAAGCATCAATGTTTCCTAGGCTAAAGGAGGCTCTCTATGAAGCATCAATGTTTGCTAGGCTAAAGAAGGCTCTCTATGAAGCATCAATGTTTCCTAGGCTAAAGAAGGCTCTCTATGAAGCATCAATGTTTCCTAGGCTAAAGGAGGCTCTCTATGAAGCATCAATGTTTCCTCGGCTAAAGGGGGCTCTCTATGAAGCATCAATGTTTCCTAGGCTAAAGGGGGCTCTTTATGAAGCATCAATGTTTCCTAGGCTAAAGGAGGCTCTCTATGAAGCATCAATGTTTCCTAGGCTAAAGAAGGCTCTCTATGAAGCATCAATGTTTCCTAGGCTAAAGGAGGCTCTCTATGAAGCATCAATGTTTGCTAGGCTAAAGGAGGCTCTCTATGAAGCATCAATGTTTCCTAGGCTAAAGGGGGCGCTCTATGAAGCATCAATGTTTCCTAGGCTAAAGGGGGCTCTCTATGAAGCATCAATGTTTCCTAGGCTAAAGGAGGCTCTCTATGAAGCATCAATGTTTCCTAGGCTAAAGAAGGCTCTCTATGAAGCATCAATGTTTCCTAGGCTAAAGGGGGCTCTCTATGAAGCATCAATGTTTCCTAGGCTAAAGGAGGCTCTCTATGAAGCATCAATGTTTGCTAGGCTAAAGAAGGCTCTCTATGAACCATCAATGTTTCCTAGGCTAAAGGGGGCGCTCTATGAAGCATCAATGTTTCCTAGGCTAAAGGGGGCTCTCTATGGACCATCAATGTTTCCTAGGCTAAAGGAGGCTCTCTATGAAGCATCAATGTTTCCTAGGCTAAAGAAGGCTCTCTATGAAGCATCAATGTTTCCTAGGCTAAAGGAGGCTCTCTATGAAGCATCAATGTTTCCTCGGCTAAAGGGGGCTCTCTATGAAGCATCAATGTTTCCTAGGCTAAAGGGGGCTCTTTATGAAGCATCAATGTTTCCTAGGCTAAAGGAGGCTCTCTATGAAGCATCAATGTTTCCTAGGCTAAAGAAGGCTCTCTATGAAGCATCAATGTTTCCTCGGCTAAAGGGGGCGCTCTATGAAGCATCAATGTTTCCTAGGCTAAAGGGGGCGCTCTATGAAGCATCAATGTTTCCTAGGCTAAAGGGGGCTCTCTATGAACCATCAATGTTTCCTAGGCTAAAGGAGGCTCTCTATGAAGCATCAATGTTTCCTAGGCTAAAGAAGGCTCTCTATGAAGCATCAATGTTTCCTAGGCTAAAGGGGGCGCTCTATGAAGCATCAATGTTTCCTAGGCTAAAGGAGGCTCTCTATGAAGCATCAATGTTTCCTAGGCTAAAGGAGGCTCTCTATGAAGCATCAATGTTTCCTAGGCTAAAGGGGGCTCTCTATGAACCATCAATGTTTCCTAGGCTAAAGGAGGCTCTCTATGAAGCATCAATGTTTGCTAGGCTAAAGAAGGCTCTCTATGAAGCATCAATGTTTCCTAGGCTAAAGGGGGCGCTCTATGAAGCATCAATGTTTCCTAGGCTAAAGGGGGCTCTCTATGAACCATCAATGTTTCCTAGGCTAAAGGAGGCTCTCTATGAAGCATCAATGTTTCCTAGGCTAAAGAAGGCTCTCTATGAAGCATCAATGTTTCCTAGGCTAAAGGAGGCTCTCTATGAAGCATCAATGTTTCCTCGGCTAAAGGGGGCTCTCTATGAAGCATCAATGTTTCCTAGGCTAAAGGGGGCTCTTTATGAAGCATCAATGTTTCCTAGGCTAAAGGAGGCTCTCTATGAAGCATCAATGTTTCCTAGGCTAAAGAAGGCTCTCTATGAAGCATCAATGTTTCCTCGGCTAAAGGGGGCGCTCTATGAAGCATCAATGTTTCCTAGGCTAAAGGGGGCGCTCTATGAAGCATCAATGTTTCCTAGGCTAAAGGGGGCTCTCTATGAACCATCAATGTTTCCTAGGCTAAAGGAGGCTCTCTATGAAGCATCAATGTTTCCTAGGCTAAAGAAGGCTCTCTATGAAGCATCAATGTTTCCTAGGCTAAAGGGGGCGCTCTATGAAGCATCAATGTTTCCTAGGCTAAAGGAGGCTCTCTATGAAGCATCAATGTTTCCTAGGCTAAAGGAGGCTCTCTATGAAGCATCAATGTTTCCTAGGCTAAAGGGGGCTCTCTATGAACCATCAATGTTTCCTAGGCTAAAGGAGGCTCTCTATGAAGCATCAATGTTTGCTAGGCTAAAGAAGGCTCTCTATGAAGCATCAATGTTTCCTAGGCTAAAGGGGGCGCTCTATGAAGCATCAATGTTTCCTAGGCTAAAGGGGGCTCTCTATGAACCATCAATGTTTCCTAGGCTAAAGGAGGCTCTCTATGAAGCATCAATGTTTCCTAGGCTAAAGAAGGCTCTCTATGAAGCATCAATGTTTCCTAGGCTAAAGAAGGCTCTCTATGAAGCATCAATGTTTCCTAGGCTAAAGAAGGCTCTCTATGAAGCATCAATGTTTCCTAGGCTAAAGAAGGCTCTCTATGAAGCATCAATGGTTCCTAGGCTAAAGGAGGCTCTCTATGAAGCATCAATGTTTCCTCGGCTAAAGGAGGCTCTCTATGAAGCATCAATGTTTCCTAGGCTAAAGGAGGCTCTCTATGAAGCATCAATGTTTCCTCGGCTAAAGGAGGCTCTCTATGAAGCATCAATGTTTCCTCGGCTAAAGGGGGCTCTCTATGAAGCATCAATGTTTCCTCGGCTAAAGGAGGCTCTATATGAGCATTGAGCCTCCTTTCCTTAGCTTATTGAGAATTCCAATGCTCCTTATCATGGCCACCATTTAAACACTCCCGTAGTTAAGGACAAGTAGATAGGAAAGGAGATAGGAGGGACTATTAGGACATAGGAGGGGCTATTAGGACGCACCCTGTGTCTCTGTTTGCATCTAAAGGGGATAGGTGGATATTTACATCATAATTCATGAAGTTGTGTTATTTTCCAGGATTCCGATTGGATATCATGGGTTCATGTTCCTTGTTACACTGCCCTCTACAGGTTTGGCATGCTCATGGTAGCTCTGAACCAGGTGTATATGCGGGTCCACGTCTCTGATGATTTTTACGTAAACGTAGATGGAAATACTCATTTTTGTAAAACCTGTGTAAATGAGACCTTGACGTCCAGCCTCCTCTCATAGTGCGTGTAACTGTGTAGAGCTGAGTGAGGAGCAGTAGCGCCTTGTCAACAGGGGGAGGTAGGGCCATCAACATTGCAGGTAAAATATAATGAGACAGTAAACATAAATTACGTAGTAAAAAGTCATTGTCACATCTGTTCACTTCTAAAATGTGTCTGACTTTTGTTTTTTCAGCATTCCTATTCTACACTGAGCTAATTTGTGGTTGTTGATTTTTTTTTTTTTCTGTGGACCTAAATAAATAAATTTCAATGGCGGGACGCCAGCCAAATGAGTGTGTATGTGTGTTCTTAAACATTTGGCTTCCATGTGACTAAATGCTGGTCTCTAATTGGCTACTTAAATATTCTCCTCAGGGCTCTTGGCCAATCAACGCTTTTTGTGTCATTCTACATCCAAACTGATTGATTCATCATTACACTTGTCAACCAAAGTCACTCCTTGGCAGCGTATCCGTGTCATTCAAACATATGGACGTGAACTGAGGAAAGTGACCAGGCAGGAAACAAAGGCGACGGAAAAAGAAAATTCAGTCACGAATTTTCAACAAAATTCCTTTCACAAGGTGGGCAAAAAGGGGATAAAGGAGCTTGGACCGGACCAACCACACTTAAAGATCCAGCAGCAGGCATGTGGACGGAGTAACATGCTAAACACAGTTGGCTCACTGGATGTAAAGTTATCAATGCTTTCTATTGCTTGCCCTGTCTGCTTTTTCAAAGCACTGAAGTTTGGTGAACAATAACGCGGGTAAGACACCTGAAACGTCTCTCTGAAAAATGCAAACAGCATGAAAGTAGCTTTGTAGTTAGCATTGCTGAACAATTAGATGAGGGTTTATTTTTAAGTAGTTTATTGTTACGTTGTAATACCCGCCCGACAGTGCAATAACCCAATTTTTTTTTTAACGTCAGCCACCACTGGTGTGGAGAGCTGACATGGCAGCCATGTGCGTAGTCGGACCTGATTGGGACAATCGTGAACCTTGATAGCATCACACCCTGATTGGCTGCCTTTTTAAACCCTTTGTAAGCCACGCCCACTTTCTGGAGACACTTTCAGAGATCGCTTGTGTCTTGGTTAGAGTGGTATTTGTTTGGCAACCTGTGTTCTATCTCAAGTATTTTTAAAGGAGCTGGTTTCACTATTCCCCATTCTGTCTTTACTACTCTGGTCGGCTGTGTAACCCACCTGTCAGCACACTTTCTAGAATCCTTTGTTTCACCTTCCATTCAGTTGTTTGGTTTTGGGGTTTATAGTGAGCTGCTTCTGTGTGATTACTAAGTTGTTTTTGCTTTTTTCCATCATATCTATAAAAGGACTCATTTCTGAAATGTTTACCAGTTTAAAGAGTGTTTGGACCAAACACAGTTTTTGTCATTGGCTCCTTTTATTTAGACACTTGTTTTCCAGTGAGACCCATTGATGAGCCCCCCCCATGAGAATCACGTTTCATCTTGGGGGTTTTTTTTGTTAGCTTTTTTTCTGGCTCTGCCACTTCTTTATTCTTCATCTGAGCTCCCAGCGTGATTGTCTTTGCAGTCAGCTGACATCTGAACACAACTCAGTCCCTGACGTGAATCTCAAGCACCAAGCATGTGGTTCATTTATGCAGCCGTGCTGGCATCGCTCGTTTCCCATCAGAGAAAGCTTTAATACTGTAATAATGTTTCACTTTGATGGGGAAAAAAAACAATGAAACAAACAACAGCAACTACAGTGTAATTCTTGATTTTTAAAGGTGGGACTCGATCTGAAAATAGACATGTGATGTCGGGAGTATTGATGTTTTGGTGTCATTCCGCACATCAGTGATCAATCGATCAAACTCGGACACTGAAGTTTGTGTCCCACGTTCAAATGAAAGTCTGAAAGTGACCTCCAGAGGCCTGACGGCAGGAGAGCAGGGCAGGGTAAACACGTCCACGCTGCAGCTGTGTTGTTAGAGTAGGAGCGGGCTGCAGGTCGACGGGCCTCCCCGGAGAAATAAAGGTGTAAAACAGCTGGACGGGAGCCGCTGCAGCTGTGGTTGATGGAGCTCTGCCGGTGTTATACATCACTCGCCCCACTGCTCCCAATTAAAGCCTGGAGGCAGATTGCTGCGCCGCTCCGCAGAGGCTGACCTTTGAGTCACAAAGCTTTTGACTCTCATTAGCCAACCAAGCAGCTCGCACCAAACACAATCCAGCATCGATTTTGGATCTGGCATGATCTCTCCTGCTCGCTTGTTATCTGGCGTGGAAGATGCATAAAGACGACCCCCCCAACATTATGTGGGTTAAAAGACTTTCTTCAGTGTATAATCATCTGAATGCCTTCAAATCAAACTCAAATCTCAATAAATTCCTCAACAGGCTTGATTGTAGGTTGGGAGCTGCAGAGGTCGACGTGTTTTAAGAATCAAAGTGTACAAAGGAATCATAAAAATTACAATGATATTAAATCAGCTTTCAGGTTGTATTTGAAATATGCACAAAACATAGACTTAAAATTTTCATAAATATTACCCTAAATAAGAGACACTGCGTTGTGTTAAAAGTTTGAGAAGAATAATCTTAAAAAGGTTTGTCAGTTTGTTTAAAATATAGAATCAGCGGTTATGTTTTGGATTTCACCTTTATTTTCAAGATATTTAATTTGAAAGAATTTCCCAGTAAAAATAATAAAGATTCTGTTCCATATTTATCTCATTTTGATGTATTTTCTATTTTTCATTGTGGCTATATTTATTGTAATTTATTAAGAAACTTTTTTCTTTTTCATTTATTGATTCAATTTTCATGATTCATTGTTATATTCATGAATTAGTCATGGAAGGAAGTAATTCATATTATAAAGACTGATACTTTTCATTAAAAAACCAAAATAGTTTTTGCTTCAACCTGTTTAAAGTAGTTATTGAGAAAAACCACTATGACTGATAACCTGCATCAAATAATAGTTTAAACAAACGCACATTAACATCCCGTACCGCTACTTCCCTACAGTAGGTTGCAGGTGCCGCACTAGTTGCAGTTTCTTTAATTTGTGGGTTTTATTGAAGCGTTTTTTTAACCCACCACCCAACTGCTGTGTTGGATGAAGATACTTCCAGGCATTTGTGGAGGAGGAGGAGGAGGAGGAGGAGGAGGAGGGGGGGGGGGGATGAGGTGGAGGGAGGAGGAGGAGGAGGTCACATTGGACCACTCGATAATGCATCCACGTTCCCACACACAAACAGCAGTGATGATTAGCTTTAATAATGAATGAGCAGTCCAGCCGGCTGCTGTTGGAGTCCGTCCATCGCATGTTTTTCTCTCTTTTCAATTCTCGGACATTTTATCAGCCGCTTTCCTCCTGCAGCCCGGAGCAGCTTAATGATGCTCTCCAAGATTTCCTCAGATAACCTCGGCGATTTCCCCCCACGATTCCCCTACTTTTACTGTTTCTTTCTCACGTGTTCACAAAATATTTATATTTTCCACTGCGGGCAGAATCACTGAAACAAGGTCTCCTAAACCACTGAGGCTCTGTCTAACATGAACACCGTTACAGAAATATTAGGATCGGAATACACTGATCATCCAAAATGTCATTCTCTCTGCACCGTGGCTTCTATTAATGGTCGGGATAATTAGGTCATTGGCTCTGAAAGTTGATATTAGAAGCGGAAAACGATTGGCAAGTGTGAGGATTTCTTGCCAGGTGGATGAGGACTTTGATAGATCATCTATAGAACCGCATCTCTTGCGGGGAGTTTCCAGTCTGCGTCGGACTGAGGGTCAAGAGGTCACCCTGTGACTTCAAGGGCAAAGTCATCGATGGAGAGTGATGGCTGGCCAGTGTGGGCCGATCCACCAGATGAGCTCAAACTAAAGCAGAAGTTCCTGCTGGTTCTGACAGAAAGCTGCTTGCATAAATGGTGCAACACAGCTTCATCAGCTTACAGAAGTGAGGTTGTGTTCAGTGGCCCCCAGGTTCAAATCCCACTATCAGCAGGTTTCCACTGTGGTTCCCAAGAAAGACTTTTAACCTCCATGGCTTCCGAACGTGAAGCAAGATTTAACCATGAGCAGGATGCCATCCCTGAGGGAATAGAAATGATTCTTTGTTCACTATGGAAAGAAGGGGAGTTGTGAGCAGTGGTAAGCTTTGAACAATGATCATCTGTGAAACCTTGGTTCTGTCCATTAATGTGAAGGTTACTTTGACATGTAGCTCCCATTGGAACATTATTTTTGAACCATGGTAACAGTGTTGATGAATTCCAGCGGCCTGTTTCAATAGGAACACAACAAACAGTCAGAGATGTTGACTTGGTTTCTATGTTTCCTCAATCAAATGGAGTATTTGGGATGTGTCTCCATCTCACCACTTCTAGGACTTAAAGTATCTGATT
>NC_137658.1:27094161-27281661 GCF_963422515.1 Blennius ocellaris
CCCTTAAGGACAAGATTCATTGTGATTTATCACATGAAGACTAATTAAAGAGTAATTTGGTGCAAAATCTTATGATTTATAGCAGGGCCGATAGATACAGACTGTAAAAAACAAGACTTGGACCCTGTTTGCACAACATTTCAAGTGAAAAAGAATCCCTTTTACCTTTTCATTTCAGAATGGTTTTGTATTTACATAGCAATGACAGGGACGTTGAAAATGATGTAGTTTTCATGTTGGTCCACGAGGTGGTGCTGTTGTTTGCAATGGATTGCTCTCTGTTTATGTAATGAAAGCATACATACAGTACATGCAGGACACATTAGCACGGATATTCTAGTGTCCGTATTCTCCTGGGACTTGGGAGTTTTATTTTGATAGTCACAGCAATAACAATCCAACTTGGTAGTTTTATTTTGATAGTCACCGTAATAATAATCCAACTTGGTATTTTTATTTTGATAGTCACCGTAATAATAATCCAACTTGGTATTTTTATTTTGACACTCATGCAGAGTCATGATACCAGTGGAAAACTTTGTTATTGTACCATTTTTGTTGATTTTTAAATATTTGATGTTATTATGTAGCACTGCATTAATCCCCAGAGGGAAATTTCCTTCCCAAATTGACCCATCAGTAGCAGCCACACAGAGCGGTGCTCGGGGGAGCACACACAGGGAGAACATGCAAATGCCATGTACCCAGAACCTTCTCGTTGTGAGGCGAGAGCGCTCACCACTGCGCCACTGTGGGGTCTAATGTGTGCTAAATAAATCTACTGGTGTATGTGCAGAAGACTTTACGATGGCCGTGGTGAACGTGTGCACAAGCAGCATTTCTGCCGTCTTCGTGGCGTGGGAGTCAGTGCGTTTTCAAAAAGTTGCGTTTTACCCCGCTACTCGGACACAGAGTCTGAGCCTTTTTTGAACGTTCCACTTTAGAGCAGAAAAAGTTGCGCTGTTGTGTAAACGGACCCTCAAAACACAAGGACACCAGTTTACCATTTTTACTTGAATACGTTGTTTAAATGGAGCCCAAACATGGTTTTACTCTATTTACTTTAGAAACATCTGGTGACATGTTTTTATGAATAGATTATGCTTTTATATCATTTCAGCTTAAAGACTCTGCATTTCAATTTTGTTTGTGCAAGGACAAAAAAGACAAGATTTTTATTGCGTGACTCATGGATTGTTAAGCTCCATCAACAGCTGACCGAACCTGAAAAAAGAATAGAACCTTCCTGGATTTGTACATCATACATCTATCACAACTGCCATGAATAATATCAAAACAGGAGGATGTGTCCTTCACTGCATTTAATGAAACCCAGCTACAATGTAAACATGTTTAAATAATCCATTTCGACTGTGGGGATTTTACATTAAACAATGTGTAAATAAAAGAGCCATGTTTCTGAATTGCAGCCTTCTGTTTCTACATTCCCAAGCACAGATTGCAAGTAGAAAAATCCTTCCAAAACATCGCAAACAATGTTGAGTGGCTGCTGAATGGTTGTACACATAGGAACTCATCACTGAGTACATTGAGTCAGATACGGTACACTAAGAAAAGTAAGCGTATCTCATGTGTTTGTGATCACAACAGCCTGTTAACATTGGAGAGAGGTCTTCACGGCAGGACGCTCTCCGACGCTCGTTGCCTTTTGACGGATAATACTTGAGTTGACAAGCACACAACTGCAGTCGTCAGACGGTACCCAGAGTCGCTCGCCGTGCCTGGATTGCTCTTCGCCCTCGCAGCTCTTTATGCAGCTGCTGCCCTCCGAGGTTTAAACCGACACTCAGTGATGCAGAGACTCTCCCAGCGTGTAATCAGTGTTCCTCCAGCGAGGGGTCGCAAACTCATCATCAAGCCACGTTAATTCACAGTCAGAGTGGAGCACGTCATCACATGGCCACCGCACGTATGTTCTGACGTCTTCCTCCGACCTGGCAACTGGAAATACTTGGACTGATCTCAGGCTCCCCACATGGAAAGAACCTATATAAACATATGTTTTAATATAGGTTTTGATATAAGTTTTGGATATATGTGGCATATATAAAATTGGCCGTTTTCCTATATTTTATGCACATATATGTACCTATATGCACATATAGGTACATGTATATACCTATGTATGTATGTGTATATATATATATATATATATATATATATATGGCCAATTTTATATATGTCACATATATTCTATATATCCTCATATAGGTTCTTTCCATGTGGGTATGTGGCATATATATGCATATATGCACATATATGACCATATATATGCTGCATATATGCAGCATATAGGTTTCATATATGTGCATATATCCTCATATAGGTTCTTTCCATGTGGGTCTAAAATAGCTTGATTGAAAGGATGGAGATAAAATGGTTAAATAAGACTAAAACTACTGTTTGCTGCTACTCCTAGTATGAACAGCAATAATTACAATGATATTGATTTTATTTTAATGAATTAATTGTTTATTTTAGTTACAGTTACAGTGCAAAATTTACATTGTGTGCATTCAGTTTATTGCGCTTAAAAGTTCACACACTTTTTTTTCTTTTTTCTTTTTACAATTTCTGTACCTGAAATGGATACAGACTGAAGCAAAGGCGTATTTTTTCCAATCCTTTAAAAATGTGTAACGTTACCCTGAACGCCAGTGATACAAGACAAAATAACTGAAAAAAAACAAACACACGTAATACAAGAATAGAGAAAAAAACGTAAAGCTTATTCCAAATTAATCGCTTCTGATTTCAGCCATTTTTCATTGTAAACATTAATTACTTTACAATTCAGTGTTTGTTTGATGCACAACAGAGATTTACACAATTTTAAGTTCATCTCATAATAGGACTCCCAGAAATGAAACACATCTACTGTATAATTAACATTAGTTCTCAAACTACCTCTTTGAAAAACACCAACTCCTCTTAAAATATAATAATTTTCCCTTAATTTAATGCAATTTTGAAAACCGGTGGAAATACTTTTTTTTTCTCTAATTTTTTTAAGTATACAATAGATAAATATTTTTTTGATAGTGCTTTACCAAAGTACATAGAAATCAGAATGCAGAGAAGAAATATTCAAAAAATACATAGATGTTTTCAACCCCGACAAACCACAGGAGCACAGCCAATCAAAACGTGTCAGCAACGATGTTGTCTGAGACAGATCTCCAGATTTGATGTGGGATATAAGTAAGAATGGGATCATAAACCTGAAAAGGCGAGAGCCTCTAAAGGTTAACATTCAGCATCGCTGTGCTTTAGAGAAACGTTAAATGCCAACATTCCCTCCTGGAGTCAACTGCAGTCCTCCAGGTTCACCGTCCTGCTCTTCTTAAGGCTGCAGTCGGTTTGGTTCCTGAACACTTCAATGTACTTTCTTCTCTTAAATGAAATAAAAGAGGTTGGATACACAGCATAACAGCATATTAATGTCATACAGGCCTTAATATGACTGCTTAACCCAACATTATGCAGGAGATCACGATATATCGTATTGATAGACCCCGGCGGGGGGGGGGGGGCTCACACAACTGGCCCCTCCCAATAGTAAAACATCTGTTTGTCCTTTGAATTCACATGTTGAGTGGTCTGGACCAATAAAACAACCTTGAAATTTCAACTTTTTATAGTTTATCTTTGTTGTGGCAAACGTGATGAAAACGTCTATATTTTCACAAAACCACACAATTACTGCCAAGTTACTACAGTCTCAACATAAAGCCAATTTTTATGACAAATTTCTGCAGCAAAATTCTATGAAATTTCTCCTGTGACTGTTGCATTCTGGGTGTTTTTTTGAAATCCCCTGGACAGCATGTCTTTGAGGCTCGACGCTCACTGTTGTGTCCACTACGCTTAAACACATTTGGGAAATAAATAAACACACTTTTCCTTGTAATTCTACCATTTGCCTGGTGGTCTGACCTTCCTGTGGGGAAGTTTAGGTTCCGTACCTCTTTCACCACAGGACCAATCACTGCAAAGCTCAGCTCGTGACATTTAGAAGTAATGATTGGTAGTGAGGGCTTTCTTCACCACATGTTCGCACCAGATGAATGGGACACGTGAAATTTTGTCTTAAATCATGTTATTATCACAATTTATTATAATTCACCTTCCTTACACGTGTGTTTAGTGGGTGATCTGCTGGGAATACAACCATGAATGAAAACAGGAGTATCAATGCGGTTATTGTCTGCATTTTCTCTGTTTATGTGAAAACAATCAGCGAGAAATAGCCCGTGAAGCACCATGAGGTTGGTAAAAATAAAAGAGAAACTGAAGACATTTAGAAAACACTGCAAGACGTTAGAAGTCGTAAAAAACAATGTGTCCAGTTAGCAGATTAGCTTCTATGCGTTTGCGCCTTGCTTCTATTTGCACAAGCCTTTAAGCTGAACTGACGCTATGTGTTTAGAATGTGCAGTATTCACATTATTGTGGTTCCAGTTGGATCATGGATTAAATGTCAGCACCCCCCCCCCCCCCCCCCCCCCCCCCCTCCCCCAGTAGCTCAAAAATTGCTCCTGTGATGAGAAGAGTCAGGTGAATTGGGAGTGGCGCCGGTGGTCATTCTGCTGGTGTGTTCCGCTGAGCTGGGCTTGTTTATGCATTCACCTTCCTGCAGAAGATAAACTGTTTCTTCAGCTGTGAAACTTCCTCTCCCAGTGGGGAAACGTGGAGGGGAAAAAAAGAAAGAAAGAAGGGAAACAGTTTAATGACGCTGCTCTCCTCGGTACAGATTTGAACTGATAAAAAGAGGAAATTAAATCTTGTTTATGAGACAGCTGATGATGGCGGATGCAAAGTGTCAAGGCGAACGTGCCCTGTGTCGGGTCGTTGCCGGCAGATTGTTCTAGAAGTGTCGACATGATTGACTAAGTGAAAGCATATGGCGAGGGACGTAGGGACCGCAGCACCCCCCACCCTCCACCCCCACCCACAACCCTCCCGTCTTCGTCCTTTTACCTTCCCTCCATCACCTCCTCGCTCCCCTTCTCTTTCCAGCTGAGTGCCTCCTAATTGAAGGGGGCGTGGGCTGCGTGTCAACAGCCATCAATGAGGTCATAAATCGTATGCGAGCGACCGTCGTGCTTCCTTCGTTCTCTCCTCCCTCCGCAGCTTGTCAGTCCTTTAATGATTCAGTTTCAGTTAATAACTCGACTCCACAGCACTCCCAATAAAAGTATTTCTCTCGTGCCGTAACTGTCAGGTTCCAGAACTCATAAAAAAACCAAGCCCAAGCTTCTGTACACTTCACTCACTGTTTATAGAAATCACAACTTGGATGAAAAGTGCTTGGAAATGGATCCTGGTTATTTTGAAGCGGAGTGGTTTAGGTGTGGGCGGGTGAGCTCAGAGACGATGCCCGCCTCCACCCTGATGGCATGATGAGGCATCCTGGAGCAACACCACAAGTTGCTAACCTGTGTGTGTGTGTGTGTGTGTGTGTGTGTGTGTGTCTCTCTCTCTCTAGTGTAAAATGTATCATGTGAACGATATTCAGAGTGCTCATGCAGAACAATTACTATGTGCATTAAAGACCAGTGGCAGTTGGCCAACAGAGGGTGCACCCCCCCCCCCACACACACACACACACACACACACCGCCAAGCACATAAAATTGTTTTTATTTGTAAACAGTAATATTGTTGAACTATATTTATGCCAACAAACTAACAATGGGCCCTGAAATGTATTCGCTTGATTTTCTATAGATGATCTTCGATAAAAGAGAGGATTTCTTGATTTCTCTCTCTCTAGTAGTACGTGTGTGCGTGCATGTGTGTGTGTGTGTGTGTGTGTGTGTGTGTGTGTGTGTGTGTGTGTGTGTGTGTGTGTGTGTGAACAGCCTGGGCATTTCAGATCTTGTCCAGAGGAGGTGGGGCTTAGCCACGGTTTCACTCATTACTGATCACTATGAGGGACTGAATTACAATTAACCCAAACATTTCTGAGACGTAGACCAAGCCAAAAGTTCAACATTTTTCACAAAGAGTTTTGTATGTACTTTAAATCTCTTTAATTTATGAAGAAAAAAAATAGTATAAGGTTATATACCTTTGTAAAAGAATGTAAATGTAAAAAATGTTTTTTTTTTCATTTGTTTGTTTGTTTTTTTAATTATTAGGTTTTTTGTTTTGTTTTGTTCAGTTTTATCTTATGATGCGATGATGTGTGTATATCTTCTATGTTTGGACTGTAATATCAAAGTCATTGTCATTGTTTGGAAGTTTGGTTAATAAAATAAATAAATAAATAAATGATTGAGACTTGAGGCGACCATCACTGTGATTGGCTAAGAGTCAATTCTGATTTGTTCTGGTGTTTCTACCAGATGCTGAGATGAAGACAACAAGCAGCGAGGCTCTATTATTAACTCTGTCACATCTCTTCTAATTTACTGTTTTAAATGAGAAATGTGGCTGAAAAGCTGCAGGTCAAGTTCAACTTTCTCCAGTTTAGTTATTTTTAAATGGACACAAACAGAAATGTATTCAGAATGTATTAAATGTGTCCAGGTTTGTTAATGTTTATTCATCTTAAATGAAGACTAATGAAGCTTCTGTTTGTATTTGTATAAAATCTAAAAAAGGTCAGATTGTTGTGAAGTGTTTTATAAAAGCTCTGTATTTAAATGAAGTTAACATTGACGGAACTTGATTAATACTGAAGAGAAATATTGATCACCCGTAAAAGACCATTCCCCATCTCTCACCATTGCAGCCCGGAGACTTTTCTTTGCAGAGTTTACATATTGTCCCCGTCCCTTTTCTGTCTTTCTGCCACAATTCCCACTTGCTGGGTTAAAAATGGACTCAGAAGAAGTTTCCATGACGGGCCATGTGTTCATGAGTGCTGTGGTGGACTGGTGACGTTGGGAGGCAGCAACTTGAGTGGTGGTGGCCTGGAGGTTAAGGAAGCAGACGAGTGTGGTCAAGCTTGTTCCCTCAGCCTTTCTGGAGTTTACATGTTTTAACATGTTTTTCTAAATTGCCCGTATAATAAATTCTCTTTCAGTGTGATCATGTTGTAAAAAGGGATTCTTGTGATAGACCAAGCTGCAACCTGTCACCAATGTTGACTGACCCTGTGCTTCAAAGTCTTTAATGAAAAATTGCTCTCTCTCCCAAATTGTCATTCTTAACTGCTGTACGCCTGCTCAGACGTTTCGACAGAGCACAGTTATAGCGGATAAGCCGGGAGACAGTGGGAAAGCTTTGTGAGGACTTTCCAGGATTTCTGCGCTTGTGTGAAGTAAGAAACATCCTGGCCAGAACTACTTTTGTTCTCAGCCTTGTCAACTCAAGAAAACAAACTTCTCTATTCGTATAAACCTTAATCCACTTGGTGTATGGACACAAATGTGAAAATAAACACATATGAACAGGTGGTGCTTAATCCACTTCTAAACCAACCAAGTTAGCTCGTGGCAACGATATGAAAGCAACCTGGACCAGACATGCTTGGATCAATCAGTGACTTCGGGCACTGAGGAGGCCTGTTGGGGTTCAGAGGCCGTTACAGTCTCGCATGGGGTCAACGTTCGACTGCCTCAACACAATAAAATCTCCGGTTCGCCATTAACCTCTGCAGAAAACGGAAATACGAGCCACTCTTTGAATTAGGTGTCAGAACCTTCTAGAACATGGGGGTCAAACTTAAGGCCTGTGGGCCAAAAGCAGCCCGCAAGAGGCTCCAATCCAGCCAAACCAGAATCAGAAGAACTTTAATACACCATCAAGAAAATTACAAATATTTAGAAGAAACCATTGATACATTTCTTATGAGTAGTGAACCAAACACTGAGACCCAAGTTGTGAAAGTAGTGTTTGCTTCAAAGTCATGCTGTCAGGATCAGTTTATAAATATACCCAGAATGCAACAGCGATAGGAGAAGTTCTTTAGGCATTTCATTGTATTTTGCTCCAGATGGTTTCATTATAATTGAATTCATGTGGAGATTGTCAGAATTTTTGTGAGTAATTGTTTGGTTTTGGGAAAGTATAGACTTTCAAAATAGTGCCACAACAGATACAAATGTTCATATTGAAATGTAGGTGTTACTGCAGCACTATTCTACTTTTCCCACCCACTCAAGATGATGATGGGTCACGTGTGGCACTTGAACTAAAATGTGTTTGTCACCTGTGTTCTATAAGCAGACCATTGATGGCAGTTGCCGTTATATTCTTTATAAGTTCTTGGAGAGCTCAGAGTGGGAAAAACACACACACACACTGATCCTAGGAGTGTTTTCACCCCGACACACACTGATGTATTGTAAATGAGGATGATAATGATGTATTTATCACAACAAAACATTTCCAAAATGTTCCTAATTTAAAGTATTTTGCTATGAGTGTTTTTACAATCACTGTGAATGCAAACAGAGCCTTACCAAAGCGTAATTAAAAATGTTTATTTTTTTTGGGTGAACACAGCTCTACATTTTCAGATGCTGTACATGTCACAGAACACACTCTGTGAATGCAAACTACCTGGGGGTGTTTCTGTTGTCTCACATGTCTGTGCAGAGCTCATATTCATTATTTATTTGACAACACTTTTCAGATGGGTTCAGGTGAATTCCCCCGTGCAGAAAATCCCTCTGCAAACAGAACAAACAGACGGGCTGGCCTGGCAGGCAGAACTGAGGGCAGAGTGGACCTCACGTCTCTCTGCTGAAGCCTCTGTTCTCTGTGTGAGCACACAGCAGTGGAAATGGATCCTGAGTTGAACCGTCTCAGGCCACCAAGACTCTGCAGCAGGAGGAGAAAATGTTAACTCAACACAACGCAGCAGGATATTTCATTTCTTCCCACCAACTGAAACACTATCTGTCATTAACGTCATTTGTTCAATAAGAACATTAAAGTTCATTTTTGAACCCATTGATTTGTCGCCCTTGAAGCAACGGGGTATTCTCCCTGACACATGTCGGCCGCTACTGTGTGGGCAAACTGCTCAAAGGATGAAGAAGAAGAAAAAAATAGACTTCTGAATTTGATGGTGAGTTTGCAGATGCTTCCACAAAAACGTCCACAGAGTTGTATTTTGTTTGGCGAAAATTTTTGCTTTGTGTACCGCCGGAAAGGAAATCAGCTGCCGCCGCTACCGCTACCGCTACTGCCACCACAGCTGTCGACGCAGCTTCGGTTTTGGCAGAAGGCCGGCGGGTTACGGCTCGTGGCGTATAGAGACACAAGCAGATAAGATGAGGAGGATGTGTGTGTAAACAGATGGCTGTAAACAAAGTAATGATAAGTAACTAAACTCAGCACTCAATCGCCAGCTGAACACCGCTCCTTTTAGAGTCTCGGAGGAAATATCTGAAAACGCGGCGCTTCTCGCATCTTGTGTGTGTCTAAGACTCCTTTTCTCAACTCTCCAGGGTTCTCCTCCTCCTCCTGCTCTTCCTTGGGAGGTGACATCGCCTTGCTGCTGAGCTAAGAAATAAATAAACTGATGTTGCTTCTGCCGCCACTACTGTTGTTACTGCTTCTTGGGTAGAATTGATCCCCAGCGAGATGTGGACTTTCTTCCATCTGCTCGCTGCTAATTAACAGACAAGAGCTTCCCAGAAGACAAACTTGCGCCGCTCTTCCTCCTCCTCCTCCTCCTCTTCGGCTGCAGATCTTTGGGGAAACAACACACCGGCCTCAGCAGACACTTAAGCTGGAAGGTGAGACAGCCAATCAACAAGCTCTATCACTTTAATCAGCAGCGACTCAAAGTGAGATCCGTCATCGTGAGGAAAACTTCCTGTGGAATAACAATCCATTGTTGTGTGTCACTGAGGGATTTGTCATTATTTTGGCAAAAAAAAAGAAAACAATCTTCCGTCTTTTAATTGTACATTAGAAGAAACATGGTTGGTGGCTGTTCAGGTCAACCAACCTGCTTTGATGCAATTTTTGTTTTCTGATCCGGCATTTTGAAACATGGATCTGCAAGAGAATCAAACATCGCATGCAGGTTGTAAAGTCATTCTGCTTTGTGACGGCTGAGGCTCAGTCGGTAGACCACGTCTTCTTAATGTTGGCAGTTCCATCCAATAACTTCAAGAGATAGAATTGAATAGAAATTCTTTATTAATCCCTGGAACACATAACGGACTGATTCTGTCCAGAGAATAAAGCAACACACCAAAACCAGACCATCTCCTCTCATTTCCTCTCATTTCAACCTGCATTTTCCTAAATCTTTCTAAATCTTTAAGTCCAGATGTTTACAGACAAACCAGAGTCTGGATCCATCAAACTATTTATGTTTCCTGACTGACACCATCTTGGGAATCCTGCCACAAGGGATTCTGGGAGATCAAAGATGGCGTCACGGCAGCTCCAGCCAGAACATCAACATTTGACCAATTCAGGGTAAGAAAAATGCAGACTTTCTCAAAGAAAGAGTCTTGAAGCTACGAGAAAAGTCTGGAATGTAGTGAAACTGATGGCTGAGGGTTTTTCCAGAGAGAATCCAGATGTGGAGAGATCCAGTGGACTGTACAGACAAGATCTTGCTTCTGGAGTCTTTGAGCATTTCAGTGACGCTAAAATGTCAACAAACCGGGCAAAGGTTGAAGGTTGAAGGGTAATTTATTAGTACTTGTAGGTACATTTGTTTTCCAGAGTTTTGTGTTGCACATAAAATCACGATAAGAACATTCAGTGAAGATTCACAATATTCCGTATTATCAGAAAACAATGAAATTGCAAGTGAAAAACACTTAACAAAGAGGAGTTCTAGAGTTTTATTACCACATAAGGAAGGATCTCCTGTGGCTGTACTGCACTTTGGTGTTGACCTCATGGAGGGTTGACACGCTGCTCAGGATGGACCTCAGTTGATGTATTTGGAAGACACATGAAGCCGAACCAAGAAAAGTTCACTCAAAACCAAAGCTCAACATTATTTTCTCCCCTTAAATCTGCGTCAGGATGCCACTTCCTGACACTTGCCACCAGGAGTTCACTGAGCACATGTAAAGTTGATCAGGTGATTTGTGACTCGGTGAAACGACAAGTATTACCAACGTTACCTACAACAGTTCCCCCCCGTTCTGTCAATGCTTCCCTGCAGACTCGCTGTGGGCCCAGGAGAGCGGCTATCTGCTGGGTCCCTCCTGTGCAGATGCTGTGGTGGAGAGTAAATTACACCAGCTGTCAAGCAGCTCAAACTTCTAGCAGACTACCGAAGGACAGCAGCACTTTGTGCAAACTTTGGGAAGTTTTTTTAAAAATATTAATGAGCATGTTGCTAAACTGTCTGTTGGAGATTTGAAGAACCCAGAATTAAAACATGTCCGTCCCAGTGGTCTGATATGTAACATTCACTTTTTAAACTTTTTAATTGATGTATAATGTCGTGAAAGTTTGATCCTTCTCAGAAAGCATGTTGACTTATTGACGATACTTTTAGAAAGTTAGCACATGTGAGCCGACTCTTTTGAAAAAGAACAAAAGTTTGAAACAATGTGATTGTGGATGATGAACATTTTAGAGCCGAAATGAAATTGAGCACTTAACAGATGATAAACGAACGTAAGATGAACGAAAGTGTTTGCATCTTCTGATCATTCACTTCCTCCTTCCTGACCAATCAAATTACACGCCCCACCCCATCCAATGCATATGCTTCTATCTGGAGGAAACGACTCATCTCACTTTTGTCTCTGATATTGTGGTTGTCAGTTTTTACATTAGTCTGTGATGCCTGATCAATAAATGTGAACATCTTCTACAGTAAACATCATGGGGACACAGATCTGACACACCAAGTGTTATTTTAATGCCTCATTGTGTTAAATCCTTTCTTGGTCATGAGTGTTTTTACTTACCTGCTTGTGTTTTCTAAAGGTTTTATTATTACTTTCATCAACGACAGTTTGCCGAGAAGGTTGTGTTTTTGCCTGTTTGTATTTATTTATTTACTTATTGGTATGTATGTATGTATGTATGTATGGATTCACGGATGTCTGTATTTTGACAACCTTTCACAAAAAAGACTGACCCAAATTGTATGACATTTTCAGGGACAATTTTTCATAATTCAAGGACCAGTCAGTCAGATGTTGGGACGTTAACAGCTAACGATCTCTGAATAAATCCCCAAAAATAGTGATTTTTTTCCCCATTCAAAGTGGATGGTAGAGAAACCTCACGGAGGAGATCAAAGGAGATCAGCGTCTGTTGCCATGCTGTCACTGCTCAGTGTTTCACACAGTGATGTAGCTACCTGACCTACCTAGTTACCACTGATATGAGCTAATGGCTATCATACTAGCAATGCTAACTTGGTTCCACAAACAAATGTGGCGTTGGCGAAGGCTTGAGCTCTACCGAGTGTACCTCCTGTTAAACTCTGCTTTCCTATTCTCCTTGTTAATTAATCAATCTGCCTGTTTTTATAGAATAACGTGTGTTTATCCAACAGCATCTGGTATTGTTATGCATCTCGTTCAGTGAGCTGAGTCATAGATTTCAGTATTTTGTGAAAAATGTAGCGGAAGCCAAATGTCAAGGCGAACTTGGAATAATCGTACATTTCAACATGCTGAGCTCAGTGATCCCGCCCTGTTCTTCTTTGTCACTTTAACTCTCCCTAAATGCTCATATTTCCTCCTCTGACTGAACACAATTCTTTTGAAGCATTGCTGATGGAGTCAATGCAAAGATTCCTCGTACTCTGTCTCAGTCGGGACAAAGACGTGTCTGCGCAAGATGAAAACATTTTAATCTGATGACGGAGACAGAAGGGACTGCTGTCACATCCAACAAAGCTTCCAATGCACTCTGAACACACCTTTCTATTATTTGCCATGTTTTGTAACCACATATCAAAGTAAAAGGACTCATAATGTGTGGTTCTGCCTGTGGTTCTGAGGGTAAGAGAGAGGGGTTGTTTGTGGGGTCAAACATCTTCTTTGTTACCACAGAAACACAGTTTATATATAGCCGGGCTATAAGTTCCCCCGCGTCTGTATTTATGTGCAGCTGTCTTTACTTACAGCAGAGTAATGGTGAGTCAGTCCGGAGTGCGCAGGGCGCTCCGTCAGATCTGTGAGAACATGCAGCGTCTGGAAATCAGCATTTATGAAAGAGCTGCTGATTCAGGCCGAGCCGTCGTGATTTGCAGCCCAGCTTCATTTGCAAAAATCATGACCGGGGCAATACACCCGACAGGCTGTGTGTGTGTGTGTGTGTGTGTGTGTGGAGAGAAACGAGGCAGAATTACAGTTTCCCCCAGCGTCTGCTCTCAAAAAAATATGGTCTAACATGCTGCTCGCAGGCGAAAACAATCCTGATAATTCACTTCCTATTAATGAAGTTCTTGTCAAGGACTAAGATTCATTTCTTTATTTTAGAAGACGTTTTACTCAGATAGGAGGGTTGAAACTAGTTCATTTAAATCCATAAACATTTGGAAACTGACTGGTTCTCAACATTTCAGTGTCTAAAGAGCCAGCAGACTCGGTAGATGGTAATACCTCTGAATATAAGCTGAAATCCTGCAGTTAAAATACAAACTTCTTTCATTTCTAATCAGTTTTAGTGACGCACAAATCTGAAATGCTGAGTCGATGTACAAATATTTGTGCGGTCGTTGGACTAGAGCAGGCGAGTCCAGAGTCTGGGCCGATGGCCAATCACTGCCCAAAGTCACAGTCTTTCCTGGCGGGCACCCTCCATCTCTCTGTCCGAGACAGAGATGTTCTTCATTTGTTCAACATAACCAACATTCCCATTTTCCACTCTGTGGAAAAGCATATGCAAAATGAAGTATTGTGTATCTCAACGGTGAGCCAAACCAAATGTATTAATCTCATCCTTCATCCTTGGTGAAAGGGGACGATGAGTTAGTGTTTTATATGCATGAACATACTTTGTCTCGAAGTCTACTGTAGGTTTACGTTTTGAAATTTTGAATAATTTAAACAGATATGACTGAAACACTGAAAACATGTATTCTTTGTGTTGGGCCACTAGTTGGAGCTGTTGGTTGTTTTAGTAATGAAACCACACGCACACGTTCAGCAGAGAGCAATGAACTCTAAACATTAACACTGGGAGAACACGAACATTCTAGTGGACAGACCACCAAGTTGGATTGTTGTTATGGTGACTGTCAAAATAAAATTACCAAGTTGGATTGTTAATATGGTGACTGTCAAAATAAAACCACCAAGTCCAGGAAAATATAGTCTGGGAATCATGACACCACAGGGGAAATTATTTTTCTGACTGGCTCGACTGAGCATGTGCGGAACCACTCGTTACTGACAATGTGGGGACCAGGACTTGGAACAGAGTTTCTGAAAGTTGTGTTTCCCCCGCAGCGCCATTCTTGTGTAAATGGGGCAAAACGCGCCCTTAAACTGTCGTTCTCCGTCTCCGCACTCTGATGGAGCAACACTGTGACATCCGGTCTCTTCTTAGTTTCAGTGTGGGTGTGGTGTTCATGTCTGTCCTGCTGCGTCACCCAAAGCGCCACTGGCTCAGCCAAGAAACCACATCTGTAAAATCACCCTCAAAAACTTAAACATCCCAAATTGGATTCCTAAGAAACTAAGAACATTGTTGGATATTTTTTTCATCTCTGTTGGTACTTCAGCCCTTCGGTCGCTCGGAGAACTTTCCCACTGCCGTGACTCCGCGGGGGTAAAGTGAAAGAAATCAACTGTCCGGGGCTCATTGTGTGTGTTTGTTGCTGTCGAGGTGACTCCAGGTCACGGTTCCTGCTGTCGTCTCGCAGCCTTTGTAGAGGTTTTTATCAGTCCTAGAGGCGGATCAGGGAGCGTCCGAGTCCTCGACCTTTGAAGTTCCCTCTCGGCTGGCGCTATCGGCCGACTCGTCAGCTCTGAAGCTGTGCGGGCTGAACAAAAGGCGGGATTAACCCAGCTCAGCCTCCCTCTGTTAAATATCCATCAAAGGCTTTGGCTCTCTCTCTTTCTCTCTCTCTCTCTCTCACCTGGCGCTGCGCTCTCTAACTGAACTCTCCTTCTGCAAACCAACACTTTTATTTTGCTGCTTCACTCTCTTTACATCCAGCATCAGACATGTGAGAGGAAGCAGAACGATTAATGCACATAAGCAGAGAGAAACTGGAGTTTAGTTTTGGGCTTCACGTTGGTTTCAATGACGGAAGAGGAAACCTAATTGAATGTTTTTGAATGAATTTATTGCAGTTCATGTGTACAACCTGCGTCCAACACACAGCCAATCGGAGGGTTGTTTTCTGCTCAAGCTATTTCCTGTAAAGGATCAATACAGTTCTATTCTATTCCATCAACCATGTGAATAGTTGAGAAGATTGTTTGCAGAGTAAATTTTATTTGGGGAAAAAATACAGAACGTAGATGACTGATGTCTTGCTGTTTTTCATTCTGATTCAGGGTGTCTGAGTGTTTTAGTGTCAACAGAAACACTTGACAGTCCTGAAAGTCAAAGTGAGTTTTTCCCTGGTTTCCAATGGAAATAAAGTAGCACACGCTAATGACAAATTAAACTTTTAAAAACAACTTCTTTTTTTTTTGTCAAGGTGAGAAAGTTTCATGCAAAAAAAGGGTAAATAACCACATTTGGAAAGAAGTGGAATAAAAATAAGCATAACAAGACCTTAAAATGTGAATTTGAGAAGTAATGCTCATAAGGAAGAAAAAAATAACCCGGCGTGTTATTGAAGCTGCTGACTTGTGAGTAACGTCAACCGCGCTCGCTAATTATCGGCGCTACCTGCTCGAACTGTAATTTTCAGAGGTGATCAAAACTCTTTTAATCAGCTGTGCATACATAATGCTGTGGCGATAAAGTGGTGCAGCGGCTGGAGACCGCAATAATAACAATACTCAAATATATCTGAACACAACGGCTGCTAAAAGTTTCTACCAGAATGAATCATTTGTTAATTTTCATGAATAAATTATCTCTTCATGCATTAAAAGCGCTGGTAATGAGGAAATCACTCTTTGTTCTTCCATTTGGAGTCGTGCGTGTGTGTGTGTGTGTGTGTGTGTGTGTGTGTGTGTGTGTGTGTGTGTGTGTGTGTGTGTGTGTGTGTGTGTGTGTGTGTGCGTGTGTTTAGGTGTATTAAAGAGAAATTGGCACAAAAAATTATGCACTGTACTTCAGACCTCAGTTTCTCTCTCTCTCTCTCACACACACACACACACACACACACACACACACACACACACACACACACACACACACACACACACACACATGGTTACACTCATGACGACTGGTTATTTTGCACTTATTATTCAGTCTTTGGTTCCAGGAGCAAACACAACTTCCCATGTTGACACCAGATTGGGAGAAAAGTCAAAAAGTAAAGGTTGCGATTATTAAATGTCTCACATTGAAACAAATCCACACTGATGATTTTTAATAGAAAATAAAAACGGTTAACTTTGACTGTATTTAACTCTGCTGGTGGGTTGCAGCACACCGTCTCATGATTTGCAATGATTTAGCACCAATGCGAACATGTTCTCAGTCATTTTCAATATTATTAAAGCTAATAGAAGCTAATAGGTGTAGAAGGCCAAATATATAGTTTGTCATGTGAGGAGTTCACAGATTGAGCACGATAGCAATGGTTAATGTAGCGTGTGGAAGTTGACAGAAGCGGAGCAACATTTTTATTTGCCTCTCTTATTATTGAAAGACATTTCTTTTGTAAACTAAAGAATAAAAATATATATATTTTTATTTTTTTTTGAAACATATGGAGGTGGATTTAACTAAAAGAGAGAGACTGGCAGGTCACATGGTTTAGCTTTGGAATCACAGTGTAGGTTTCCAATGTGTCACGGGGTGAAGCGCAAGACAAAACTCACAACAAGGTTTTGGTGGCAAAGTATGATTGCAGCTTTATGTAGCCAACAATATTAAGAGGTTACTGAGGCTCGACCAGCTGATGTGAGAAGAACAACGTGGAAACATGTCAAAGGTTTGTTGTAAAACCCTACATGCCTGAAGAGAAGAAAGCAAAATTCTTTAAAGTCACATTTCACCCAGTAAGGTGTGAATGGCAGCTCATGTGACCATTTTGAAGGTTCTTGCTTTGGGATGTGGATGGGAATCTGTTTGTCTTCAATGGGCGAAGGAAATCAAGGCAAGAAACAGCAAATGGTGCAGTGGAACCTATGAAGTAAGATTTAGTTGGTGGATAAAGAATTCAGCCTGAAAGCAGAAAGTGAAGTGGGTGTTTCCACAAATGATCAAAAGCAGTTTGAAGAGGCAATCTTAGAGCCAATGTTTAAAAAAAAAGGTTGGGGACCTTTCAAGCTTTATATTTCAGGTGCTGAGGACGTTATTCGACAGCTGCAGAAATGGTCATTTGAGGAAAGGTTCCCTTTCTGCCATCTCCAGCCTGTGTACAATACAGCATGATTCTGTTTGAACCATGAATCAAGCCAAACGTCTTTCTTCTGAACTCCGATGCTGAACTTGTCCTTCAGCAGCTCGTCTGCACTGTGCTGCTGTCCTGTGATTGGCCAGTTGGACCAGTTAATGCCGATACTTAATGTTGTGGCTGGTGAGTGTGAATCATGTGATTCTGCAGTCAAAAAAATAAAAGGTTTGGCATGGATTTACTGTATATTGTGTACAGACCAAATATTTGGACAGACAATGTCAATGCTTTGCCAACATTGCTCTTGAAACTTTCATCTCCATAAAGCCACTTTGAATTTAATTTCCCTGTTGTCATGGAGACAGCACTCTTCACTTTCATGCATCTATAGAGCGACGACGACAACAAACTGGAAAAGTTTGAGACATTCAAATGAAATGTCTACTTTTTCATGAGAGAGCTTCTATCCACTGCGCAGTGTTGTGAAGTGAAACATCACTACTCGCCTACAGTCATAGCGCATCAGGAGGCTCTGTGACCCTGCATGGAGTTTCATGTTCTCTCCTTTCCCCCCACAGTCCAAAAATGATGTTGAGGTTAAATGGTGACTTTAATCTGCCTCCATCAGCTGGAATCGATGCCGCTGCTCCGTGACCCCAAGTCGCTTCATGGATCTAAAATTGATTGTTGGAGTTTCCCTCCATTGATCACCTGATCCACTCACCTGCCAACTCTGAAGGCCTCTACTACTTAGATTTCTACCAAATTAAGATGCTGTTGACATGTTTCGAGTAAAAACACATTCTTTTACTTTTTCATTTCAGAAAGGTTTTGCATTTACAGAATATATTCAAAACAAAACACTCGGGATAAGTCAGATCCTCGTTTCAGACGAGTATCCGGTACGGATAAAGAATTTTTTATGAGTCAGAGCATGATACGAGTTAAACTCGTCAATGTCCGTGCTGGTGCTGAAAGAAAATCCTCATTTGGTAACTGCCTGCTCCACACTCTATGATTGGCCAGTCACACACAGAGCCCGCCCGCCCCGACACACACACATCTCTGCAGCCACTTCGGACACATAGAGAGTGACTGTTGCTCACTTCAGTACAAATGAGGTTTTCTTCAGCTCGCCTCTATTTCGGTTTGTATGATATTTAAAATTACTTGGTGAACTTGTTTCGTAACGTACGCGGTGCATGTAACATATTATAAATGTTACAAATTAAGCTTTATATACTGTATATAGTTTTTTTATATACGAAACATTGAATCTCAATTCTGAGGCTGTTCTGTAAATAGTTTTCAAATAAACAATAAATAAAGCAACTTCTGAGTAATCCATATCAATTTAAGACTTAAAATAATGTACAGGTTTAAGCCTGTTGGCCACTTGTCGGTTGTTTTTGCAATAAAATTGCACACACAGAACAATATGTTAAAACATAATGTATACTGAATAAAAACTTTTATTTTGATAGTCACCACAATAACAATCCAAGTCCTAGGAATATATGGACTGGGAGTCATGACGCTATGGAAACTTTGTTCTGATTGGCTCTACTGAGCATGTGCAGAACAACTAGTTACGATGACTGTGGTGCACATGCAAAATAGAAACATTTCAGAAAAGTTTTCATTTCCACGAGGTTCCAGTGTTTTCAAAAAGCTGCGGCTGCGAGCAACTTTGTATTGCGACCAGACTCAAAACACAACCAAACTTTCCCATTTTTAGTCGGAAAACATTGTCATTTAAACAAGGCCTGAGATTTTCTTTGCTGCAGGATCATTTACATCTGACAAATTCCTCTGGAGCAGCCAGGCTAAGCTCAAGCAGCTCAGGAAAACTCCACATAAAAAGGTACTAGAAATCCAGAGTTGAACCTGGGACAGGCTTGCTTCGAGGTGAGAGCGACGACCACCTCTCGGATCTATTGATCTGTCACTTTTAAGACAAAAGAAAGAAAGAAGAGGGAAGAAAAAGGCATAAAGGGCAACTTAAAGCACTTTACAAACAAGAATAGGAAACACTGTATTTCTGCACACAAACAGTATATGTATAAGTGCACATGTACAAAAGTGTGTACGACACAAATGTACAAATCCAGATCAAATACCTGATTGGGGAGAATAATTTCAAAGCAGTTGATAACATAATGCGAGTTGAGGAATTAGTGAACAACTGTAGGAAAGCCAAGCAAATCAAATCAATAAAAGGGTTTTAAAATCTATAAGTTGGCTGTCCTCTGGCCGGGCCTGGCTGGGCATTCGCACTTCCTGGTCTGGGGGGGGGGGGGGCTGGTCTGGGGCTCGGCGGCTGGGGCCTTCTCTGTCCCGCCGGGGTTGGGGGGGTGGTGGGGGGATGGCCCCCAGGGGTGCGGCGGGCTCCGCTGTCGGGGCCGGGGGGGCTCCCTGCCCGCGTGGCCTGGGAGCGCTGCACTGGCCGGTCCCGGCTTGGCGGCTCGGGTCGGGGCCCGGGGCTCTGCACCCTTTATCCTTCTCCTGTGGGCCCCTCTGGCCTGGGGGGGGTCCTCTCTGTGCCCATTATCCTTCTCCTGTGGGCTCCTCTGGCCTGGGGGGGGTCCTCTCTGTGCCCATTATCCTTCTCCTGTGGGCCCCTCTGGCCTGGGGGGGGTCCTTCTTTCTCTGTCTCTCCTTTCCTCTCCTCTCCTCTCCTCTCCTCTCCTCTCCTCTCCTCTCCTCTCCTCTATCCTTTCACCCCAACCGGTCCGCAGAATTCCTCCACCTCTGAATCTGGTTTCTACAAAGTTTCTCCTGTTGGAGGAGTTTTTCTTTCCATAGTCGCAAATAAACCTGCTTGCTCATGTGGACATGTTGGGCTTTTCTATTTTCTCTATAAAAGCAAATTGTCTTTCAATTAATAAAAAAAATTAAAAATAAAATAAAAATCTATAAGTTGACCTGAAACATACAGATAACTGTAATTATTAATTCTCATTGATTCTTTAACTTCAATGGGACTGAGACCGAAGCTCTTGGATAAAAGTTGTATTCACTGTGTTTTCCAGTGTTTTGTTCCACAATAAATGACATCTTACTCACTAAAATGGACTCTTGATGTGTAATGAAACATTCACCACATCTTTCTAGTTCCTCCCTGAGGGATCGTTTGTCTCAGGATCCGTGGGCCGTGGGCGGGGGCTTCTGCTGGGAGCCCAAGTCATGTGGCTTCCACTCCGATTTCTGAACTATGAATGTCCATTTCATATTTATCTGCTTCTCTTGTAGCGGCATGTTGTGGAGGGAAGCTGCAGGACGGAGCTGGGCCGCGAGGTCTGAGGAAGAAACTTTAATTATACGTGCCAGTGTCAGAGATACGCAGTGGCAAATGGATAGAGTGATTGATTCCCCATCAGCGGGGGTGGGGACCAAGGTGGGCGGAGCATGGTGATGGAGGTATCCGTGGTGACGAGCAGCAGGCCTTTCATCACTTGAGAGGCAGCCGGCATTAAGGCAGCTGTCAGGGACTTTGATTTGAAGTGGGAATTACAACATGCACACATGCACTTGCATAACGCACAGTCTCACACAACAACCCAGCTTGCATAATATACATGACACACACACACACACACACACACACACACACACACACACACGCACACACATGCACGCACACACGCACACACACACACCGTGGCTGTCCCCGCAGGCAGAAGCTGCAGCCGCTCCTTGACGTGACACCGCATGAATAATTTGTGAGCGGTAGTTCAGGCTGGAGGTGAAACAGAAACACAAGGCTGAAAAATCCCACGCCTCCCGAACACACCTCATGTTATGCTGATGGCGCCATAAAAAGACAGCGGCCCGACACTTCACCTGCAGTCTGAGACGAGGTTGCGAAAGCCTGAAACACTTCAAAACAAAGAAAAATGCAAAGCGCTCACATGTGAGCCCGGCGGCGGGAGGAAGGAAAAATAAAAGATGATGATAGAAGACTAAAGCAGCTGAAAGCAAAAGACGGACAATTGAAATACCAGCTCCTGATTGGACACACCTGCCGGAAAATGCAACCTTTCATCATTGAGCGAATCTCTGCACGGTGGATTGGACATCTCTGAAACATGAACACTGAGCCGGGAAGACAAACGCTAATTTAGACGCACGATTAGCAGCATATGGATAATAATGATGGATTATAATTAAACATATTGCACGAATTCCTGGTAAAAAGTATATTTACACATCTCAGAGGAGGCAGCTAGCAGTTCAGCCTACAATCTGCTGCTCAGTGACCAGAAAACCTGCCATCATGACCACAGGTTGTCGTTTTGGAGGCTTGGTGTTAATGATGGGTGGTGGCCGGAGCTGCAGAGCAACACAAAGGACAAGAAAGAGAGGAACAACCGCCAAACGGGGTGCAATGTGGATGCAGTTCTTTAAAGGAAATGTTTTAGGGGATTCATTAGAAATTAGTTTAAAAATTATGTAAGATTTTCTTTCTTGAAACTTGAAGGGATGAATTCATTCAGAATAACAGATCACAGTGAGTGAAACTCACTGCTTCACAGCAAGATAAATCCTGCTTTGAGTCTAGTTGTGGCTTTCTAATAAAAATAATCCATTGATCTTATTTTGCGCTTTTCTTGACACTCAAAGACGCTTTACTTTGCATTATTCATTCATTCCATACTGGATGGTGGTGAACTACGTATGCAGCCACAGCTGGCCTGGGGCAGACTGACGGAGGTGGGGCTGCCATCAGGCCCTCCAACCACCATCAACCACTCTCACTGCATTCACCCAGGCAGTTCGGGGTTCAGTGTCTTGCCCAAGGACACTTCGGCATGGAGGCAGGCAGGTGATCGAGCTGGCAACCTTCCAGTTGGGAGACGACAGCTCTACCAACTGAGCCATGCCGGTTGGTGGAGTGTTTGGCTTTCTCTGTTATTGGATGCTTATAGAAGACTTTTTCAAAGAGTAATGTGGTATTTTTTTGCTTTTAAATTGTGTGATCTGTTACACTTTTACACTCTGCTTGACACCAAACCTCCTCATTACGTCAAACGTCACTTCCCAGATAGGGAGTTTGTACTTTCACCTTTACCAGAGCGCTTTTCTCACTACTACTAGTACTACTACTGCAGTTGAGAGTGTGAGTACTTTTGCTATCTCAGCAAAACTGGCACATTTCCACCACCACTTGTTTTTTTTCCCCTCCCTATGTAGATTCAGTGCCAGAAACTGGGATAGAGTGTTTTATGCTTCTATAATATGCACTAACGCAACCCCGCATTGTACAGCAGCACAGTGAGAACTATATATAGCAATAAGATATAATGGTGGAAGTGGGACAGACTCTGCGGCTGCCTCCCTTTAATAGAATCATCTTTCCTTTTAGTCTTTGCTCGAGTGTTTGCTCGTGTTGGTACTTTTTCATTTGAGAAAGTGTGGCTCCTCAAGCTGAAATGAGCTGAAATTTACCCCCTCCGCCTCCTCCCTCCCCCTCCATATTGAATGATGCTATCAGAGGGGAAGTGACAGCTCGGCTCTGCTTTATTTACTTTACTTGCTGTGGTCAGAATGTGAAGCTCCTCATATTCACGCTGATGAGAGGCTGCAGATCAGCGTGTCATCAATCAGCCGGGCCGAGCAAACATTAGCACAGAGAGCGAGTTCAGAGAGAGCGAGTCGCCTCATTTGCAAAGTGAATGCACTTGTGTATTTACCCTGACATGGTTTATGATTACCGACCCCACCACCAATACTCCCACCCCCTCCCTCCCCCGCATCAAGACTGATGAAAGAATAATGAAACTCGGGAGGCAGCGGTTAGATAAAAACAGACAGAAGAATCAAGTTTGGAGAGATTAAAGAGCTTATTAAAACCTTTCAGCGGGAGCAAAGTTTTGGTTAACTGTGAGTCACTGTCTAACCATTAATGCAGCACTCCATCTATCCGTCCATTTATCTGTCCATCTATCTGCTCATCTGCCGGAGGCGATCTCAGATGGAGCATCTTATGGTTTGGAGGACACAAAGACACTTCTCATCAAAAAGTCTTCAAATCTCAGTAACTGAGAGGTCAATATTTGTCCTGCTAAGAATTCATGTATTGTATCCACTTCGGGGACGTCGGCTGCTGGTGCCGATTGCGGATGACTGTGGGAGAAGTCCATCACAGGACAGACCTGCAGGGCCCGTTCAGACCTGCGGTTAACATGTTAATATGTGTTTCGTGTGATTCGATCACAACTCATTCAGTTTGCAGCATCATGTACCCAGTTTGCTATGAGTCTCCGCGGTCCTGCAGACCTCCACACCTCCAGGCAGGAAAGAAATACTGTATAATGCCTAGTTCACACTGCAGGGAACTGCGACCTGGTTCTGATGTTGAGCTCACAGTGACCCAGATCGACCGCTTTTGTTTAGATGTTAAAGCTGCAATTCTGATGTTTTCCCAACAGACCCAGGCCTCCATTGTGTGTTGAACCAGTTCGATATGATGCTGCATCGAATGCCTCGTCATTGACGTGTGACCATGGTTTTAGGCAGAAATTGTTGTTTTGGGTATCCATCCCAAAAATCTGTGTCCACATTTTTTGGGTTTGGCGACCAGGGGGATCACATTCTGGACTACATTATGACATGGACATTTTCTTGTTAACAGTAATGTATTTCCTGTTCTCCTGGACATTTTTTCTGATGCATCCAATATGCTTTCTTGATTTGTTAAAAAGTTGTCTTTTTTTCAGGTACAAGGAGCAAGCATGACTGTCAATATTTATATCAAAATCAACGTTTTCACAGCAAAGAATATTTTATTCTTTAACACAAAGCATGATTGATGTCGTTATCCAAACGTGTCAATATTTTCAAAATGAAATATTAGATCACTGGTCCATAGAAATAGTCCCGCCTGTGTAGATTCTGCAGATTGAATTCCTCATCTTGGAAAGACAATTCTTCCAAATTTCTCCCGTCTGCCCCAACATTTGAACTCATCAGGATGAGTCACAGATAAATCAGAGGCCGCATTTCAAAAAAAAATATACCAGATGGTATAATCCCAACCAGAACAGCAGATAATCTAGAGCCCTGGGTCTGGTTTTGCAGGGTGTTTTTCCTTCCACAGTGACCCCTGCTTGTCCCAGGGGATTTGTTGAGTTGTTCTCTGTACAAGTGGCAAATAATAATAATAATACATTAAATTCATATAGCGCTTTTTTGAATACTTAAATATGCTTTACATAGCAAAAACAAAAACAATAGTGAAAATAAGATAATAGTTTAGGTAAAAGCAAGTTTGAACAGGTGGGTTTTGAGGAGTGTTTTAAAGTTCAGCAATGAGTCCTAGTTCCTGATGGGTTGAGGGAGGAAGTTCCAGAGGGTGGCGGCGGTGACGGCTCGGTCCACCCAGGTCCGATGCTTAGAGTGGGTGAAGGGTCTGAGGCGGTTTGTGTCGGCAGAGTGGAGTAGGGGTGAGTTGCTGGGAGTTGGTGAGGAAGGAGGGGCAAGATTACGGAGGCACTTGTAGGTGAGGAGGAGGAAGAGATTGTATTGGATGCCATTTTGCACAGGGAGCCAGTGAAGGTGATGGAGGAGGGTGAGGTAAGTAAAGTAAGTGAGTAAAGTTTATTTATAAAGTGCTTTTCACAGATGAAATCGCAAAGTGCTGTACAGGGGAAACGGTAAAACAACAATACAAAATGTATATACATGTGTAAAATTAAAGTGACACTAGTGAAAAACCCATCAACCAATAGCTCTTCTAAATAAACATGTTTTCAAGTCCTTTTTAAAAGAGACAACAGAGTCCGCCAGGCGCAGAGACAGGGGCAGAGCGTCCCACAGTCGAGGGGCAACGGACTGAAAAGACGGGTCCCCTCGGGTCTTATAATGGGTCTTAGGGACCACAAGCAGGTTCTGGCCAGACAACCGAAGAGTACGGCCAGAGGAGTACGGCTTCAAAAGGTCCAGGATGTACTGTGGGGCCGGACCGTTTCAGGCTCTGAAAGTCAGCACTAGGACCTTAAAATCAATCCTGAATCTTACAGGAGCCAATGGAGAGCCGATAAGACTGGAGTGATATGAGACCTTCGATGTGCACCTGTTAGAAGTCTAGCAGCAGAATTCTGAACGATTTGCAGTTTGTTCAGAGCAGACTTATTCAGACAGGTAGAAACAGAGTTGCAATAATCAAGTCTTGTAGATATGAAAGCATGAATAATCATTTCCAGGTCTTTTTTTGACAACATTTTGCGAATTTGAGAGATGTTCCTCAGGTGATAAAAGCCATTTCGCACAAGCTGTTTTGAGTGTATCTCCAAAGAGGTGAGGAGGCAGAGTTCTGAATGTATTGTAGTTTTTGTAAATGAGTGGTGGGGATTCCATAAAGAAGGCTATTGCAATAATGGAATCTCGAGATGAAGGAGAGGATGAGTATTTCAGCTGAGGTCTGGTGGAGGGAGGGACAGAGGTAGGAGATGTTCTGGAGGTGGAAGAAGTATGTTTTTGTAATATGGTTGAAATGAGAGGGAGGAGGCCATTATGAGTACAGAGGAGCGGTGAGGGGGTGTTAGGGGTGAACTGTGGTGATGAGGAGAAGGGTTATGTTGTGTGAGATGATTGTTTTGTTTTTGGTTTGGGTCAGTGTCATTCCACCAATTAACTCCCACAAGTCTGAAAATGCTCATCAGATGCTACATCTGATTGCTTTAGGGGCAGTCCACACCTTGAAATCGGTTCACCTAAATGTACTTTTTCTTCTTCTGCCTTTTAGGTGTGTTTGGTAAGTCACAGTGCCCCTAAAGGTCTGCCATGTGTACTACAGGTCTTTTGTACACTGGAGAGGTAGCACTTGCTCTATTGATGTCTATTCTATTCTATTCTATTCTATTCGTGCTGCACCCCAGAGTTATATAAAGTGTTACAGAAGTTATAGCTCTTCTGTTTTGATGATTTCTCTTTTGCTATCAAGAGCGGCCTCTTGACCCGTGTCAGCTGGCAATGGCGCCATCCTCCTGTGATCCTATCTCCAATAAAGAGAGTATAGAAGATGTATGGGTGGATGTTTCGGGATCCATATCATTTGGACTCTCATCAAATCATCTGGACTTGTGATGGAGCCAATAATGCTACACAAGAAGTCTGCCTGCACCAAAGCCTGTTGCTCTTTATTTCATGAATCTGAACTGAGTGCTCTGCGTCTGTGCTATTTCCATCTAATTGTTGACCCAGCGATTGCCCCTCCACAGTAAAACCAACACTTTGATTTCATAATTTTCCATCTGTTTGAATTTGAATCAAAAGCACAGTCTGCCGACAATATGAAAATGAAAGTAAAAAAAAAAAAAGAAAGAAAAAAACAGCCTCATGTAGGCTTTCTTTCCCCATGAAATTATCAGTAACGTGGCGCTGGAGCAGCTTTGCTCTCATCCTCGCAGGACCACGATGCTGCAGGCAGTAAATGGAAACATTGAATATTGATGTTGTTATTATTCAAGGACATGTGGACACACAAGTCTCTGTTTGTAAAATTGTTCTCTTTTGATGTGAATTGATAGACTGTGAACCTGGTATTGGTGTTTGAGCCCGGGAGACATTTTGAATTATGTCTACTGCATTTCAAATGAGGTTTTTTTTGCTTTGTTTTGCACTATACATACAAAATGCATGGTGTTTATATATTGGGGTCGAACACTTTGCATGGAAAAGAGAGGGACCACATAAAGTGCCTGAGAGAAAACCATTCCCTTATTTTGATTTGACTTCCCTTTCTGCTGTTTCCTCATGCAGATTGTTACCATGTGAAAAACGAAGAACCTCAAAACGACAAGTTCTGTTTTTGAAAGTCACATTCGCACCAGAAAAACAAGTCTGAAAGAGTTAAGAAGAAAAGCAAGGAATTCAGATAAGTGATGGGTATATTGTTAATCAGGCAGTTAATCAGACAGACATCAATGAAAATCTCAACAAGAGGTTGTGAAGAGCCTCTCGCTGCCAGAAGGACAAGAGTGAATCTCAAATATCAAAAGATATAAAGTCAATCCTGAGATTAAGAAATGTAAGGGAAACTCAAAAACGTGTCACCATGTGATTAACTGCTGACCAGTGTACACAGTTTGGACAGGTGACCCCAAAGGATCAAAGATCCTTTCTAAAATGTGATGTCTTGATGTTGTTTGATCTCGTATTTGTGCAGCTTCAGCGTGGATCCCTGCCACCATCAGCTGCTGTGATGCTTCACTGTAAGCCCGAGGTTCTGTTTTCACATTTTCATGTGAAAATAGTACACTTTTGTAGCATGTTGTGCATCTGTTTACACAACGACAAAGCTCAGTGGAAACGTGGCAAATGCAACGTGAATGTCCGTGTTCTCCCATTGTTAGTTTTTTGAGGTCATTGTTCTCTACTGCATGTGTGTGGTTTCATCAGTGTTGGGAAAGTTCAGTTTCGACATGAACTCGTTCAAATTTCAGTTCACAAATTTGAAAATATACTAGTTCAGTTCATAGTTTATAATTCAGTTCCAAAAATGAACTAGTTCATAGTTCTTTTTTTCTCAATATGTTGATGCGAGCTATTAGCCTCAGAATACTGGCATTCCCCTCTTGTTGCCACCCATTCAGTCACACTAGTATCCAGCTGCAGCTTCCCTCCCCGACAGTGTATTCTCCAAAACATGAGGAAAGAAACTTGCTGCTTGAATGGTCTTTTTTAATGAGGAATTATTAAAAAAAAAAAAAAAAAAAAAAAAAAACAAACAACAGTAGTCCTTAAGGTGCAAAGGAAAATACAGCAGGCAGGTTCTACAAACAAATTACAAGTTAAAATAGTAAAACCCTCCAGGAGGCCATTGTGAACTGCAGTATCCTGTTAACAACAAAGTCCAGAATAGGTGTTGTAACGAACAGGAAGCTTGTTCCTTTATTTTGACGCACTCACAGCACTTTATCAGCACTTTATAATGTTCATCAGCACTTTAAGAAGCACACGGCACTTTAAGATAAAGATATTTGCACATATATAAATGAATTTGCACACAATTGTTGTTTTAACTTATTTATTGAATGGTCTGTTGTGGATAGGTCCGGCCACCTGTGGAGAAACACAACAATGAATTGAGCAATGTGCAATATGTGTATTTAAGAATATCTTATTCTTTTAGTTGTTGATGTGTGCTGTGAATGTTTGAGGATGTGGTGTGTGAGGAGTTTCCACTTACCTTGTCTTGTGTTCAGGCTGGTGTCCCAGTAAAAGATTCCCCTTGGGACGGACACATTGAAGAAGGTTCCGGGCTGAACCAAGAGGAGCAAGTGGGGGTGTTGCACATAGTTTTAGTAGGGTTTAGGATTAAATGATGAGTCATTAAAAGCTGACTCATCCCACTTCTGACACCAAATGTTAGACCTCGGATCTCCGATATGGCCTCAGAATGGCTGGCGAGCAGTTTGAGCAGTGAGTAAAATCAGGGATGAGTCAGCTTTGCAGGTGGTCCACATCTTTCTTTCTTTTATTTTCACACGTGCCCAAAACAAAAACTTACAACGTGCTAAACATGCATTGGAGGATTGAGGAGTGTGTCTTCTCCAGCAGCAGAACAGTGAATGATGTAAAAAGGCGCCTTAAATACACTTCCCTGAACTGGGTGAAACCATTAAAACTCCATAGGTACTAAAAGTTAACATTAGTGTCTAAAAACCAAGTTAAAATCCTCCAAACCAAAACCCTAACTATAACTTAATGAAACAAAACTCCTATTAGCCAATACCTCTAAAACCAAACACCTAAATAGTAAATTAAATCCTAAACCCTACTAAAACTATGTGCAACACCCCCACTTGCTCCTCCTCTTGGTTCAGCCCAGAACCTTCTTCAATGTGTCCGTCCCAGGGGGAATCTTTTACTGGGACACCAGCCTGAACACAAGACAAGGTAAGTGGAAACTCCTCACACAACACATCCTCAAACATTCACAGCACACATCAACAATTAAAAGAATAAGATATTCTTAAATACACATATTGCACATTGCTCAATTCATTGTAGTGTTTCTCCACAGGTGGCCGGACCTATCCACAACAGACCATTCAATAAATAAGTTAAAACAACAATTGTGTGAAAATTCATTTATATATGTGCAAATATCTTTATCTTAAAGTGCCGTGTGCTTCTTAAAGTGCTGATGAACATTATAAAGTGCTGATAAAGTGCTGTGAGTGCGTCAAAATAAAGGAACGAGCTTCCTGTTCGTTACAGGTGTCAACATAATTCTTATACGAACAAGATGAACCGCAAAGTGCATAACATTTAAACATTATTTATCTATGTCACTTTTCAGGGTTTTTTTTAGTGAATCAACTGTTTCCTTACTTGTTTGCCAAAAGAAAAGTTCTAGAACTTGGGTCATAAAAGGGCAATATTTAGCCCAACGTTCATCAGGCAGAAATATAGTACGTTGAGTTCACATTCGCCCAAAATACACAAAACTGGGTTTCATGACAAAAGCAAACAACAGTGCCAACTCGTGGACAACATGCAAACTGCATTGTTTTCAGTGTGTCTGCCATTTAGTGGATTTCTTTTCCAAAATGTTACCATGGATATGCAAAACTTTTCTAAAATGAAAGTGCGAAAACCATGTGTTTAAAATGCAAAGAAGCAAGTTTAAAGAGAAAATTCTGATATTTGTCTGAGAGAAAATACAGAAGTGAAGTAAAAATGTACCAAATACAAATATCATAATGTGCAAAACATTTCAGTGGAAAAGAGCATTGGGGTGTGAAAGTGTTCATCTGTTATCTCTTATTTAGTCACGTGAGCCAACCACCTCAACCTCCATGTTTCAGACGTTTTGTTTTTGTTTGTTTTCTGTAATGCTGCCAGTTGCAGACGCTGCCACAAGATCGTTGTCACGACCCCATGCATCTATTTCAATGGTTGTTGTTTCACATTAATCATGATATCAACTCTTATCTGAAACTCCACAGGATAGATTAAATATTAATATTGAATTGAGCACGGTACCTCTCTTTGATTCATTCCGACAACACTGTCTTTATCGAGCTGCTGGGCTGGCGGGTTATTTGTCAGTCAGGGCAGGAACATCATCAGTGTTGATTTTGTCCACACCTTTTACAATCTCTTGACAAAACCCCAGACTTACTCTCAGACCTCGTGGTGGAGATTTCAGTGGATAACAGTGTTTTTCAAATTAAATTTGGTTTAGCACAAATAACAAATAACAGAGAGCCAGTTTAGCTGTCAGTCAAATTAAGATGCAGGACGTGCTCAGTGAGACAGATAAGAGAGGAGGCAAATGAATAAGCAGAGTCAGGAGTCATGCATTATGAATTAATGCCACTGCTTTTCACAAAAGCAAGTTGGGAACTGATTACAGCCATTTATTAACATAGTTACTCAGGTTTTGCAGGGCGAGTCATTAAGTAGTTTGAGCAAACTTTGAACAGTTGTGGAGCTGCAGCGCCGCTGTCTCTATCTCCCTGTCCTGCTCACAGAGCCCACTGTTGGCATTCACTTTAGATTTTGCCACATTTAAAATCCCACTAAACTCCTGTTTCTCCAGAGGAAAGACACTTCATTGATTCACTGATACACCAGTGAAAGTAAGTAGCATTTGCATTAGCATGAATTAGTATACATAGCATGTGGGTTTTGATCCTGAAATGTACATGGACTCTCTCCTGGTTAGTGTTTCTTTACCCTGAGTATAGTTCCCATTATAATTAATCAATACATCCATTTTATTTACCTACTTTACCTACATCAACTCTCACCCTAATCCTAACCCCAACACTGCAACGATACAAATGTGTCAACACACCGCTCAAGTAACCCAAGTACAAAGTTAATTACTATTTCTTAAAACCAAGGTAAAGCAGCCGAAAGTCGTTTCACAAGTTACTCATACCTATAATCAGGAACTAACGTTCAATAACTATCAGATAAGGGTTATAAAGGATGTTAAAAAGGTTAGGAAAGTAAAGGAAGTAGATCAGTGAAACGAGGCATTGAAGTAGACAGAAGAAGGAAGAAATAAGAGGAAATGAAGCGGCAAGAAAACAATAGAAAAGAGATAGAATTGAAAGGACAGAATGTAAAACGGAGATGAAAATAACACTGTTGGGAAGGAAATGAGACAAAATGACGGTAAAAAAAAAAAGGATTTTGAGTTGAGCGGAAGGGAATGGAAGTGGGAGCCGGTGGAGGAAAAACCAGCAGTAGAGGAGAAGAAGGCAGGCACATAAAAAGGAAGTGTGTGAGGCCTCAGAGGCTGATGTGATCTTTAGTAGCTCTTTACAACATGAATTGAACTCTCTGAAATCCATTCTACCACAATCTGAAGCTCGAGCCAGAGACGAGTCGATTCCAGGCAGATTTCAGGGCGGCACCGCGATGTGACTAGACATGTAATTATCTGCAGCTACTGCATGTACAAACAAATTTTCAGTTTTATAATCTCATTAGGAGATTAAGAGGGCTCGGCAACGGGTTTAGGCATGGCTGTCTGCTGGGGGTTGAAGGAGGCCCAAAAAAATTGGGAGGAAAAAAAGAAAAAAATGTATTTACTCCTTAATGGATTTCATTTTCTCTTTCTCTCACTCAGAAATCAGTTTGGAAATGTGTGTACACACACACACACACACACACACACACACACACACACACACACACACACACACACACACACACACACACACACACACACACACACACACACAGAGTAACGCTTTAGCCTAAAAACTCTCAGCCCAAACAACTAAAAGACAAGGTGGGAGGAAGTTTGCTGCCTCGATGAATTCAAATGACAATCCAATCACACAGCCCCCCGAAAAAAGAGGCAACAAGAAACAAACTGTTCTATGTGTCGTTTTTGAAAATAATCCCATTAAAACAGCAATTTGTTCCACTTCCAACAGTACATCTGTTATTGTGCTCCAATAATGTACTGCAGGAAGAGAGAAGACGACAACAACAAGGAAAAGAAAAGGCATAGAAAGGTACGCTGGTGTGATTTTGAAGTGCAACATAGGAATATTCAATTCTTGGCAAGGCGGCTGAACTAACTTTAAATTTTGAAGTCATGAAAACTGCATGAATATGGAACTCCCAAACAGCAATGTTACAATATAATACAAAGAGTTGGATGTTGTTTTGATGCAATTGTTAAAGTTGATATGTTGAGAAGTAAATACATGGAATTGAAAAATTTTGAGATTTTACCATTAAACAAATTAATATTTATTTCCACACAAACTTGCACAAAAGTACCGAAAATTGGTAACGTTGAGAGTACCGGTATTGATGCCCGGTACCTGGGAATCGATACCGTACCGGTTCATTTGTGAAAGGTACCCCATCCATCCATAGTCCAGGGTGTGCCTGACCCTCCACCATAGTTTGAATAGATGGAGGGAGGGAGAGATAGATGGATGGATGGATGTGTGCATTGCACCAAGGGTTTCATGTGCTAATGGCCATTTCCCCTTGAAGCTGGATTAGAGAATACATTTGCTTTGATATACCTCATACCTGGAAAAATGAGAACCTACGTAGACACAAGTCCATTAAGGTCGGGGAATTAACAAGTGTTTCAGGTGATCGGATCCCATGTGGAAAGCCCTGACCCAGACTGTTTACACTTGTCCCTACCAGGTGTTTTGGCACAACCACTTGAGTTTGGACTATATTACGACTTCTGCTGAATGGCCTGGTCGTGATATGAGTCATCAATTTTGCGCTGCACAGTATACAGGCAGTATACCCCCAGGCATAGGTGTCCACGTTCTTATCTATTGGAAAGTTATCCGTTTTTAAAGATTGTACAACACTGATGGTGTTTATGTGACGCATTTTCCCACGACCCCACCGTCGCATTGGAAGTGGTTGGAGTGAAAGCGCTTTGGTGCCTGTTGTCTTTCGGGCTTGCCACATGCAATCTGATATTGATGAAGTGTACCTGGATTTGCTTTCATATCATCAGCTCATAGAGAGCTTGAGAACCTCTCAGGTCTCCTCCGATGTTCCAACATGTGGGTTCCAGTTGGACATGGATGCTTCTTTCACTTCTTTCTCATTCCCCTGAGAGCTTGACACTTTTGTCCTGAAATGAATGTCCCTCTTGTGCAGATCTTCAGAACTGACAAAGCCTTACAGATGAAATGTAAAACATCTTCAAAAATTCAATCATGTCCAGCTGTTTTTAGACAAGAGCTCAATATACCATGACATGGATGACTGAGAATCCTCAGACGTACTTCTCCTTGAGATGTAAGTGGACAGCTGAGTCCAGCCACATGGAATCGTTTCTCCTGTGTTGTACTTTTCTAACACTTGCTTTGTGTCCTTGTTTTGTGTCACTATATGAACAACATCATTCTGCATGTCTTGTTTTTTTGAGTTTGAGATAGACTAGTTTCGAATTCAGAGTCTTGGAGTTCATAGAGATGAGGTGTTTTAAAAGTTTTCCTGACACTCCAAGGACATATGAGATGATGTCATCATTCCACTGGTAAGCAAACCGACAGGAAAAAGGGATTTCTATGTACATTGACGTGGATGTTTGAGATTCTTCACATATAATTCATAAATACAACTTGGTATTTAAACAGGCATATACACAGAAAAACATTTAAATGATCATCTGATTCATTTTTTAATGCTTTTGCTTCTTGTGTGACCCTTGCAAATTAATCAAGCCTTCAATTATTACAGGCTAATTCCAGTTCATCACATCTCAGGTCTTAGGATTGTAATTCTTTTTCCATTAGTGCATTCATTTAGAAAAACCTTGTACTCTGGGAGCACTGGCACAAAAATCCAAAAGCAGCTCATTAAGGCCCACGGTTACGTTTAATTATGAAGTGACCCCAGGCTATCGTGTAAGACAGCCACTGCTTTGACAAATACTCTGGGTTTTCTCTGTTTAGTTTAAGTGACAGCCTCCTCGAGTGACTTCAGAAATTATAGTGGATGCACAGGAAATGGTTCATTTTCATTGGGAGGAGGTCCGGGTGTATTAATGACATGAAAAGCTTTGGGTTCTGGCACACTACCATTCATTTCAGGGGTTTAATTGCTGCATATCATTTAAGAGACGCTAACCAGGAGGGGGTCAAGCATGGATAACCTGATTGGGCTACTTGAATGAGAATGGAACAATGAGAGTGTGGTGTGGGACAGAAGCGTGATCCAGTGGTTTCCAAATGGAAATACCACATGGACGCAGATGTCACCTTCATGTGTTGAGTTTGTATATTCTCTCACTGTGCAGTGTGGGTTTTCTTGGGATTTTTCAATGACCCCCCTCGACAGAAGAAAGATGTTTGTCCTCGACTCTTGTGAATGTTTTAACTTCGGGGGAATGAATGCACTACATATTTGATCACCATTTGATGGCTTATCTACACCTCCATTCATGGTCCCGTGTGAAGACACTTTGCATTGTACTTTTAAAAGTTTATAGGTATAACAATGGAAAAGAGTGTTTTATCAAAGTAAGAAGACTTAGATTTGCATGTTCTCTCATATCTTGCATGGCATTTCTCCTCGTGTCTCAACTTTCTCCTCTAACCAAAAGACATGTGGTGTTGTGTGTGCATGTGTGTGTGTAAGTTCATTTTTATTAGACCTACAATGGATTACTGACTGATCAATGGTGCACCTTCCCTTCGCACAAATGTTAGTCATTGGCTTCAGCCACTGTGACCCTGACGTGGTTAAAACTGGGTTCAGAAGTTCCTAAGTATTTTGGTTTTGAAGAGTGAGAAAACATCTCTTCTATAAGTACATGTTGGATTGCATCTATCTTGTGCTGCTTCACCACAATGACACCAGTTTAATGCAGCTTCTTGCAGGTGAATACCGGAACAGATTCAGGTGCAGTCCTCCTAGCTGTTATATACAGACTTTTCCTTTCTGATTTAATGGCAAGTGGAAATCTATATTAGGTTGGTATTGATTGTTGGCCTGATTGACAAATGAAGCACGATCCACGTCTCTTCACTCATCAGAAAGAGTTTTCTGTTTATGATCTGTCATTTGCCCCCGTTGTCTCCTAATCAGGCAGCGTATCACTTATTTAGAACGACCCAGCTTGTTGTCGCCACCCGCCGTCTTTCAGCAACACACAGGTTTAACTGTGAGTCAACTGTTTTTAACATTTCCAGACCTTTTGAGACATTGTTTTTCTTTTACTCTTTGTGATTTGTTTAGTTATATACATCTGCTTTTTGTTTGTGTTCAGGATAAATCAACTCCACTGTGTATCTCGTCTGTCATAGTAATTTACTCCTATATGTGATAATGCCAATCATTTATCACTGTTTACTCTTTTTTATGAGTGACGTTTTGAATGTTAGTCATTATGAGAGTGAATATAATGGAATAGTCATATGAAACTTTACTTATTGGAGCCAGAAAGTCAGGTGAACTCTTGTGCAGTAATGAGAGTAATGTAATGAGAGTCTATGAGGGGCAGCTGTGGCTCCGTTGACTGATTGGATCATCTTCTAGTTGCAGTGTTGGTGGTTCAATCCCTTATCCATGTGCAAGACACTGAATTGCTCCCAATGGAGGCCTATCACATTGCATGGCAGCACTCAAGGTAGGTGTGTGAAGTACTGAAGGCCATTTGGCATTACCATTTAGCATTAACATTAGGTAAGAAGAGGAGGTGAAGAGATAGATAGACCTTAATCAGAAATACAATTACAACCACAAGAATCTGAACAAAACTGATTATTTCTGCTCAAGTGAACATTTGGTCCTCACCGTGGATAGGCAGAGGTCATTGATGTGTTTGACCCCAGACCTTCAAAGACTTACAAGACCGTGTGCTAACATATTGGTACCACAGCACAGCTTCAGAGGTCAAACTGAGTCCATCATTTTATGGGTCAGGGGAGTTTTTGCAGTGCCCGGGAGTGAAGGATGGTGTAATGAACACAGTCATTGGTTTTTATATTTCTAGTTATGCAAAGCTCATCTGACTGACACAGTCTCTGCCTTTAAGGTTAAGATTTAAGGTGAACCTTACAGGTTGGGCCCGTTCTGACCACATTGGAACGTTCTCTCATGAAATTGTTGGTTCAGACTGCTGAGAGATTTTTGCTGGTCTGAGTTTCTTTCCAATGTCTCACTCTCCATACGGCGATGTCTCGCCATTAGATCTCTCTGTACTGCCAGAGATCCTGCCCCCATCACGTCTGCAGCGAATAGGCTTATGACAATCTGTTTGTTGCTTGTTGGTTTCTGTCTCTATCCTCTCATTTTCTCCCTTTCAATCTCTTAATCCCAACCAGAACAGCAGAAAGACTCCACCTCTGAGCCTGGTTCAGCAAGTTTTTTCTTTCCTTCAAAAGAGAGTTTTTCCTTTCATCCATCACCTACACTTCTTCAAGTAGAATTGTTGGGGATTTTTTTTTGTGTGTTGTTTTTGTAAAAGTGCATTGATATGATCGTGTACTTTATCCAGACTTTGGTGCAAAGAAGTACAGCCTGTCCCACACCACAGTTTGAACACATTGCCAGTCTAGGGCTTTCGATACAGAGTAATGAAGGTTTATTTTCTGTGCTTGAGGAAGCACTAGAATGTTCTTGCTCTGCAGAGCTTCAGAGAATGTGATAAAGTGACTCACTACACCATCTTGTGGCACAATGTGATATTAGAACAATTTTAGGTGAGCATATGCGTAGTGTAAGCATTTCAGAAAAGTTGTGCTTTCAACGGTTCCCAAAACATAAAAGTTTCGTATTTCCGCTTGATAAGATCGCTGTGTAAATAGAGTATCCCTCATTTATTGCGCGGGTTACATTCTAAATAAGCGAAATTCGCAAAAATCCCAAAAAGTAGTTAACTACTACTTTTACAAGTATTATATATGTTTTAAGGCTTTAAAACCCGTCACCACACACTTTATACACTTTTCTCAGACAGGAATGAACATTTTCTCACATTTCTCTCTTGTTTAAACACTCCCAAAGTTCAAACCTTGGTAGATTTGAAAACATAAACATACCTCTGCCTTTTGGCAGCGACTGCAGGTGCTTTTGTCAATGCAGAGCGTTTTGTCAACATTGTGGGTTTGTCAGGATCACAACTTGCAAACATACGGACACAGCACGGAGATTGATTGACAAGGGTCTACAGTCCCTTAGCCAAGTGTTTTTCAACCTTTTTTGAGCCAAGGCACTTTTTTGTTTGGAAAAATCTGGAGGCACACCACCACCTGAAAATGTTAAAATGTGAAACTCTGTAGCCTCTATTAACAATATAAAGTCTTTCTCATCAAAGTTGTATCAACAGGAATCAAATAAATACAGAAAAAAGTATTTCTCAATTTCTTTTTTTTAATAGTGCCTCCCTCAGTTTGAAACCTGGACCTGATGGATGAAGAACTGAGATCCTGGTTCACATTCTTCCTTTTCAAAAACGTCTCCATTACTGTCACTGACACAGTAGTGTGCAACCATGAGTGAGAGATGTGTTGTGTGGAGTTTCATTCTGTTATGAAGTTCCAGTTGCATGTGTTCATGTCAAAATAAAAGCTGGCAGTGAAGAATCTCGACTCAGAGCAATTCTTCCGTGGCGCTCGCCACAGTGTTTATACATTATTGCTCTGCATGCTGTCTCACAGCTGACAGCGGCTGTGAGAGCAAATGTTTTTTTAGAAAAAAATTTGAAATTGGATAAATTGGATAATTTCTCAAAAACCCCCAACAAAACAAAACAAAACAAAAGCATGCAAAATTGCACACAAAAAATACGCAAAACAGCAAGGCCGTGGAAGGTGAACCGCGTTATAATGAGGGACAACTGTAATGTTGTTGTGTAAACATACCAATGTTGTTGTGTAAACATGGCCTAAACTGACTGTTTTTATAGCAAAATGCTGAACTATGAATATTTCATTTATTGCTAGAAACATATCTAAACCTAAACTACACTTTTTAGTGCAAGAATGTATTAAAAGAAAAACCCACTCAAGCTGAAATGTCACATCGCGGAGCGAAGAAGACTGAGTAATACTCTCCAGGAACATATTTCCTAGAGTCGTCATTCATTACTGTTTCACTGTTTAACCTGAAATGACTGGTTCCAGTTCATTCTCCATCCAGAGCTGACTTGAAATGAATAAAACTTTGTGAAGTCGTGCTATGATTTCCACAGAAAGCCTTTTTTTTTCCACGCAAACATCTGCGACTTTTTATGTTTCATGCCAAAGTGCTATCAGATATTTCTAATTATGATCATAATCAGTTAAAGTTTGGTTTGTGTTTATGTCACAGTGATTGAAAGGAGGGACCCGGTTCCAGGGTGTCGGTGGAAAGAAATGTCGGTTTCTGTAATGCCCACTAATCAGCTGTTCAAACACTTCATGTGAGCAGATGGTCCAGTCTCTTTTTTTCTTATTTGTAGTTGACGCTGTTTAACCTTTAGTCAAAATAAGTGAAAACAGACGACGCCATCTGTTCGAAGTTTCAACGCCACAGAATCTGTCACCCCGAAAAAGCTCAACACACTTCATCACAGCTTCAGACGTCAGCTGCCAAAAAGAGGCTTTACCCTGAATCTTAATGAGCAGCAGTAAGAACAAAAATCATTCCAGAAGTTGTATTTGTTTGGTTTTTGTTTATCTTTGGCTAAACTATCCTTTCCAAATGTTAGCATTGATGTTTCCTTTCAGTCGTGCAGGTTTCACGACACACTCGCTATCAAACAAACTTTTACAAACTTTATAAGTGATTAGAATTTATTTGTCAAAACAAGAACTCAAAAATCAAATTAGACATTTAAATATGAAGCTTTTCTTCCTCTGAAGCTGTACGATGAGCAATTAACTATAGAAAGTAACAGACGGCAGAAACAATGAGGAGAATGCTGACGTAAAAGAAAAGGCAGAGTAGAAATAAGTTAGTTAAAAAAGGATATCATTGGTGTTTCAAATAAAAAAATGTCCTCTACGATTGGCAGCAATATGCTAATAATGGAACTGAGTAGCTCAGTTACAGGGAAAAGAGTTTGTCTCTGTGCTGCTAGCAACAGCGTTAATTCACAAAGCGTTGACCCAGGAGGAACAGGATTGTAGGACAACTCGTCCACAAAACTACATTTATGGATATATATACTGCATCTATATTTAGTATAGTATCATATGGCTTTGTTTCTCGTGAAGAATGGTCTTTGCACATCAGTCACATTTTGATCATGTTTATCATCTAAAGTCGCTACTGTGGGAGTCCCCCAGCGCCTTAACATGTCAGAGGGGGGGCTTTCCTGATGCACCTGAACGCATCACTCAAAGCTGTCAGCTACCAAGCAGCATTTTAAACTTTCAACTGCACAGCCTAGTTGTTTCCAGAAATATATTTCTGAAAACCATGTTTATAAAGACCATATTTGAGCCGGTGCACGGTGCCCCTGTTGAGTTTGCACTTTAGGAAGCTGCCCACTTCACCCAGAGCAAAATCAGCCACTATCTATGTTTTTGTATCAAATATAGTTAATATCTTGTGTTTTTGTGACAGTGACGAGTTGTCCGGCATTGCAGTTTTGGGGACAAGTTGTCCGTTCACACAGGAGCAGCTACGGTAAATAAAATGAGCATTAGCTTCTACCCACAGTAGCAGTGATTAGCATTAGAGTGCATGATAAAGCCTGAGGATGTGGCTGAGAACATCAGAAAGCAAATACATTTACGCTGTAATTTGTAGTATGAATAATATACTTTCCTATGGGGAAGGATGTTGATAACAGTCATTTGATTTTATTGCCCAGTTTTTCAAGTAAAGTGTGTTTGTTCTTTGTTCAGCTTGACGGTGTCCATGAATCCATACCACAGCTTCGATGCAATGTTTTGTACGTACCTGTTGGAGTACGCTCAGGCCCAGTTTACATGAGTTTTTAAGTGAAAATGAAAAACTTTCTTTGTGGTTTAGGTGTTTTGGGTGTTTTAACACCAATGGTGCCGGGAGCCACTGAAAATGTTACTTTTTTAAGGCACTCTGTTTCCATGGAAATGGGTATAACACAAATATTGAAGAATAAATTATTCTGCCCATGTGCGAGGCAGACTCATAACAACGAATGCAGCATATGCGCCTCACTCTTGAATTTAAGAACGCTTCTCTAATAAAGTGAACATTTACAAAACCAACACATTATTTCTTCCTGACTGGGTCAAAACTAGGGATGAGCAATCACCGCTATCTGTACAGGCCCATTCTGTAGGGGAATGGACGTGGTTCAAGTGAAACTGGGTGGGGCTTAAATTGGTACATTATTTTAAGTCTGAAATTGATATGGATTAATCAGAAGTTGCTTTATTTATTGTTTATTTGAAAACTATTTACAGAACAGCCTCAGAATTGAGGTTCCATATTTTATACATACAAAACTTTATACTATATACAGTATATTGTGGTGTGCACCTGAGAGGGAGGTTCTCCCAACCAGAATGGAGTGGGTGTGTCGGTCACGTGGTGTGGTGTTGATAGTGGGAGGTGTTTATAAGGGGAAGTGCGGTGACACTAGGGGTTGGTTATCTGACAGGTGAACTGTCAGACGGTTGGAGAAAATAAAGGAAAAAGCGACTCGACTCCTTCGTCCGTCTCCTCATTCTCCGCCTCCACATTGGTGACCCTGACAAACGAACATGTCAACCGGAGCCAGCAGCAGTGCAATCCCCGGCGGCGCGGCGGCCGGTGCGCCCGTGGTGTACGCCGCAGCGGTAAAATTACCGGAGTTTTGGCCACATCATCCGGAACCATGGTTCCAGCACATCGAGGCACAGTTCCACCTCCGGGGAGTCACGGCCGACGACACCAAGTATTACCACGTCGTGGCAGCTCTGGACTCTTCCACCACCCGCCGAGTGATGGGGCTGCTCCGGGACCCGCCGGCGCAAGGAAAGTACGCCGCCCTCAAGACTCTGCTCCTGCGGCTGTTCCAGATTTCCGACGCCGAGAGAGCCGAGCGTCTCCTGTCTCTCAACGGCTTGGGAGACAGTAAACCAACGGAGCTGATGGAGAACATGTTGGCGCTGCGGGGATCGGGGGACGCGGAGTTCCTGTTCATCCACCTGTTTCTGCGTCAACTCCCAGCTCCGGTCCGCACGGCATTGGCGAGTTCTCCACTCGTGCACACAAAGGACTATCGGGGGCTGGCGGAAGAGGCAGACAAGCTCCTGCTCGCATCACGGCAGTACGGGGTGCATGCAGTCCTGCCGGAGCCACCGGAACACCGGCCGGAGGAGGAAGCGCAGTTTGCGGTCGGGACGATTACGGATCGGCGCAAGCATGACAACCAGCTGTGTTTTTTTCACCGGCGGTTCGGGAGCAGAGCCAAGCGCTGCACGCCGCCCTGCTCCTTCTCTGTGCAGGGAAACGCCAGACCCGGCACTCGTTAGCAGCCATGAGCGCCGGGGACATCGGAACGCTGCTCTTCATAAAAGACTCTGTATCCGGGAGGCGCTTCCTCGTGGATACCGGGGCCCAGCGGAGCATCATCCCCGCCTCCTTCACCGACGTCGAGAGCGGCGGTAAAGGGCCGTCTCTGGATGCTGCGAACGGGACTTCCATCCGCACATTTGGCACCAGGTTCGTGAATGTGTGTTTTAATGGCCGTCAGTTCGGATGGGATTTTGTGATGGCTGCTGTATCCGTGCCCATCCTGGGAGCAGATTTTTTGTGTGCGCATGGACTCTTAGTGGACATGGTGAATCGCCGCCTGGTGGACGCCGTCTCATTCTCCTCCTTCTCCTGCACTTTGGGGAAAGGAGAGGTGGTGTCCCTTGCTAATATCTTGGCTTCGGGGGATGTGTACCAGCGGCTCCTGGCAGAGTTTCCTGAACTGACAGTCCCCACGTTTTCAGCCGCCGTAGTCAAACACGGAGTGGAACATTATATCCCCACGGCTGGGCCGCCGGTGTTTGCTCGCCCCCGCCGACTGGATGCGGCAAAGCTGGCGATTGCTAAGGAGGAGTTTGCCACTATGGAAAGACTGGGTATCGTGCGGCGCTCTGACAGCCCGTGGGCATCCCCATTGCATATGGTCCCAAAATCTGATGGGAGTTGGAGGCCTTGTGGGGATTTTCGACGCCTTAATACGGTCACGGCACATGATCGGTACCCTGTTCCGCACATCCAAGACTTTTCTGTCCACCTGGCAGGGAAGGTAATGTTTTCCAAGGTGGATCTGGTGAGAGGCTACCACCAGGTACCAGTCCACCCGCAGGATGTAGCCAAAACTGCAGTGATCACACCTTTTGGACTATTCGAGTTTCTGCGGATGCCATTTGGTCTGAAAGGTGCAGCACAAACTTTCCAGCGCTTGATGGACTCCGTCTTAAGGGGCTTACCTTTCCTGTTCATCTACCTGGATGACATCCTGGTGGCCAGCGCCTCGCCTGCGGAGCACCTACTACACCTGCGTCAGCTTTTTGAAAGACTGCAGGAGCATGGACTGATCGTGAACCCAGCTAAGTGTTGTTTTGGACTCTCAGAGATTGACTTTCTGGGCCACCATGTGTCAGCACTGGGAGTGGTGCCCTTACCGGCTAAGGTGAAAGCAATCACTGCTTTTCCGCGCCCAAAGACCATCAGGGCACTGCAGGAGTTCCTGGGCATGGTGAACTTTTACAACCGCTTCATCAGACATGCAGCTCAGCTGATGCGGCCTCTTTATGAAGCCCTGAGGGGCGGAAAGGCCAAGCAGGACGTGAACTGGTCCGCAGAGAGGATCCTGGCTTTCGAAAAGGCCAAGGCTGCGCTCTCCAACACCGCCATGCTGGCCCACCCATCTCCCACGGCACCGGTAGCGCTCACCACCGATGCCTCGGACTACGCAGTGGGGGCAGTATGTGAACAATGTGTGGCTGGAGCCTGGCAGCCTCTGGCGTTTTTCAGCAAACAACTGCGCGACAACGAGAGGAAGTACAGCACATTTGACAGAGAACTTTTGGCTCTTTTCCTCGCTGTCCGCCATTTTAGGTTCCTGTTGGAAGGTCGGCGGTTTACTGCCTTTGTGGACCACAAGCCCCTCACCTTCGCCATGTCCAAGACCTCGGAGCCATGGTCTGGGCGGCAGCAGCGCCACCTCTCTGCCATTTCAGAGTTCACCACAGACATTCAGCACGTGGCTGGAAAAAGCAATGCTGTGGCCGACTGCCTCTCTCGGGCACACGTGGACTCTGTGCATCTTGGGGTGGACTACACTGCCATGGCCAGCGACCAGCAGGCAGACTCTGACATCCAGGCCTTCAGGACAGCCACCACAGGTCTACAGCTGCAGGATTTGCTGTTCCACGACGATGGTGCCACACTCCTCTGCGATGTGTCTACAGGTCGGCCCCGCCCCATGGTACCTGCTGGCTGGAGACGGCAGGTTTTTGATGCTGTTCATGCCCTATCGCATCCAGGCGTGAGAGCATCAGTGAAGCTGGTGGGGGCAAAGTTTGTCTGGCCGGGCCTCAAGAAGGACGTCAGGAGCTGGGCAGCCTCCTGTGTGGCGTGTCAGCGGTCCAAGGTACAGCGTCACACCAAAGCCCCCCTAGAGCCGTTCCTGGTCCCGGAACGGAGGTTTGACCATGTGCATCTGGACTTGGTGGGTCCACTGCCTCCCTCCCAAGGCTTTACTCACCTCCTCACCATGGTGGACAGGACCACCAGGTGGCCAGAGGTGGTCCCGCTGGCTTCAACGACGTCGGCAGAGGTGGCTCGTGCTTTCATAGCCACCTGGGTGGCACGGTTCGGCACGCCATTGGACGTCACTTCGGACAGAGGCTCCCAGTTCACCTCCGAGCTGTGGACAGAGGTGGCTAAAGGCCTGGGAGTGCAGCTGCATCGGACAACGGCATTCAACCCACAGGCCAATGGACTGTGTGAGCGTTTCCATCGCACAATGAAGGCCGCGCTCCGAGCCACTCTCACAGACAGCAACTGGGCTGACCGACTGCCATGGGTCATGTTGGGCCTGCGTTCGGCTCCGAAGGAAGATCTCCAGTCATCATCTGCGGAGCTGGTGTTGGGGCAGCCACTACGGGTCCCCGGGGAGTTCCTGCCACAGCCATCGGAACCCTGGGGGGTCACAGCAGGACGACCAAGGTTCAACGGGGCAGTCCACACCTTCGACCCAGTCCCAGTTCATCACTGCCTTCCCCGGTCATACATCCCAAAAAACCTGATGACAGCCAAATATGTCTTTATCAGGCATGACGCTCACCGTTCCCCACTTCAGCCGCCATACGACGGCCCCTTTCATGTCCTGGAGGCAGGGACAAAGAACTTTGTGGTGGACATGGGGGGTAAACGGGTCCGGGTTTCACTGGACCGCCTGAAGCCGGCCCACACCATGCCGGAGCAGCCGGTGGAGGTGGCACAACCCCCAAGACGTGGACGACCCCCCAAGTCGTCAGCTGCCACAGCGCCTGCACCTGCAGTGACCCCGGTGCCGGTACCTGCACCTCCTCCTGTGGTGGTGCAACGCAGCCGATATGGTCGGCTGTGCAGACCACCCAAGTGGAACTAAAAAAAAAAAAAAAAAAAAAAAAAAATTTTTGTAAAACTTGTAGTATCATTCTGATTGTTCGGGGGGGGCCTGTGTGGTGTGCACCTGAGAGGGAGGTTCTCCCAACCAGAATGGAGTGGGTGTGTCGGTCACGTGGTGTGGTGTTGATAGTGGGAGGTGTTTATAAGGGGAAGTGCGGTGACACTAGGGGTTGGTTATCTGACAGGTGAACTGTCAGACGGTTGGAGAAAATAAAGGAAAAAGCAACTCGACTCCTTCGTCCGTCTCCTCATTCTCCGCCTCCACAATATAAAGCTTAATTTGAAATATATATAATTTTTTTTTAATGAACAGCCATATACAATAAACATCTTAATATAGGCGACTTTGTGTGTTCAGCTAAATGTGTGTATGTGTGTTAGTGGTGTGTAAGACTGTTTATTTTTCAATGATCTGTGTGAACCTGGTGATTCATGTAAACATCCAGTGGTGACAAACAGGGAAATAATATGTCAGCCTTGTTCACTGTATTCTTCTCAAAAGCATCACGTTCAGTATGAGCAAAGTTTTCCAACTGACTTTACATCACCAGCCAAACTAGGAGCAAGCAGACGATAAAAAAAATAAATAAAAAAAAACTTGACCGGAGTGGAGGCAGTGACAAACGCCAAGCCGTTTTCAGCCGTCTTGTCAAATGCACTGCGTACGTTATGAAACAAGTTCACCAAGTAACTTTAAATATCATACAAACCAAAACAGAGGCGAGCTGAAAACTTGAGGGGTTCTGGAGAGAGCAACAGTCACTGTGTGTGTGTGTGTCAGAGCTGGCTGCAGAGATGTGTGTGTGTGTGTGTGTGTGTGTGTGTGTGTGTGTGTGTGTACGGGGGGAGGCTCTGTGTGTGACTGGCCAATCATAGAGTGTGAAGACGGGCAGTTACCAAATGAGGATTTTCCTTCAGCACGAACACGGATATTGAGGAGTTTCACTCGTAAAAAAATGTCATATCCATATCTGAAAGGAGTGTCCGGCTCATCCCTCGTCAAAACCATGAGTAAAAGCAGCGTCAGTGTTTGCAGTGCTCTCTGCGCGCATACATCGGTCATTTTACTACATAAAATCAGCACCCACAAGTGGCCCCACAGAAATACGGTATTGTTTTCAACGTTTCTGCCATTTCAATGAAAACTGATATTGTTTGCAAAATTTACATCTAAACACGTTTTTTGAAATGAAAACGCAAAATGATTTCACTTGAAACATTGTGTAAACGGAGCCAAGAGTTAAGGAAAAAATAGACTTTTATGAATTTATTTACAACTGCACTTTCCATTGAAAGGTCCAAAACAGGACAACAGTCAAGACTCAGAAATGTAAAAATGGTCACAAGTTATTGGAACGTCATTCAACTTGTTTAGCTTCTGGTGGGTCTGGCTAAGAATTGTCGCGATGTCAGCGGTGCTTGTTAGCTGTTTCAATTGCTGCTTTTTCTTATTAATTTTACTTGACACTATTTCTCTCACAAAGCGCTAGCATCCAGATTAAAATACTGCATGAAACATAAATATAAAAAAGTAATTTACTTGTGATATAAGGTTCCCGATAGAAATACACACGGATAGTTGGGAATTGTAGTTAATATAGAGGAAGGAATGCTGAGTTCGACCGAAGGGAATCAAGACAGAACTGTGAGAGCTGCTGCTTGATATTTCTGATGTACTTCAACATACACCCCCATGAACTGGTGTTCCTACTGTGTGTAACCACCAGTAAAACTATATATTCTTCTACACAATCTATCGAAAATGATTACAGCTCTTTCAAGTGAATACAGTTTTCATAGGAAACACTAGTCTTTAAATGTGAAAGCAAACACAGCAAACAGCTTCTCTGACGTGACGGCTTCCTGCACAGAGCAGCCGTTCCACACTGTGGCCATCAGTAGGGATTCACTGGTTTTCCCAACACGCAAACTCTACATTCTTCTTCTTTTGCTCAACTGTTTAACAGCTCTGACTGCTCTCCGATTAAACACTGCTACGCCTCATCTAGGACGTGTTCAGTGAGGCTTGAGAAGCAGACGCCTGATCAAGACTTCTGTGGTTCCCTCAGCATGACCCTTGACCTCCATGAGGTAACTTACTATGGCTGCCCACCGCATCCTAGAAATTGGACGGGGAAGTGCAGAAAAAGCTATTTCCTTCCCCAATGAGATCGATAAAGTGGGATAAGTATCAATATTAGGAGGGTAATAGCACATTAATGTCTCACAGCAGTAACAAAAGTACAAAGATATGTGGCTTTTTCAGCACCGGCCACTGATTGACAAGGATATTTTTGACATTCGTGCTATAAGATTCGTATGCGGAGTTTTTATTATTAATGTTTAATGTAGCTCTTGGGGGACATGAAGTTATGTTTGACCTTAATTTAGAGATGCTGTCAGATCATGTTACATTCATTCATCCATTCATCTTCCAGATTCATGAGCAGTTTTGCCACAGTTACCTGAAAAAGTAATCCAATTACTAATTACTAGTTGCGTAACTAGTAAAACAAAAAAAAAAGGTAACTTAGTTACTTTACTCCTTACTTGCTTTTAACTTGCTTGTTTCTAACTAGTTTGTAAGTTACTTTCAGCGGCTGCTGACAACATCCCCCATCGTCTCAAACATATCAATGAAAAAACTCAGTATTGATCATTGCCTGGCCTCCTGCTGATACATAGTTAACCTTTGACCTTCAGTGGTTGATGTATTTATATCTGACTCACACTTTTATTATCACATATTACCCAGAGATGTAGTTGTAGTCTGTTGTTGCACTATTTATCTAATTATTTATTGCGCCTGGGGACAAAATAAGTATTTGATTGATTGATTGATTGATTGATTGATTGATTGATTGGTTGGTTGGTTGGTTGTTTGATTGATTGATTGATTGATTGAAAAGAAGGGGGCATTCCTAACATCTCTGCAGTTGTGTTCTTGTTGCAATGATAAGGTTTACTGATTATGTTTGGTAGTTCTGATTCTTTTGTTTCAGCTGAACACACCATTAGAGCGGGTTGGCCTATGATTGGCTGAGAGTGGAGAAGGGGGCGGGTGGTGTGAGGTGAAATTGCCTCTGTGTGTGTGTGTGTGTGTGTGTGTGTGTGTGTGTGTGTGTGTGTGTGTGTGTGTGTGTGTGTGTGTGTGTGTGTCAGTTTGGAGAACAAAGCAGCAGCCCAGTTGTGTTTAATAATAAAGCGGCTTCACAGACAAGAAACTCGTCCTGTTGGACGTGACACTAGTAACACACAGTGACTTGGAGAAGAAACTTTAATGTGATCACTGGTTTAGAAATAGTAACGCGTTAGATTACTGGTCGTATGTTACTAAGTAATGCGTCATGAGGTGCTGGAGTCAATCCCAGTTGACTCGGTGCACTCTGGAGAATTCCGGGTCAAATTAACCAAACGTGTTTGGGAGAAAAGTAGCTTTTGTTTTTTGAATCAGGCTAAAGAGGAGACTGGTTGTTGAGTTGGGAACATTTATTTCCTCTCTTTTCGAGATCTTGTCCAGCCCTGCTGTCATGTCTCCTTTATGCTGCTGCAGCCTTCCTGATCCCTGATTGTTATCAGCTTTGTCTCATCGACCTCAACTCTCTAACGTGTTTAAGTGCTTTCCACAGCGCTGCCATTTTACTGTTTGTCATACTAAATCATATATCTGGTGCCATGCATGGAGCACGCTCATCTTCTCTGTAGATTTGTTTTGTCTGCTTTGTTATATATTTAGAATGTAAAAGTGTCACAAACGGCCTGGAATATGCACAAAAACACACTTTTATATCTGTTGCACTTGTCCTTCTGTTTGCTCGGTTTTATTACGTAGTCTAACTGAAAAATGGAAAAATGTCTAAAAGTACATTTTCTCAGCTTCTCACTTCCCTGCAGATGACGACGACGAAAACAGAAAGAAAAACACTCTTCCTCCAGTCCAATGTAATGTTTCAAACTTGGATTTAAAAGAAGAAAGAAATCCAATCAGCTAAACTCTCCCGTCAACCTGAACACTTCATCCATCAACAAAATGAGTCAGATGTGAGCAAAGCTTTATTTCCACAGTGTGAAAATATGCCCTCTCTCCATCAGCTTGTCTGATGTGTGACAACATAACAGAGCCAATTACAGCCCAGAGAAAACCATCCACTTCCTCTGATTCAGGATTTCTTCCCAAAACTCATTAATTGCAAGTCTTTCTCTGCCTGAGTCACATTTTCCAGATCACAATGTCATCTGAAAAATGTCGCCGCAGGTTTAATTTTTCTTATTGTACTGACAGAATGAAAAGTTGTGCAGCAGCTTAATTTGAGGTCGTGAGCTGTTTAAAACATCCGCCGGAGGGAAGGTGTGCTTCATCACTTCAGTCGTCCTCTCATTCGCTGAAGAGGAGGAAAGTGAGAGATGAGAGGAGAAATATGATACGGGATATTAGGGAAGAAAAGAGGTGAGAAACAGGGCCTTGGAAATAAAGCTGCAAAAGGAACGAAGAAGAAGAAGAAGAAGAAGAGGGATGAGGGTTGAAGAAAGGACAAAAATGGAATAAGTCAGCTCGGGAAGATGTTAGGGGCCAAACAGAGAAAGAAAGACAAGGAACAGAGAAAGTAAATATATGGTGAAACAAATGAAAATATGAAGGCAGTCTGGAGCAATCAAAATAAATTGCAGATGTATTGAAAATATACAGAATATAGAAAATAATCTATCTATCTATCTATCTATCTATCTATCTATCTATCTATCTATCTATCTATCTATCTATCTATCTATCTATCTATCTATCTGTGAAAATTTTAACCATGAATTGAAAAAGCGGACACGATGGAAAAAAGAGGATTAAAAGGACATTTTTTAAAGAAATATATAGTCTTTATGAAATATATGATGTCAACCTTTAGAATGAAAATCCAACAAATAAAAGGAAAATAAATGTATTATTCATATTAACACGCCTGCTCATCAGGCTGCGACGCACAGATCCGATCATTAAATTGCAGGCGGGACTTAATCTTCGTCTACATTTATGTCATGAGACTGAAACTAATCAGGCAAGAACTGCTTTTCATGTCATGACATGAAACATATAATTCTGTTTGCTTCAGTGTGTGTGTGTGTGTGTGTGTGTGTGTGTGTGTGTGTTTCTGGGGGCACCTCCAGTCCCCGTCGATGCCGATTATCAGCCCGACTTCACATCAGCCGAGAGTAATTTGATTATTACTGAGTCTCCAGGGTTTTTTCCCAGTGATCACTGATTTACTTAAAGGAAAGAAAAAGAAAGAGAGAAAAAAAATTCAATTTATTTCTCCCTGAAGGAGGCCTTCAGTTTAATTTGATAACGAGCGGGACGAGCTGCCGCCCGACAATCACGAGGAAATGCAGAAATAAACGACGAGACGAGAGGCGTTGTGACGGCGGCGTGACGCCACTCATGCACGTTCAATCTGAACATCACTTAAAGGACCAGAACGTACATGTTTTTACCATCTATAGTGACGATTTGATCACATCTGACCACTTTAAGTCTGATTTCCTTATTTGAAGGCAGAATTTTGAAATTCCTTTTTGAACAGTGCAGATCCTTTAATTCGGGGTGTCAAACACATTTTAGTGCAGGGGCCACGTTCCACCCAATTTCACCTGGAGTGAGCCGGACCGGTGAAATAGTGCCATACTAACCTTTAAATTTGAACTTTAAAGTTTTTCTCTGCTGTGGCGCAGAGTGTACGTGATGAAAATGACTATCTTTTCAAAAAACCCAACAATTACTCCTGAAAATGACTCCAAGAACTTTCACTGACCCTCACGAGCTGCGTTTACATGCTGACTTTTTCCTCAATGAGATGGAATTCACATGTACACTAAATAAAGTAATAGGAATATTGTGCCAGTTTGTGTGTACTAAGTTGTGACCTGGTTCATTTCAGTGGCTCAATCCCTTAATGCTTTGCACTGTGACATTTGTGATTTGTGTCCCGGAACTGGATCAGAGAATCAACCAGAGTTTTTACACTTGTGGTTTCGTTTTTCATGATTTGTGAAACTGCAACATCAAAGATTTCTTCTGTTGGTCACAGCAGAATCTCTTCCTGATAAGATGCTTTCGATCTCCATGGGGCTGGGTTCCTCTGCTACCTGTCTCACCTCACAAATGTCCCGGCGTAACGTCATGACGTTATGAACTGACGTCACAAACACGAAGCCCCGACTGGAGGAAACAAACTCATGAACTGTCTACACAGACCATGATCCGATCAAAACCTGGACTCCACCAAATCCTCCGATCCCATCCACATTTCACTCAGGTGGATTGAATTCAATATGATCAGATTGAAGTGTTTATATGGTACAACTTTATAATAAAATAGGTGCTGTCAATCGATTTAAAATTTTTTTTACAAATTAATTGCACAATTTTCTGTAATTAATTGTGATTAATCACATTGTTTTTCTACTGAAGACTGAAGCTTGTAATGGATGTTTATTCAGGGAAAACCACGGAATTAATGTCGACTCAACACACAGAGACTATATTTAAATTAAAAGACTATTTTTGTAGCGTCCTTTTAGCTTTCTATGAAACTGTTTCTCTCCAAGATCAGAAAAATAATAAAAACATAAATTAATAAATTAATAAACATCTAAAATAAGTCTGGGGTTGATTAGAGTGCAGCTCCACCACTTTGACAATTTGAATATTTCTAGAAACAAAGTTGTGAATTTATTACATGAACAAAGTGGCAATAATATGCTGTGATATCCAACACACACACACACACACACACACACACACACACACACACACACACACACACACACACGCACACACGCACACACACACACACTCACACACACACACACTCACAAGACAGAGAGAGAGATGGTAGTGGGAAGAAGTGACGTAGTGGCTGTGTGTGTGTGTGTGTGTGTGTGTGTGTGTGTGTCGGGGGGTTGGGGTGGGGTGGCTGGGGCTCCTCCAGGTTCCCACAGGCGAGCAAACGAAGCGCACCCTGGGCTGAGCATTACTGATTAGTATGAGACGACGGGCCCCCGCCCTGCGGGGGGCTTTGGGCTGCTGACCCAGTTCAGCTCCGACGGTCAGTGGAGACGATCTCCGGTCCTTCGGCCTTAAGAAAGAAAAAAAACCTAATTGTCTTGATGGGGCTGCATCCACTCCCCCGGATGAGTCTCTTCGGAACATCTCAGCAGCTCCGGCTGGAGGCTGGAGTGGATTGCGGTTTGGCAGAGTGTGACGTCGGGGAGGAAATGCTGTGTGCGGCTCTCTGGCAGCTCTCCCTGTTTGTGCATTTGACAAATGATGATGTACTTTCACCTTTGATTTTCCTCTAAAATTGCTTTGGGTAATTTGGGACTGAAAGCCGCTCTACGTGCCGTGGTTGTATTTATGAGGGAGTGTGCTTCTCTTCCGTTACTCTGGATTAAATATCTCCATTAGCCAGAACATGAAATAAGCAGAACTATGAGGTCACACAGAAACAAAAAGATACTGAATTATCGTGCATCCATGCAACTGTTTTTCATTTGTTTGTTGTCTCTTTGGTCATTTCAACACGTCGCCTCACAGCTGAAGGGTTGTGGATGTTGCCTGCTTTTTGCATACAACTCCCAGAGTGGAAGTTTTCAAAACCCAACAGAAAGACGACAAAATTGGATTGCTGTTACATGAGACTGTCAATGATTAAACTTCCAAGTAGCAGGAGAACATGGACTGAGAGTCACGGCACTCTGGAGGAAATGTTGTTGCCGATCACAAGAACTTTAATGCAGCCATAGTGCAGCAGCAGATAGATAGATAGATAGATAGATAGATAGATAGATAGATAGATAGATAGTACAGTCTATGAAAAGGCCTTAATGAAAGCTTGACGATGCGTGAGCAAAAATAATAAACGAAGTTAAGTGTGGAAAAGAAGTGCTGCCTGAAGTGAAAAGCATTTTTTAAATTAAAACTCAACTGAAATTGAAATGGTATGAAATGATCCAAGCTTGGTTGTTGGGGATCCCTGATATAAACTGTACATAAAGAACGCTGTATCGGACTGTACTGTCACATCCAAGAACTTATTTTAATCTAATTGAAACTTTACAAGGAACAATCACTGTTGTTGAGCATGCTATACACATAGCATTATGAACACATTGTGTTGCCATCATTTTTATTATCCAGCACGCAGGAGAAAGTGCGTCTGCCCCACAATCTCTGGATAAATCAGGTACGACTGTATTTATGAACACGAATCATGTAAATTATGTAAAATAATTATATTGAGGGATATTGAGACAGTTTCACATGGCCCACACACAACTATAACCAAAAGTCAAAATTCCCTCAAACCGCTTCCTCCATTTTGACGATATCACAGGTTGTAAATGTTCTGAATGATAATTTTCTGGCCTCCAACCCTTTAAAGGGTTAACCTCCAGCTGATGGCTCTCACACTGATGTATTACTTACTGTAGCAGAACTTATATGTATAATTTGGTCATAAGCGGGACTCAAGTGCTGATGTGCAATGTGGTTTAAATGGACCTCCATCAAAGACTAATGCAAGATGTCAGCACTGTGCAGCCGAATTGCCATCAAAGATTCAAGCTGAGCGTGAATAAATGCAGCACTTTGGAGTTTGCATGGTGAGTATTTATATCATAATCCAAGAGAAATAAGCCTTTTCTCAAGATTCTTTTCATTTCAAGTGCCTATAAGTATCTCCTCGCCTAAAATTCCCCACTTTGGGTAATTAGAGCTGCAACTGGATCTCAGAGCTGTTTTCTTTCAGAGACCCAGCGACATTTTTTTTTTTTTCCTTCTAGAAAAAACCCTTCTCTTTTCCAGGACATGTGTCAGTATGGAAATATAAACGCAGCACTGCTACATCATTACCAGTCACAGACGAATAAAATTTGGCAGAAAGGGTCTCAAAACAAAGCTAAAGCTGAATAAATGTGACAGAGGGCTTTGTTGCCCTTTGTTTTTTGAAATATCAGTCTGAATGTTTCCCAGAAGACGACATAAATATCTCACAGACTGAACACAGAGATCGACTCCCAACAGAGATTTATGAAGACACTTATTGTGAACTTTCCACGCTTGAGTACTTTGAGAGAATAACGACCTGTTAAAGGCTTGTTTCTACTCCCCGTATTCACAAAAACAGACACGTTGACTTTAAACGGTGTAACCTTCACTGCCTTCCTGATTAACATGCTTCAAATGCATTGTAGAGTGTTTAACAATAAATCTATCCTCACATGAAGCTGTGAATTAACATCCTGGCCAAATCCCAAGAAGAAGAGTATAGTTTAAACTGAATATCATTTTTTTCGTGATTATTTTATTACATGACTTGTCAGATGAAGACGTGCCGAGGGAGATGTGGGCCCTGATAAACATCTTCAATATAATATCTCGCCATGTCGAGAAAGAAAGCACATATGATTAAATATTCAGTATGAGATGCGACATGACAGCGTCGTAAAGAACATATCAAGTGATTTATTTACACTGAACATGAATACTCACTCTGCGGCCGCACAGACGACAAGGCTGAGAACCAATCAGATGCCAGCTTTCCACCCGAACTGTAACATTACCCAGAGTGCCGCGGGGGAGGGGTGTCCCGCGAGTGACAGGAAAAGCGAAGAGACGCACAATGGGACGGGAACGCTGCGCGGCGGGGGGAAATTGTATCAGAGCCGATGAGGCGTTCATGCACGTTACACCGGAGGCGGAGCATGAAGAGCATCTGGAGCCAAACACGAAGGATCCTGCAGTTCAGCCCCAACAGGAAACATCTGTCCCAACAGGCTCAGCGGCCACGGACCTGGAGGAGCTTAGCATCATGCTGATGGGATTTCACTTAAATTCATCACAAAAAATATAGATTGTTTTAGAGAGAAACAAACTCTATTTCTAGGATTTGAATCTAATCTAATATGAGGAAAAGCCAACGGGACATGCAACAAGTTACAACAGGTACAATGTTGGTGTGTGTGTGTGTGACGGTTTGGACTTATTGAACCTGATGTTCAGCAAAGGTTCTAAAGGGCCACATAAAAAAAACAAAACTGTACTACGATTGAAGGCCGAGACACAAGTTGACTTGAGTTTTGCTCAATAGGAATTATCTCGTCATGTTTTTTTATCCATACAATTTTAAAGAACTGATGTGGCTCAACTTTATTTGATTTTCAAGTCATCGTCTGGAAATTATGATTACATTTGTTGAATTTCAAGTTCAGTAAAGTTGAGTAAATAAAAAAAAATTATAATTCATTAACACTTTTTTTTTCCTCGCTGTGGAAACTCGTTAGGCTTACTGTGTGTTGACACGGGTGTAAGGGTAATTTATTATTGAATTATATTTCCAATTCATCTGGTCAATATGGATATACCGAGTTTGTTGGTAAATATGTACAAAGAAAAACTACAAGGTGACTGATGGTGCAGGTGAAGGGGGAGGAGTTAATAAGCTTTGCTTCTTCCTACTACTTTTCAGATACATGTGGCCAGTTTTTATTTAGTCACTTATTTGTTACTGTTATGTTTGTTTATGTTTTTCATTTCTGTTTTATTATTATTGTTTTAGTTAATTTATTTTGTGTTTTGTTTTGTTGATGTTCCCACAAGCTCCAAAATAAATGTTCAAATAAGGTGCTAAACACTAATGTAATAACGGTCAATAATGTGAAAAATGGTCACTATTTTAGATGTAATAAAGCCAATAAGTAATTTCCTTTTGATGAAGTGTTTCCCAGTGACACCCTGAGGGCCAGCCAAGAGGAGCTGATCTTGTTGGACTTTTCTTGGTCGGGAAACACGCAATCAGAGTTTAGTTTCTTTGACCCGCGACTGACTGCAGATGATTTCAATTTATTCTGCAGTTCAGGGACAGGTTGAGTTATAATGAAGCATTGTTGTGGTAATCTCTGCTCAATAGTTAGCTTTTGATCAATCAAAGTAATGTTCTTGTGATGTTATTCCAGGCATTCGTGTTTCCTGAAATACATTTTCTTGAAGGTGACTCACAGCTGGAAGTCATCAGTATGAAAACATCTGCAGTGGTCCTTTGATGAGAAGCCTGAGCAGATAAAAACACCCAGAGAAGATAGAAAATGACCCGTGAAGTGCATTTCAGTGAAGTGTTGCTGTGTGAATGGAAGCTCGAGCAACGAGCAGACAAAGACAAAACACTTAGAAGACAACCTATGGAGAAGTAATTGTATTCAAATCAATGTTTTCTTTTTTTCATTCCAATCTCTATGACTGGCAAGATCAACGCAGGCTCACTTATTTCAGTTTTTATGAACTTTGAAAACAGAAAATAATGTTTTCTCAGAAATAAGTAAAATTAAAGTCACACAACTACCAGAATTGAAGAGATTTTAAATAAATATATTTATTTTTTTTGGTTTGTTTGGAAAAGATGAGCCTCGAAAAAGGGATTCATGAAAATAAAGGTTTGAGTCTTCAAGCAAAACATATCAGTGTGGTGGCAAAACAACGGTGGTCAAAAATATGACTTTAACGAGACAATGTTAAAGTCAATAAATCCATACATTACATACTTTACATTGTAAAAATTGACATCAATGTATGATAGACATGAGAAAACTAAGAGTTGTTAAACAAGAATGAATGAGGTTTATAAAAATATTGCGTTTACATGGTAACGTTTTGAAAATGATGTCCGTTTCCACAGAAATGGTAAAGAAACCACACACACAAAGATTATGTTTCATCCTGTTTCCATGGAGATGGAACACTTTCTTGCAGTTCTACCAAGGAGGCCAATTTCAAAAAACGTTCCGAGCACCGCTGTCGTGTAAACGGGGCCTCTTTAATTCTACTTTTCACTTTTCGCAAAAACTTTGTTCTGTAACCAAATTAAAGCAGCGGGCAGGTTGAACGGGTCATCGCTACTTGTGTGACGCCGACTGAGGATGTCTGTCTGCATCCATTATGTCTGCCTTTATGTCATCAAAGTAAGAATGAGAAGCTTGGGGGCAGTGGGAGCAGACTGAATTTGTAAAATTTTGCAACAGGCGCTGTTGAGCCATATTGCGAGTCACATGTGTGATTCCTCCAAATGACAATATTTTTTGCCAGGCCTGATGAGTGTGAAAAGTGTCGTAAAAAGTTATGCATGTTTAGCAGGGTTGGGTAGTAACGGATTACTTGTAATGGCATTACATAATTAGTATACAAAAAAAATGTAACTGTAATTCTGTAAAAGTGTAACATTACATAAAAAATGTGTAATATCGTTACAGGTATATTCGCTAAAAACTGTCATTACTGAGCAGGATTACAATAGAAAATCAGATGGAATAAACTAGAAATGCAGCTGTCACATACGCCGTCCACTGACATTGCGACACTTTCTGACACTTTCAGGTAGACTGCAACAACGAACCCACACCTGAAACGACATGTTGCCATGGATACTGCAGCCAGCTGCTCTCATCATGGCTGCTCTGGGGAAAGAAACACATTTTCAGGCTGGAAACTCCGACATCACTGTGTTTAAAGTGGGAGGAGTCTCTTCACCTCTCTGTACAATGCTAATGACGCCTCCAGCAGTGAAAGTGTTGTGAACGTCCAGGAACTCAACGTCTCACCTGAAGAAACATCTGGGAGGATAAAACCTGCTCACTTTACTGAAACACACCTGGACTCTGTCAACTAGTGTGATTAGCTCATAACCTGCTAGTCACCTGCCAATACCAGTACTGGTGCTGATGGGAGGAAGACATTCTCAATACGTTTAGAGGATCTCATGTTTTAGGGATTCATTGGGGCGACACGCATCATAACTTTTCTTTTTTTTTATAAGTCTGCTGGTTGACTGAGTTGTTCAGTTATTATCAATCAGTGATTCATGCTGCCAGATACAGCCTCTCATCAAACATTCATATTTAGTCCAGAAAAAAACAACATTAAAACCAACAAGGAAACGAGAGAGAGCGTGAAAGCCTTAGCATGCCAGGCATTTAAGCTATGTGCGATCTGTGTGAGGATACAGCTTGGTACAATCGTAGCATTTAGACAAGTCGTCATTTACTTGGGATGGGCTTGCAGAAATGGGAGAGAGAGAGAGAGAGAGAGAGAGAGAGAGAGAGAGAGAGACAGAGAGAGACAGAGAGAGAGAGAGTATTTTAGAAAAGATGGGCACATTTTCTTGAATATAAATTAAAAGCTTTATCTGTATTGTGGTTTTGATTCTTTAAATAAATCAGTGTTCGACACCTAATTGGTTACTGAGTTTTGATTTAGTTCAAAAGTTGTTCAGTGCAATTTGTGTATAAGACGTGTCAATACACTGAGCAGACGACAGACTTCCACCTAAATCTATGAACGCGTGCCAAAACAGTAGACTTTTATCCAGTTGCTGGCCATCAAAGGAAAATCAAAACAAGATGATACGGAGGGACAGTCAGTTTTGGTCCTCAGTAGTTGAAGACCTTGAATATTTCAGACTATTCACTGCAAACATTTCTGAAAATCCACACAAATAGTAAATAAGCTGAGGTTGAGCTCATCCAACAGGCTGGGTGTTTCATTGTGTGCGGCCGTACACTGTTCGCTACTTGCCCCGGTTCAGAATGTGAATTTAATACCGAGATATAATGTGCTACCAAACTGAAACAGCCTCAAATTACCACGTACCAGTGTTGTTTTAATATTGCCTGCTATTTTCCAAGGCTGGACCTTTTAGTAATTCATGTTATTACAAATGCCAGTGTGCTTGTTAATATTCATACCCTGCGTGCTCGACCTCTGATTTACATCAACATTATCCCCGGAGACACAAAGTTCAGCAGCACACAGTACTTAATGTACTTTATCTAAATGTAAATGTAGAGAGGATTTGAGTACTTTCTCCCACTCCCTGCTTGTTTTTGCTGTGGGAGCGTTTCAACCTGGACCACAGTCGTGTTTATTCACAGTTGTACAAAGCCTGCAGAACAGTGAATTCATGTGGAGCGTCCTCTCATCGTGTTTACCCAGGCTGTGTTTGCTAACAGTGCTAAGCTAACCACACATGATAAGATAAGGCACACATACGCGCGGGAGTCAGTCACTCGGATCAGACGCCGCAACAACAAAACGCGGCGAGACGGAAACAAACACGGGAGCATTTTAAAGCAGCTCGCTGTCTTTTCATCCTCTGTGAGTCCTCTGATGGAGCTGAAACCGCAAACATTCAGGCTGTGCTGTCTGCATCAGTGACGCTGCGAATGCTCACTCCCAAAGCCGACAACACACTCACCTTGTTGGTTCTGTAGAAAACATGCCGAAGCATTTCAGTCAGTAATCGTTAGGGTTTGAGTATATTTTCATTAGTCGTATCATTAACTGTGCATGGGGAGTTATTCCATGGAACCTTTGAGAATATCAAGATTAAAATGAGTGAGTTGGCAGTAAACATTTTATTTTCAGTAAAACTCAAGCTTCCTGTACCAAATGTCTGATTGCCAAAAAGCTGGTGAATTAAACGTGAATAAAAGTGGCATTCAACGCAAACTGTTCCCAATGAAAGATGAGACACACTGAGCCATTTCAGCATTTGGAGATGTGCAAATGAAAATGTAAGACTTTTGTTGCATTTTGGGTATCTGTTTACACGACAACACATCTGAAAACACAGCTTTTTTTAAACCGCGCCCACGGTGAAACTTTTGTTAAAACGCTCCGTGGAAATGGATGAAAATGTCACTTTATGAAGACACTCAGACTCTGACTCTGTTTTTCTCACCACAACTGTAATAAATAGTTCTTCTACACATACATGAGTAAATTGACAATAACAACAATGGCGGCCTCCAATAACAATCTAAAATGGCCGTTTGTCCATACGAATGTCTGCGCCCTCGCCATTGTTAATGTTTAGAGCCTATTGTTCTTTGTGTGTGGCTTCATTACAAAATATATAACAAAACCAACAGCACCCACTAGTGGCACAACATGAAAACTACATCATTTTTACATCGTATTCACCAGTGGTTATAAAAATCAAAATCATGTGTTTTGTAAGTGTTTCTGTTACAGACAGAATCCCAACTTCTTGGGATTGAGGGTTGTAATTGTAATGCAGACAAATCCAAATAAGGACATACAATTCTGAATAAATATTACAGGTGCGCTGGACAAAAACTAAGCATGAAAGAGAAACCTTCATCTATCATGCCCTCAACAGCACTCTCGCCTCACAGAGAGAATATCCCCAATGGATGGTTTCCTCTGCTTTCCCCTCACAATCCCAAAAATGTGTATTATGTAAAGTACTGTGTCATCATTTATCTTTCCTTCACATGCAGTTCAAACATTGGTCTCCTGGCTCTCACTTCCTGGCTCCATCCCAACCTTCACCCACTCTCGACAAGGACTTTCTCCCTCATTATCCTCCATCTCTGCCTTCCTACATCTCTGCCATCAAAATTTCTATGACCACACGAAAGGTCACCATCAATCATCTGCTTCCAGCGTGGGTAGGTCTGGTTGGCTCCTCCCACTCCAGATGTATGGAAGTCATAAACGCGCACAGCGACCATTTGACTCGGTCAAAGAACGTTTAAATCTGCTGACTCAAAAAAACATGAATGTTGGATTAATTGGAGACTTTAATTTAGCACTGTAACTATTTGGCTAGGTGCCCGGGATTTACCTCACCTCTTGTTCAAAGTCAGGTGGGACAGGTTTCAGTCTCTGGACTCCATAGTCTCTCTGGACTCCTCCACCAGCAACAAAAGGCCCCAAAATAGCTTTGTTTGATAAAAACAAAAACTAAAATCTGTAAGGCAGCAGGTACACAACAGGGGACATAAAGATGCAAAGGGGTTTGACATAGACATGGAGGTTTGGTGATATCATAAACGTGTGAAATCGGACAAATAGGTTAAAAAACTATAATTCTGCAGGAAAAAAAAAAAAGATTCTTCAGAATTTCACAAGTTTCTCTGACATTTAATGTCTCCTTGTTTTATAAATGATAATTCTGAACTTGATTTGGTTCTTTCCTCCGGTCACAATATCACCAGCATTACGAACAACAAAGGATTTTCTGGAGTTTTAGTCATTGGTTTTGTTCTTGTTCAACTGAACCATTTGTTGTACAAAAGTACTTCTTCCACTGCTACAATCAGAGGCGCAATAAAAATATAATGTAGTTTGCTCCAGTATCTGCTACACTGTTCCGGAAAGTTGGAAGGAAACACACAACTAGAATCTATTGCTGCTTTTAGTAAGCCATGAACAACGACAAATACGGGACCTTAGCGAGTTTTCGCTGTTCTATATCTGTAGATTTCATTGTGTTGAAATGTTCAACAAAGACAGTTATGGCCTCCCTTACACACTCAAATCATTATTACTGAGAGAGATGGATGGATGGATAGATAGATAGATAGATGGATAGATAGATAGATAGATAGATAGATAGATAGATAGATAGATAGATAGATAGATAGATAGATAGATAGATAGATAGATAGATAGATAGATAGATAGATAGATAGATAGATAGATAGATAGATAGATAGATAGATAGATAGATAGATAGATAGATAGATAGATAGATGTGTGTATATATATTTTACATTTTCTGAGTACTTCAGTGAGTGCCCTTTAAAAGGTTTAAACAAAGAGGGAGAGATAATAAAACGAGACAAAAGTAACACACCAAAACCAGACCATCTTCACTCATTTCCTCTCATTTCAACCTGCAGTTTCCTAAATCCTTCACAACAAAGTCCAGATGTTTATAGAAAAACCAGAGTCTAGATCCATCAACCTCCTGATGTTTCCTGACTGACGCCATCTTGGGAAACCTGCCACAAGGGATTCTGGGAGATCAAAGATGGCGTCACGGCAGCTCCAGCCAGAATATCAACATTTGACCGATTCAGGGAGAAACAAATCCAGACTTTGTCAAAGAGTCTTGAAGCTACGAGAAAAGTCTGGAATGTAGTGAAACTGATGGCTGAGGGTTTTTCCAGATGTGGAGAGATCCAGTGGACAAACGAGATCTTGTGACACGAAGCCTCAGGAATCTTCAAGAGTTTCTGTGACGCTGAGACGTCAACAAACTAATAAAATGCTGGAAATACCAGTTAGTCTGAGTGTGAAGAGGGATTTCCTTCACAAAGGTTTTGTATTTGAGACGGACGTCAAGAACTACAACTGGATCTACAGTTTTTATTCCCAGAGGATTCTGGGAGAAGAACTTTAAACAGAACACTTGATAATGCATGTCACATCACATGTGACATGCATTATCAATATTAGTTTTCATGCGTCAATGCTAGAATCAATCAACAATGATTATTGTCCTCCTTAAACTTGTTGGGTGACAGGGTCTTCAGTTTGTTTTTTGTCTCTGATGTGTAAAAAAGAAGCACCGTGCACTGAACTGTGACGGACACAGTTTCAGTCAGTGTGTCAGGTGAGCAGGTGGTGTTACTGAGGGTCCCCGTGTTGTCGGCTGGCCTCTGACACCGCCCCCCCTCCAGTCCAGCCCTCGGAGTCGCTCGGGGTCACGCAGGTTTAATCGCATCCAGCTGGAGTCACTGTGGTGTGGTCGGAGCAGAATATGACTCTGAGGTTTTAAGCTCATCGGTGGCTGGCTGTCGCCAAGGTGAGACTGTTCAGCCCAAAAGACGAAGAATCTGATCAAAACCACGACTCAATTCATCAACTGTAAAGTCGGGTAGCGCCTACTACCCAACACTGACTACCTGTTGTCTGAAGGGTATGCTGAATCAATACAACCCTCCTGCAACCCCCAGCCAAGATCTGTTTTAAATATTTTTGCATTTATAAATCATTGTTCTTCACACGTATAATAATGTAATATCATGTTTTGCCGACTCATGACACCGAGTCAGCAAAATTTGCAATCATACTGGTCCTCTGGGTCACAGTTTTAGGAAATAAACTGGTGTTTTGGGTTCCATTCAAAAGTTCAGGGTGTCCAAAATATAAATATTTAGTAAGTAAATACCTGGTAAAAATGGATCCGGGAGGGGTGGGAAATTTTTTTTTTTAAGTACACCTGAAATGATGCATTTTAATGCATTGTGGGCTAGTAAATGCTACATTGTGGACAACTAAATATTACATTGTGATGTGAAAAGTTGTAGGACCAGAATGACCAAACACCAAATCTGTTGTGGAAAAAGCGGAGGGGCGTCTCATCAGTGCCTCGGTTATTGATCATATTATTAACGCACACTCAAACTGTTGTTGAATACAAAAAATGCCGGCTTGAATGAATTTTTCTTCCATTAAATTTGGCACCTCCCATAGCACGAAGCCCCTATATGCGTCGCATATAGTGCATCGAGGCTGCATGTAGAAGTTTGTCAGGATTCTGTGTGAAATTTTAACATAATTTTTTAACTGCATGTTGACCTGAGACCATGCAACATGTTTGTCCACATAGTTTGATTTATGGGCAGAAAAGCAGGAAGATGGCTCAGACATGAGTTCAGATGAGAAGCTTGATTAAACAGAATAAAAAATAGAGCGTGTGTGTGTTTTGTTTATTTGACAGCGACGTTGGTAATTACCTGCAATTAAAGGAGGTTAATAGAGGCTTAACAAGCAAACCAGCTCCATTCACATTGGGATGCGTCACGAGGTTTCACATAAACAGTATGTGTCCTAGTTCACGTTTTGTTTGTTGTGTTCTTTGTGAGATTCTAAGTGCGTCCTAATATTCCCTCCTATCTCCTTTCGTATCCACTTTTCCTTAACCCCGGAAGTGTTTAAGTGTCGGCCATGATAAGGAGCATTGGAATTCTCACTGAGCGAAGGAAAAGAGGCTCAGTGCTTCCTTTAGAACCTACTTCAGCCTCGGAAACACTGGTGCTTCCTTTAGAACCTCCTTTTAAACAACATTTAAAGGGACCCACTCATCCGAGCGTTCAGGGAAACTCAGGATGACTCAATGCAGATCTTTTAAGTTACCAAAGCAATAATCTCCCTTGGACTTGAAATAATCTCGAACCCAGATCCCAACGAGGAATGCAGATGTTATAAATGATTACAGTAAAGTTTTTATGCAGCCTATATTCACTTTGATTGTTTATTTATTCACCTGGTAGCCACTTTTTCTTTGATATAAATTCAAACTTTGTGATATTTGAGATTATATCAGTGGTTAGAGGCAAAGTGGAAGGTGTTACAAATGCGCTTTTTTCTAGCTCTCCAAAAAAATTGCGCTTTTTGTAGTCCATTTTTGGACTACAATTATTTTTCACCAAGGCTGACGTCACGAACCTTCGCCACTGTCAGATTATTATTACGCCACCTAGTGGAAGTGCGGTCCGACTGTCACAACAACGTGATCGCCTTTCCCTAACTCCTTTAGGAAAAGTGGATAAGAAAGGAGAAAGGAGGGACTATTCGGATGTACCACCTGACTTCCCCTCCTCACGACTGATTGCTGATTCCCGCCCTGATGTGTTTCAACTGTTGCTGAGGGTCAGATGGTCTTCATCTCATCGTTGTCTCCTGTGATCGTGAGGACTGGGTGGATTCTTGGTGTTTGGTTTGCTCCAATAAAATGAGTTTCTGCTTCACAAAGTGTCTGGTACCCCGAGTCCTCCTCTGAGTCAACCCCAACAGTATGTCTGCCATAGTTTGTGAAGATAAACAAGTTATCTGATGAATTCATTTGGTGGAATACATTCTTTTTTCATTGCATATCAAGTCAGGAGAGTCCTGGAGAATCGTATCCCATTATTCCACTAGAGTTGGAGACGCTTCGTTTTTTTTGCATATTCTATGATGCTCTGTTTGAAAATACCTGTTTGTAAAGAGTGTGTCATTGTCAGGCTTCCTGCAAAACTTCATTATGACACTTTTACTTCAGTGAAGTGTGTTTGAGCAAGAACACATTGAAACAATGAAGGACCCGAGCCCTCCTCGACTAGGAAGGCCTGGTCTGGTCCATGGGATTCCACCAGGATCTCAATCTGTGGTTTTATTGGTGGCCCGACATGACACCGACATGCTGAGCCCATCAATCATTGCACTTATTTGCATTATACAGTTGGATACAAGTTCACCTCCAACAAGTATGTCCTTATGATTTAATGTCTTAGTTCCTGAAAATTACCTACATTGAAGGTAAAACAATGATTTTTTTTCTTGAGGTGACAACATTCACACAGGACAAAAGGTGAAGCATTGAAAAGACATGAAACACATTATTGATATTTGAGGGCCTCATGGCTGAGGCTTTACACCATCTTTTCATGTGCATGTTTGTTCTAGTATATTTTCAAAGGCACACTGAATTCAACACTCAAGGAGAGCAGAGACAATAACAATGTGGCTGAAAGTGCAGAACACTGCCTCCAACACTTGTTGCTGCTAATGTCAGTATGCAGTCACTAACCCGCTGTCAAGTCTATCTTTTTTGTTTGTGTCTGTTATCTTGAAAGACTCCACAAGTTGTTGTACTAAAGTCTGACTCCGCTGTAATTTGCCGAAGAAGAAAACAGATTTACCTTTTAGAGAGTCTGAACCTCAACAGACTGCCTGCATCCACTGTGAATGCATGAATCAGCAGGACGTTTAGTCGCAGGCGATGCTGGAATGTAGAAATATGGTATTCAGTCACACAAGACACGGCTGAGAAACCAGAGAAATAACAAATACGGGAAATAGATTAAAAAAACGGTTTGATGCAACTAATCAGACCTTCAGACTGATTAAGATTAGAAACTAATGATTAAAAACACTTGTCTATGTTGAGATGCAAAGAAAACCACGATGTTTGCACGTGCCTGTGTGTGCGCGTGTGTGTGTGTGTGTGTGTGTGTGTGCGTGTGTGTGGTTGTTGCATAATCCACCCCTCACAGTCGCTGCACCACGCAGGCACAGTGATCAATTCTCACACCGCCCTGCAATTATGCAGCCCGCCTCTCGCACGGGAGGTCACAACCCCTGCGCGTCACCGGGGCCTCCGTCCCGCCGCCGCCGCCGCCTCCCCACTCTGCCACGCAGTCATTAACCCAGTCGCCGAACTGGAAAGTGACAGCGGCATGGGACGAGGCAGAGGAAGGAGCCGCCGCAGGGAAGCGAAGGATGAGACTGTGGTGGTGGTGGTGGTGGCGGTGGGGGGGCTCCAGCACCCCCGAGGACCCTGTTTCCGGTCTCCTTCTCTCAGCGCCGCCAGGTCACAAACCGGGCCCAATCACAGCCTCCTGAATAATTCAGCATGTTCATCAGCTGTAATCTGATTATTCACCGGCCACTGAAATATGAATAATGAAGGAGCAGAGCGGCAGCCATTTCCATATTCTGTCTGTCGGAGTTTGCCAACAGGAGAAGACAGATGGACAAACAGATACATGGACAGACTGATGTGGAAGTGATGGGCACTGGGAAAGCGTTCGGTCTTCTCAAAAGTTTGCAAGAAGCCGCTAACATACTTAATCTGGCTCACTTGTTTCCGACATTTTAGTTGTTTTTTTTCCCCTTCAAATATGTACTGTTGTGTGTACATTTCATTGACTAAATATACGACAGAACGCGTTCATGTGTTGTTCAGAATCAGCTCCTCATAACAGGTAACTGACAGTGACAAAGGGACTTCATTCCTGCAGCGTCACAGCGCTTAGACAGTGGAGACTATGGTAGAGACGCTGAGCGTCGATGGACTTCAATGTGGGAGAATCAAGTGTGCTACTGCGGCGAAATGAGACATTGGATAAATGCTCGGCTATGTCCCGCCCATCGGACGCTGAGCGTCTCTGGGGGTCTATGGAGCGGTGGGCTGGCTTCGGCTGGTCCAGACCCTGGGCTTCTGCACGATGATTGGATGATCTGTCTGAGGCCGAATCCCTTTTTGATTGACAGTGAAATGAGTGAATCAGCGAGTATGAAGTACATCGGCGCATTTTTTCAAATGTTTCATTCCGCTGTTCTGAGTTGATACGGAGACTTTACTGGTCCTCTCTTAGCGACTTTGTCTTTGTTTTAATCGACTTTTGACAAACCTGGTATCTATTTTTGGTGTTTGTGGAGACTGTCCCTGTTTGTGTTTGGAGACTCTTGACCACGCACTCACACTCCATGGACACATGTGTGTGTCTGTGTGTGTGTGTGTGCGTGTGTGTGTGTGTGTGTGTGAGAGAGAGAGAGCGAGAGAGAGAGAGAGAGAGAGAGAGAGAGAGAGAGAGATCATCTAAAAATAATTGTGCACATACTTTTGGTTTTTTTTACCATGTATTTTTTTTATAAATACATTTTTAATAAATAAACTGATGCATTTTCTGATGAAGGCCGAAAATGAGCTTCCCCTCCTTGAAAGACCAGCAGCTGCCACTGATATATATATATATATATATATATATATATATATATGTATATGTATTGACCCAGAATGTAGTGAAAGTTTAGCATTTGCACTTGAAATTGTTGTCGTGTAAACGGAACTCTGGTTTGGAAAGCTCTGTGCTTAAAACTTGTGTTTAAACCCGAGGTACAGGTGAGAAGACACTTTATACTACTGCTCATAGAAACTTTTTGTCACGTGTACTTTGACCATGTGTTTAACTTGCTGACGGTGAAACCATCTTGTTTTCAGAATGGTTGTGATAAAGGAGCAGGAGGCCGTGCTGTTTACTTGGCTCTCCATCAGAGGATTCCTGCGAGGGTGAATATGAAAGCAAGTGTGTGTGGGGTTGGTTGTGTATTTCTACGTTAAGGAACTGAGATGTATTTTCACATTCACATTATTGTTGTTTTTATTGGAGGTATCAAAACCACGTCATGAGTATTTGCTCAAAGACATGTTTCAAGGTGAGGAGAAATTGAGGATCTCATAGTTTGAGGGATTATTGTGCCCAAGTTCAGAACATGCTGCAAGATTTGTCTCACAATAAGTGGTCATTTTTAGTTAAAACCCACATTTTATAATGGCAGGGATCCATGAGCAATTTTGAAACTTTCTCCTGCTACTTGGATGCTATAAATTGTAAATTTGGTAGGTTTTTATATATAGTCTACAGCTGTTAACCTGTGAATGTCCACCTATCGAACCTCCATAATTTGATTGACTTATAGCTTTCTGTGGCCTCGTAAAAAGCACACCTCCATTTTTCATATTCTTCCCTATGTAAATGTGTGCATGCATAAATCTAAACCCCTGTTTATGAATAAACCTTGAATTAATGACATATTGTGAGGCGAGTTCAAGGAAAATACTGGATATGGTCACTGCAGGACATGTAAAATGAGGGATTAGCTTTATCTTAAATGCCTCATCTTTTGCTTTGTAACAGTTTGCACAAGACTCCGTGCATCTATTTTATCTAAAGTCACACCGTGATGTATCAGAATGTTCACGTCTCATCACCTTATTAAAACAAGTAATCCTCTATTTGGCTCTTTCTCAGTTTCTTCCTGGAAGAGCCTGTTTCCTTGGTATTTCTGGTTTTTTTGTCTCCCTTCCTTTTCTCTCTGCCAGTCTGCCTTTGCTGTGAGGTATCCCACCTCTCCATCTCTTTAACATTCAAAGCAGCATCTGAATAATTCCCATTTAAATAATTGATTTTCTTTTTCTTTAACTTTTTTTCTTCTCTCTTTCTCTGCTGGACTGCAAGTAAATAATGGATGGTTCCATCATCAGGGACTCCCAGACCCTGTAGGCTGAGTGACGGCTGTTTATGAAGAAAACACACACACACACACACACACACACACACACACACACACACACATCCATGTGTGTGTTTTTAGATTAAACTTGTAGATATGAGATCATCTGACTACGGAGCTGGAAAATGATAATTGGTCTAATTTCTTTTGTTTTGCCTGAGGACTGCTACTATTCTGAAGTGACAAGAGATTCTCCTGCACTTTACGATTCATTCCATTATCTTAATTTGTAATCTTTGGATATTGATGAATTAGAATATGTGTATTAAACAGTATAATATGGTGGATGGATGGATGGATGGATGTATGGATGGATGGATAGACGGAGGGATGGTTAGGTGAATGTATGGATGTATGGATGGTTGGATAGATGGAGGATGGATGGTAAGGTGGATGGATGGAGGATGGATGGATTTTCATTTCCACCAATAGGAGTCTAGAAATCTGAAAATATCTTGAAGCACATGTTCAGTAGAAGCGGCTCCGTGTCTTGGCCTCATGTCCCCAGTGGTCCGTGTTCTTAGTCTCGTGTCATGTCTTGTAAATTTTTATTTCCTGTTCATTTCAGGGCTCATTTCTTGGCCTAGATTGTGTTTGTAGTTCCACATGGTATTGTAAGGTAACTCTACCTTAAGGAAGCAATATGGATCAAAATCAATTTGAAATGTATTCAGAGTTGGAAGAAGAGCAGCCACTGACGTCGCTCTGCTGCGCTGCTTGGGATTATGAAGTCAAATTGAATCGTGTGCCCTTTCTCCTGGGTGGACATGAATAGGAAAAATCAATGTCTTCTTATTGTAGTTTTTTAAATATTTTAATTTTTTTTAAATTTTAATGGTATCATAAAATGAAAAAGCTAAATAAGAAAATGAAAGTGCAGTTGGGATGACTTTTCATTAATTTTATTTATGAGTCAAATAATGCTGCCGAAACCTTGAAATGAAAAATAATTTCTGCAAATGCATTTTAACTGGGGCATTTTTTGAAAAATTTAATCGTCAAAGCCCTTTTCTTATTCATCTGAATTAAGTCACAGAATAAACAGTTCTGAAGAAGAAAATTAAAATACAGTTTGGATGAGTGATTTTTTTTTTTTTTTTTTAATGAGTCAAGTTTGCAGTTTTATTCTGAAAATCAAAAGGCATTTTCTGTTAATATATTTCAATTAGATTTTTGATCACTATTCTGTTCCATACTGCTTCAGTTATGTTTTGGGTTCCTGAACTTCACATGTTTATCTTTGTGGCCTCTGTTTAAATATCATGTCAATTGTCTATTTTTTTAAATTATTATTATTTGTTAGTGTGTCACGTCTATCTACCTGGATGTTGTATCGCTACTGGTTTTTCTCTTAACCTATAACAATATAGTCATGATCTTCACAAAGGTTTTGCACCCTGCAGACATGGTGACTCACCCAATATATATATTGTACTGTTCCTTCTGCTCCTGGTTTGAGGTGATCTGCTGTTTGATGCTTGACATATGATATAAAAGAGAGTCTTATTTATATGTTGAAATCACATTGGCACATGGCACACTAAAGTAGAAGGACTTCAAACATTTAGTGGATCCAGGGGCAGATTTTACTATTTGATTTTGCTGAAGCTTAATTAGCTTCAGGAAAGGTGAACCATGGAAATGGACTTTACTAAAACAGTACATTTTACTATGTCAGGAGTTTCGAGTGTTTTCACCTGATCCGTCACACTCATACATTCATGTAGTCTCTTTCACCAACATATATATGCTCACCCATTGAGGAACAACTTTGCCTTGCCCAAAGACACTTTGGCATATAGAGCAATATGAGATTTTGAACTGACAATTCTTTCAATTACACAATCACTGCTTCCGCTTTTATTAAAGGATGAGTACAAGTAGGATTAGTGACCTTTAGTTACTTGCTGACACTGAGTACAGATACGAATTCTTATTAAATGTCGGTCATACTAGATATGCAACACGATAAGTGAAGGCTATGTGTTGCCGGGAGCAACCTCTGCCCAGCCTGTCAACTGGCAATGCCACGTCACCTCCAACAGCCTTGCTGCTGTGTGAGCCCCAAAACTCTTTAACATGTAGCATGTAGCATGTAGCATGGCTCGCAGGTAAATCCTCCATGATCCACTGAGCAGGTAAACTAATGATCGACATTGGGCTCACTCTGCTGGTCCAAACGTCTCTGTTCATGAAGCTGCTGGTGTTGTCCCAATGATCCTTCTCCTCCTCTCGACATTTTGTCAGAACATAATGTACAGTCCGTCTTCTGTTGTCATTAATATTACAGAGTCTCCAAACCGCGGACATTTCTTGTCCTCTCTCATCTACCAGCTGACGGATGACATTGTGTAATACACACTGGTTGTACTAGGATTCTTTTAGGAGTATGAGTACTCCCTGCAGTACTGGACCTGATACTGGTATTGGTACCAGTGGATCCCGATTTTGAAATGAAAGACTCTCCCAACCAAGCAACAGCCACCCCAGGGTGAAAGTCACTACTTCATCACTAATCTCATCTTGAGTTTCCTTCATTGAACCACTTAACTTCTTACTCCTTGATACTTTGTCTGCCCCGTTGCCCTGCCACTGGGGGGCGTCATATACAGGTATGTGAGTATTGTTTCCCAGTGATGGTGCCAGGATGAACCAAATTAAAACTGCACGGTGGCTGGCTTGATTGTCTCCCAGGGTTCGTCCGTCGCTGTTTGCTTGATTAGTTTGCTCTGTGGCGTCGCCGTAACATGTTGTTGCTACAAGAGTCCACTCCAGCTTCGTCAGCAGTCCATGTGACTTTAATTACATCGGTGGGCTGCTAATGTCAGCTGCAGGCTGCCCAAACATTATGACACGGCGCATTGTGAATGCTTTCAAGCGCTAAATGAGCAGTTGCCAGATACCTTTGTTGATGAGGCATTATCTAAAGGGAACTATTATACCTTTGTATACCTTAACGATTCCTCTCTTTCTGTTGTCCATTTCTAATGCACATTCTTCTTGTGGGACTTTATTCTGAGAGGTTTAATGTTATGGTAGTTATTCCTCACATAAACTTTAGCCTACAGTGAGAAAAAAAGAGAATACACAGCACACAACTTATGGAGTTTGGAATTTCAATGTGAATTACATGAAACTTCCAGACATATATCCCCATCATAAAAGGAATATATATATATATATATATATATATATATATATATATATATATATATATATATATATATATATATATATATATATATATATATATATATATATATATACACACACACAAACTCAGTATTAGCCACAGTACACGGGTATGTCGATGCTAAAACCTTAAATTTCCTTTTATCCTGTGTTGACTGACTGTGATTGCCATCCCATTTCTTTTTCTTTCGTCTACAGTTTATTTTTTGAAGGCTTACTTCCATTTCTGTTCTTTTTCCAAACCTCCTTTTGAACAAGCTTTTTAAAAAGCAAAGCCAATCCCCTCAGTCCGACCTGCCTCCATCACTCCACTCAAAACCGTCTGGATTCAACTGAAAGATTCGAATGAATAGACGGCAAGCCGCTTCAAAGAGCCACAAAATGTTTAATGGGACTCATCCTCGACCTCATTCAGGTTACATAATGAACATTTTCTCTACGCTGGTGGAAGTTAAAAGGAAAAAACAGGAGGAAGAGCACAGCATGAAACGACCTCTGACCTCTCTTAGATTAAGAGTAACACGAGGTTCAGTGAAGTAGTCCTCTTTAATGAGACTGAACGTCCTTTTCTTTATATCGGCAAGCCATTCCCTTTTTGCAAATAAAGAATCTTTTGCTTTAATCAAGGCAGCACTTCATGTCAGCCTGTTTCTGGCAGGCCACTCTTGCCTCAGATTACCATCGCTGCCTATTTGGATGATGTTTTTTTTACCCATTAACAGGGTCTTTACTCTCGGCAGGCCTGTGGATGAATTCATTAGAGAATCAGAATGTGTCACCCCCGTATCAAAGCTCACCAGGCTCCCATCTGGTGCCAACACACACGACTCCTCAGCGCTTAAAAAGTAGCTTTAATACGAGCTGAGGCAAAAAAACGCTCGCACTGAATGTTTGTGAAATAAAGGAATAGTTTGGGAAGTCTTTGTTTCTTTTTATGGTGCCCAATTAGACTGAACTTAAAACCCGCCTGGCCTCAAATGTTTGATGTGTTAATGCGCAGCCAACTAAAAGCAGGTGAGATAAAATGCAACCTTGCGAATCGCTAAGTTCACATTATGTTTTTAAGTTCACACCATTATGTTTGGATTCCTCCCCGTCATATTATCACCACTACAGCAATAACGCAGTGGATCAGGGGATTATATCGATTTTAATTGCATTCATTTCCTGCAATAACCATGTTTACATCACCGTTTACTTTGAAAGGTACTGGGCACGCTACAGGAATCCTCTTTATTTCCTCGTCTAGTCACTGTAAGACAGTCTATTGTGATGCAAATGCAATTTTTAATGTTGCTTTATGTGCTGAGATAAAGACAGACTCATGCTGTGAGCACAAGGTTTGACTGTAAGAAAACAATAAACAACAAGAAAGGGAGAAAGATGTGCATGAAAAGCTACAACTTTAGGTGCATCTTTCTTTAACAGGAAAGATGTCCGTGTTCATTTGTCCATCTGATCTGATCGATCACTGCAGAACACATGTCCAGTAAAGTGATGGACATCATGCTCAGCAAGTAGAAAGCAAGTAGTCAGGTCGTAACGTGGAGCACTGCGTTCATACAGGAAAGGTCTTGAAAAACAAGTCTGCAGATGATGTAGCATTAAAATATAGAGGTGCTTCATAATATTCACTCTGCAGTATAGGAGTCTCCAAGAAAATTACATCGGTTGTGGAACTCTGAAGGTGGCTGCAGCTTAATTGGCAGAAGTCATCTCTGATTACTGAGGACAATGTGTTATATACATATCAGGCTGAACATTATGACCACCTGCCCAACATTGTGTAACTCCCCTCTTTCTGTGAGATAGAGGCATGGACTCCTCTCGACCCCTGAAGGTGCAACTCTCAGTGAGACGGCAGAACCAGATCCTTTGAGTCCTGGTCTTAAAGAAATCCTGCACAGGAGCTGGAAAGACTTCACGAGAACTGAAAATTTTACAGAGAGTTTATTCGAGATGAAGTTAAAATGTACGACTTAAAGAATTCAGAGAGAAGTACTCCAGAGGAGATTCTTGATCCCAATTCTCAGGAGCTGACCTTCAGAGAATGTTATTATACAGACAGAAACTAGGTGGAATCCAGATAAGGTTGGCTACCGACACTTTTCTTTCATTAAGAGCACAAAGGACATGTTTTCAAAGAAAGGGGCTTTAGCATGTTTGCAAATTTGAGTGGCTTTTGTTCAAACTGGCTGGTGCTGATGTGGAGAGTATCCTTTAAGATGAGGGAAACATATGGTACGGAGCCCAAAGGGATAAGAGACATCGCTCAGTTCTTCCCTGTCAGCCACACATTGTGAGGTGAAGCCTCCATCAATTAGACCGATTTGTCCTGCACATCCAACAGATGCTCTATTAGATTGAGATCTGGAGAAACCTCCAACTTGACGATTGTGAACCACTTCAACTTGTGTCAGTGTTTCTAATTCTGCTGCAAGAGTCAATCATTGAAACCTGCCTCTACAAATGGTCTGTACAAAGGGTGATCTTGGAACTGTGTGGAGAAGCAACACCCTCAAGCATCAAACTGCACCACCACTTGTTCCATGTTGCTCTCTGGCACCATGTGTTCCCTCGGTAAAGTGACAAGCACAACCCACTGCACTTGCAAGTACATACTGTCGATGTGCAAAAATGTGTGCAAATATCCCTCTACTCACCATTGTTAAGGTTTATAGTGTTGTTGTTGTTGTGTTGTTCTATGTTGCATGTGTGTTTAGTTTTATTACAAAAATGACCAACAGGACAACTCACTGGCCCAATAATAAAATTACATCGCTTTATGTGTTTCTGCAATTTCTGTGTAAACGATAATCGATTTCAAAATACTACCATGTAAACGCAAAACTTTGCTGTTGCATTTTCACTTTAAATGTGTAAATAGGGTTAATTGTTCACTTACTGCCTGATATGAATAAAATAATCACTATTAGTGATTTCATATAAAATCCAATGGATTGTTGTTTTACCAGTCTGTCAATATTATATCGATTGATTGCAGACTTAACTTTAATTTAGCATTTCTAAATGGAGAATTATTCTCCGGAGAATAATATGGTGAAGTGTGAGAGCCTGGAAGTGAAGAAATAAATATCTGTGGTGACAGTATGACATTATAACCACTGATGCAAGCTGCCTCACTGGCACAGTGAATCCTCCAAAGTGACAAATTGAAGCTACATAACATTCTGCGGCAGAAAGCACTAATGTGTCAGGCCTGAATGCCAGCAGGTCAAAGGTTAGCACAACAGTGGACAAGCAATTACTGATGAATGAGATTCAGCATGCACGTCCTTCAGGTCAGAGCCACAAGGCAGAGCGGGTGGGGGCGTGGGGGGGTGGGGGGGTTGATGCTCGCTGCCTTCCTCCCTTCAATGCTGTGGTTTCAGCTGACCTGAGAGAGACTGGCTTCATAGACCTCTCGCATTTTGTTTCCACCTCTGTCACTATGCCTGTGAACTGGTAGTTAAGCAACATTTTTGACTTTTATCACAAGTTCATCGCCGCAGTCAGCTGATGGAGTCAAGCCAGCTGAATCCTACTGCGTGCCATGACCTCTTCACACCAATAAACGCTCGAGTCTGGTTGTGGAAATGATTCAGCGTCTCGCTGAGACCAGAGCGAAGAGGTGAGAGAGAAAATGGTTAATCTTTTTTCAGTGTCTGATCTGTGATGAAAGCAGAAGGGTTGACATCTTTGATGACAAAATAAATCCTCAAGATTAAGTGAAAATGAAAGAAATAAAGTCACAGAGACTAAATAAAATGCAACACCATGATAAATGTTTTGTGTGGGTTAGTACTTGGGCCACTAGTGGGCGCAGTTTATTTTTGACTCAGACAAAATGTACAAAGCCTGGTTTGTCTCTGAGGCAGTTTTTGCCTTCCTGTTGTTAACTTCAACAACCAGAATTGGCTGAGAAGGCAATGCTTTCATCTGCACGTGTTTTTATTTGTTCTGTTATCTGTATATATTACATTATTCAAAAAAAATGATTTCGTTGTAATGAAGTTGTCAAGCTTTGTGTACTATTTAGACTAAATATGCTCGATTGAGTGAAGTACGAAGACAAATATTGACCTTCGCCAATGAACGCTGGGGATTTTCACCCCTTCATTTGGTTCACAGGCATTCACATTCACTTTAGAGACCGGATCAAAACGCCTAGAAAACACCACGCAGTTACGGCAGCTGCTAGTTTGGGGGCGCTGTTGCCTGAAGCAAACACGGACCAGAGAAGGTCTGACTGCCACACCAACATGATCACCTTTCACTAACTCCTTTATAGCAAGCCTCTTAACACCTTGCCTTAATTCCTTTGGGAAGTCTCCTAACACCTTTCCTTACCTCCTTTAGAAAGCCTCCTAACACCTTGCCTTAACTCCTTCAGGAAACCTTCTAACACCTTTCCTTAATCCCTTTATGAAGCTTCCTAATGCCTTTCACTAACTCCTTTAGCAAGCCTCTTAACACCTTGCCTTAATTCCTTTGGGAAGTCTCCTAACACCATGCCTTAACTCCTTCAGGAAACCTCCTAACACCTTTCCTTAATTCCTTTATGAAGCTTCCTAATGCCTTTCACTAGCTCCTTTCGGAAGCCTTCTAACACCTTTCCTTATCTCCTTTAGGAAGCCTCCTAACACATTTCCTTATCTCCTTTAGGAAGCCTCCTAACACATTTCCTTATCTCCTTTAGGAAGCCTCCTAACACAGTTCCTTATCTCCTTTAAAAAGCCTCCTAACAACTTTCCTTTTACTCCTTCAGGAAGCCTCCTAACACCTTTCCTTAACAGGCGTGATGTCAATGAGTCTTCCTCACTATGTCTTCCTCTCTACTTCTTCCTCTCTACTTCTTCCTCTCTCCTTCTTCCACTCTACTTCTTATCCCCCACTTCCTCCTCTTCACTTCATCCTCACCACTTTTTCTTCTACTTCTTCCTCACTACCTCATGAGTATGCCTATGAGATATTTTCAAACTTTTTCTTTCTGCGTCTAATTCTTCCAATCCCCACTGTTAGCTTTGTTTATTTATTTACTACCCAGAATGCATTGCAATAGTTTTGTTTTTGTTTTTGTTTTTAGTTTTTAGTTTTTAGTTTTTCCCCCTGAATAGACTCTGGTCTGGTTATACTTGAATCTGTTGTCGTGAAAACAGTGCTTTTACCTTGCTGTGTCTTCACCACCACAGGATGTCTTTCCTGGACACTGATTGGTCAGATGTTCATTAAAGCAGCAGGGACTGATGGAGGAAGACAGATGTGAGAAAATGAACTGTTTCACAGGCAGCCACTTGTCCATTCCACTCTAATCTACCAATAATTCCATCCAACTCATTAATAAAACGAGGCCCTAAACACACTTCAAATTCTGCATATGAGCTTTTCAGTGCTAAACTCAGTACTCAGATGAACTCTTGTATCTTGTTGTTTTTGTCCAGATGTGTACTCGGAGCCAGTCAACGACGGGGTGAGAACGATTAACAATGATGTACCTGTATAATTCACAAAAACCAGCAGCAATATCACGAGTTGTTTATTCCATCATTTTAGAAGACTCTTGCTGAATATCTCACACTTGAATTTGTCCACTTCAATTTGAAAACAGATCTTATTTTCTAATAATTTTCCACTGCTGATGTTCACCAACTTAAACCTTTAGACCCTGACTGCTTTGATGTTAACAATCAAATGTTTTGATTTCCATTTTAACACCAGTATGTAATAAAACAAATATGTTTCACACATAGCTGGCAGTTGTTCAAAGTCCAAAGTGACATTCGAGTTGAGTTATTTAATGTTGTAACCTTTTGGTGTATAAAGCACGGCGGATTTAGCTACTTAATAAAACTAAAACAACAGTTACTTCAAGTAACTGAACACCCGTGATATTGTAGTTACTGGAAAACTATTACCTGCTTGTATTGATCACTCAGTGCACATGTTCTGTAATATACAGTCACATTGAACCAGATCAGGGCTCTGCAACCTTCATTAACAAAAGAGCCATTTAGTAACTTTCCACCAAATCTATTTCACTGAACACCTAAAAATGAGGCTAGCTCATCTCTTTAAGTTTCAGAATTTGGATATATGTGAACATAAACATTTCATGGTAAACATTTCATTGCATTTTCACCTGTGTTTGTCCCTGATTTCAGAAGTTTCAATTTTAGCTGTTTAAACCATTTATGGTTCTTTTCTGTGTGTGTGTGTGTGTGTGTGTGTGTGTGTGTGTGTGTGTGTGTGTGTGTGTGTGTGCGTGCGGGCATGCGTGTCCAAACTGAAACGCGTCAACAGCCTGTAAACATAACCCGTATCACAAACAAGCACGCACACAACATGCAACCTTATCAGCTTTCTCAATAACTTTCTCTCACACACACACACACACACACACACACACACACACACACACACACACACACACACACACACACACAATGAGAAAACACACATATGTATATCGAAAGTGTTACAGTGCATCTTTGATGTGCCTGAGCGCTAGTACTTCACTGCCCGCTTGGAAAAATGGAACGAATCAGAGGATTATGGAGGCCTGGGAGACACTGCAGGGTGCATATTTGTGTGTGTGTGTGTGTGTGTGTGTGTGTGTGTGTGTATGGGGGGGGTTGTTGTTTCTGTGCGTAGTATTGGGGGGGGGGGTGTCACGCTACGTTTGGTGCCCTGATTGCTGATCCACTTCTTCTTCATCAAAGCGAAGAGGAGTAGGGATGCGGCTGCAGCCCGGAGCATTCGACCAGAGCAGGGAGGGTCACTTTCTGTGGACACTGAGGAGCCTCACAGAAAACAATGAAACAACCTTCAAAGAGAAGCTGACTTATTTTATTCCGTCTTTCCCAGCCCATTCCTTGCAGGGTGGCATCTGAAGGGAAGGTGGGGTCCCCGAGGTGTGTCGCCGGGCAGACAAGTGTGTAATCCTGCAGGAGGGTTTCACACCAGAGCAGCCGAGCTTTTCAAAACGAGTCCAAACACACAGAAAAGAGGCTTCGACAGGCAGATGGCTCTGATTGGAAATCTAGTCTGAAAAATGAAAATACATCTGACTGTGCAGTGATGCAGACAGCCCCTATCTCGCTCTCTGATAATCCCTCACTGTGCTTCTTACAATCACTGCCAAGTTATCAATAAAGTTTGGATTTCAAGACCCCTTCATTTAAAGAAAGGTACCAATGGAACAAAAATGTCTAATTTGATTATTTCAGAGGCATAGGCAAAGAAAACACCCAAATAACAAAGAAAAACCAACAAAAAAAATACACACTTAACAAACAATCACACAGTGGATGTGCATTTTTGAATCACATAACATTTTTTTAGAGATTATGAGAAACAACTATAAAAACATACAAATCTTACATTGTAAAAAGTTTGCAAAAAAAAAAAGAAAATATTTGGAAGCTTGAAAAACTACTACAAAGGTTTTGTGAATAGTAAATGCATATTTTTATTTTTGTCAAGCTAAATTAAACAAATCTTTTTAAAATGACCATGAAACAGTCAAATGGTGCAGATAATATTGCGAGTAACAAAATGTGTAAAAATATACAAAAGACATAAATGACAAAAAAAAAAAAAAAAAAAACAAGTATTGTAAAACAAAGAAAATGAATACATTGAATCTTTCTGCACTTTCAGAACAAAAATTGAAAATCCCCCCAAAATGGTCAACTCGCCTTGATAAATATCACAAGCCAGAGGAAATAAAAGATTCTTCAGGAGCCAGGAGTTTTTGTGTATTTATGTGCTTAATGGGCTCTTATTTTATTTTGCAGACACTAACACCGACATCACAATTCCATGCAATCTTGTTGTCGATCAGGTTCAGTGTTTCTTCCTGCTGCGTCATGAGATCAACACAAACGAAGTTCACTGAAAGATGTGTTTTTCCTTTTTAACTCCAAGAGCCAGGCCTCATACGCACGAATCGGAATTTGATCAAATCCCTCCAACACCTTGTGAAATCTAGAGTAGGAGCATGTTAAAGCTCATTATTTTGCAGCGGCAGTCACATGAGACGTGATGCTTCGGTGTCCCAATACTTTTGAACATGTCGAGATTTTCCTCCAGACAAAATCTGAAATCGGTGAGGAAACTTCGGTCTTGTGCTACTGCTGGAAGAAAGGTCATGGGGTCAGCAGAAATTATTCAAATTCACCCTCTGAGGATCATGAATATTCACTGAATCTCTTTCATGGCCAGTGGTTTCCGGAATATTCAGCAAAGTGTTGTGAGTCCAGGTTGTGCAGCAGGAATACTGAGCAGACTGAAGCTTCAGGGCACATTTAGCCTCACCAAACTCATCCCGCTCTGTCTGTCGCCGACATTAAGCTTCTCCTATTGCAGTATTTTAATTACATCAAGGGCTCTCCGCACTATTGTAGTGCATAAATAAACTGTTTGCACTAAATGGGAGGAACTTCTTTCCATCTGTGGTCCGTCTCAGTCTGGTGAGACATGTAGAAACTCAAGTGTTAACAATGGCATTCGGAGTCACGGTGAGAGTCTCTGTCTGTTTCGAATTGCCTCTGGAGATGATCTCAGCCCCGGGAGAGTTTTACGAACAAGTTTTTAGCCTGATCATGACTTGTTTGTTTGTTTTATGCTCCTTGCAGGCTCCGCTAACAGAAAGCTGTAAACAAGATCATCGTCAAATCAAAAAGTCAAATCTGACAGTTTTGAGGGACATCTCAAAAATTGGACTCAACATTACAAATACATAAAATAGTAGCTTCATTCATTTATTTTTCATTTCTATCTCGAAGCCACTTGCAAACAAAATTGCCAATTTAGTTTTCATACAGTGACACTGGGTGTTAATAGTCTGTCGTTCAGTATGAGTGTGATGAATGTGGGAGTTATTAATGACCAAGGCTTATACTTTGAATGTCTTCTTTTAATTACATAATGTCACTAAAATCATGATTATTCTGGCTCACAAATATGGCACAGTAATAGCAGGGTAGTCATCCTTTGACACTGGAATAGTCGACATTTTATTCCATGAATGAAAACAGGAAATTAAGGAGGATACTAGACGTAAGAAGGAAAAAATGAAAGTAAGAACCACAGGAGGAGAGACAACAAAGACACAGTCAGAGAGAGACAGGGGGCGCTCTGATTCAATCCAAAAAGATGGACGGGAGCGAGAGAATCATAAAACTTGTGGTTGACCATAAAAGAATATCTTATCTTGTCTGGCTTTAAAAAGGACATTAGGTGTCTGAGCTGCGATTGGATGGAATTTTAATGGGACACATGTTTGGCTGCGAGACGAAACACTTGTAATTCAGGGTGTCTGAACGCAGCAGCGAGAGCATCGACGGGAGGTCATCTTTATTTCTGTATTGGAAAATATAGAATTAAAATTATGAGATAAAACAAATAATCGTGATGTTCGTCCAGCAAAATCCTTCCAGAACATTTTGTTCTGAGCACACCAAAACTATTAGTTATCAAGATACTTTCTTGTAAAACAAACTCAAAGTTTCAATTACAGACTAGCACAGTCTCTGTTTAGATTAAAGTAGAATGTCTATTTGATAAAGCACATGGTTCAGGTTGGTTCTGCTCGATCTGGACCATTGTCTTAAACCCGGTTCACACAGCAGGATAATCAGGCCGGTTTTGGCCCCGGTTCTCTCCTTCCGACAACCTTAAGGACGCTCAGATCATCATAAGATAATCTTATCAGATATTCCTGCAGTGTGTGGCGTGTTCAGACTGCTCTCATCTGCTCAGAAGGATGTCGGGACCGCTCCGATCTGAGATCGGGGATATTCAACTCGTGTTGGATTGTTTTGGCCGAGTTCTCAGTGTGTGGTGTCCTCCGAGGGGAAGACGCTACGAGTCCGTTGACTGTGACGCAAAGCCAATCAGAAAGTGAGGTGACGTAGTGGTGAGGACACGCCGGACTGGAAGCGGGCAGGGAATCCCAAAATCAAAACAGTTGTCACGACGAACCAATGACTCTTCTTTTTAAAACGTGTCCTTTCGGATAACAACACACCACAAACGATCGCCATTGTATCCTCTTCGTCCTCCAGGTTTGTTGACTCTGGAATCATGTTTGATCCCGTCTGATCTGGGAACGTTCGCGGGTGAAATGGGTTGTTGTGTGGTGTGTTGATGTTGGCGAGTGGCTGCACAACACACACGGTACGACCAAAACTGTTAAACCTGTGAATATTTATCGCCGTGTGTGTGTGTGTGGTCTCTCAGGAAATCTGCTGACAATTTTATAATCCTGCCGTGTGAACCGGGCTTTAGTGATGCTGCTGGAGGTTTAAACTGCCGGAGACTGATAGGCTCACCATTGCATGCCACCAATTTATGTCTAAACAACATTTTATGAATGAAAATGGAAAACTCTCATTGTGTTTTGGGTAAAAGTTGAATTGTGCTAATCAACTCTCCACCCTTTGAAAACTCAAAACGCAACATGATAATTAGTTCTTCTGCACATGCGCCAGTAGATGGAGTCTTGACACTCTGGGTGTCACCAGTGTTCGTGTGAATGCAAAGGCATTCACACTCTTGAGATTTAAATCTTTATTGTTATTATTATTATTATTATTATTATTATTATTATTATTACTACCACTTTTTTGGGAGGAGATGCGTGTCAAAAAAGCGGTCATTATAATAATAATATTGTTATTGTTATTGTCTGTCTAATCACAATCGTTAATATTTGTAACATGCTGTGTGTGTATTGTGTGGTTTCATTACAAAAGCAGCCAACAGCACTGGTTGATTTATCTCTTGTTGTGACACTCAATGCAGAGCAAGTTGAAAAGCACCTCAGATCATTCTCTCTCTTCTTACTGGTTCCTTTCCTGTTCCACATGTAATAATAACAATAATAATAATGCATTGGTTTTTATAGCACTTTTCAGGACACTCAGATGCTTTACAGTGAATGATTCATTCAGCCCATGCTGGTTGGTGGTAAACTAAGTATGAAGTCCCGGCTGCCCCAGGGCCGACTGATGGAAGTGATGCTGCCAAACCTCCAACCACTGACTATCACACTGCATTCACCCAGGCAGTTTGGGGTTCCGTATCCTGCCCAAGTGTCCTTGGGCATGGAGGCAGGCAGCGATGGGAATCGAACCTGCAACTTTCCGATTGGGAGACGACTGTTCTGCCAACTGAGCTGTTACCTTGAAAAAGTAATCAGATTACCGATTAATAGTTAATCTTCTAAAAGCAGGTTAGATACTTTACTGATTACTTGTATTGAAAAGTAACTAAGTTAGATTACAAGTAACTTTTTAGTTACTTTCAGCAGCTGCCACGACCCAACACCCCCCCACCATCTGAACATGGAAATGAGCTGTTCTGATCCCTGCCTCCTGCACCATGTTTATACATATTTAACCTTTGACCTTCATTCTTTGTTGTATTTATATCTGACTCACGCTTTTATTATCAGAATTTTGCTATTACTGCTATTTATTTAAATGGTGATGAAGTTGTGATCTGTTGTTGCATTATTTATCAATGTATCAATATATTTATTGATCTGCACTACCTGTTCGACGCAACCTTTTAATTGCCCCCCTGAGGACAAATAAAGTCTTTCATTAATTGACTGATAGAAATAAGAGGCGAGGCTTCCTGCCACTATATCGTTTTACTCATGAAAATAACAAAAAGTAGTGTAGCATCTCTACTACCATGTTCTTGGTGCAATGATATTGTTTAGTGATGTTGGTTTGTTCTTATTCTTTTGTGTCACCTGAATGCACCATTACAGCGGGTTGGCTTGTGATTGGCTGAGAGTGGAAAAGGGGGCGGGCCAGATTACTGCACGTGCGGCGTGTGTTCGGTGGAGAATGGAGAAGCGGCCTGCTCTCTTTAATGATAAAGCGGCTTTGCAGACAAGAAACTCGTTCTGCTGGAGACTACAGTAGTAAAATACAGTGACTTGGAGTATCTTTAATCTAATTACTGGTTTGGAAATAGTAACACGTTAGATTACTAGTTACTGAAAAAAGAGGTCACATGAGAGTAACGTGTTACTAATTAACACATTACCGCCATCACTGCCCGCCAGACCCGAGCCGCCATTCTATGTGGAACCAGTTCGATGTGTTTCGACATCGACTGCCTCGTCATTGACGTGTGACTGACGTCATGGATTAGCACCAGAGGAAGCGGCTCCGCCAGAATAAAAGCTGTTCTATGCTTTTCCCTCATTCTCCTTCTTTATTCTTCATGTTGTCTAGATTTTGTCGGCTCTTATTTAACAACCACTGGATCTACACGCTGACCTGTGTTGCCAGATATGGCTGTATCCCCCAATTGAGGAGCCACATTTTTGTGTGTATTTGTGTTTCTGGCATGTTCTTTCTTACATATATAATAGTTTTACGTTTTGAACATGATTTCTACACAGGCTGAGAGTTGGGCTGGTTTTTATTGAGGAGTGTAGGTTTTATGTTTTTTATGCTGAAACAGTAAATAACATCTGGCAACCCTGATGCTGACCTGCGTGGGGTCCACGTTTACTGAGCATGTGCTCTGGGGCCCGAAAGCATCAAGAACTGCAGTGTGAATGGAGCCGTGTGGCCGCAAGTGAGGGAGGGGCTAAAAATAATATAAGAGGTATTGGTAGATCATATTCAGTGTGATCAGTGGGTATAGCTCATGTAAAAGAAATAGATTATGCTGCATTCAGAGAGAAAAAATAATTTAGTTCAAATCTCCTGGTTAAGATTTGCATTGGATAATGACACAATTCTGTGTGAAGTAAGTCTCTTTGTAATAACATGAGACAAACTGGTCTTACATGACATGGAACAAAGTGGACACAGTGAAGTTAATGGAGTTTTGTTAGTAGTTTTGTTGCGAAATGTCAGAAAAAGCAGCTTTTATTCCTCCAAGGTGGCTCTCGGAGTCCATCGTTCCTCTTCATGAAGCTGGTACTTTAATGGTAACAAAGCTCTGCATGAAATCAATGACATGACTAATACATAAACTGGTTTCCATTTCCAAACAAACATGCTGACTTTGATGTTTTGGAAAATGTTGGAATTGTCCGGGAAATGTTATGGCTGCATGGACCTGGGAGCTTTCTGATGTTTGAACAAAATAAACTGCCAACAAAGCACCTTCAAAAAGAACTTTCTCGCTTTATGCTTTGTAGCCGTTTGATGTTGCATGTTGCAGCTACTCATCAATAAACCCTCAAAGATGCTCCGATAGCACCGATCCACACACACACTGCACACAGCAACACACAAATACATCGGGACCCGTTGATGAAAAGCTAAGCAGGCAGATACTGTATATGTTTGCAGTTTGGTGGAGATCAAACCAGAGTTCTAGATAACTTCATGTCGGACGATGGGGCTGCAGCACGTCACCCTGAGCTTGGTGGATTGAGAGCATCTTTTTCACCCTTTTGTGTGTTAAAAACCCGAAGCTTTATGATAATAACTGAATCAAATATATAGCTGCCAATCAAAGTGACACAACGAAGAAGAAGAAAGGTCAAAGAGCTGATTTCGCTTTCATCAGATGGAAGGAAAAAAGGTTTTGCAGTGAGCGGTAAATGACACTTGGTGTGATGATAATTAACATGTGTTTCATATTTCACACAGCTTCTGGTGGAAAGAACCGGGGTGTTGGTAGGCCTAATGTTGGAGCCAGTGTGTGTGTGTGTGTGTGTGTGTGTGTGTGTGTGTGTGTGTTACGAAAGCTCAGAGATCAATGCACCGTTTGATCTGCATGTATCTGAGTGTAGTGAGCTTCCAGAGAGCTTCCAGAGCTACCAGCCCAGGGGGAGGCTCACTGTAACGGGCAACACCTCGCTCCTCTACACACACACACACACACACACACACACACGCACGCACACGCGCACACACACACACACACACACACATACACACACACTCGCACAGCGTTTCATCTGCTGTGCTGTTTCATCTCTCCCGCACACACTCGCTGCTGCAGCAGCATCACGTCCGTCACGTCTCGCAGCAACAAAGGATGTGGACTCAGGACTGACAAGCATCCGCGGCTCAGCCTCGTTCTGAAGGAGACGAGTCGTTGGTAATTACGGCGCACTTTCATACAGATAATTACATTAAACAACGAAGTTGCCATTTCTGGTTCATAGCAGTAAATTGCAGCAAAACAAAATCTTGGGCCCAGTTTACATGAAAACTCTTCCACGCGTTTTTGGAGGACTGTTGACACAACTTTTTGAAAACAGCTCCCAAGGAATTTTCGAAATCGCTGTGTCTTCCTGTAGGCTGGGTAAAAGCAACTATCACTTTCTGCCACTTTCTTATTTTCAAAACATTGCTATGTATACACAGAACTTTTCTGAAAATGAAAACAAAAACAATGCATTTTCATTCGAAAACTTGTCGTATAAACGGGGCCTAAAGGGCAAACAAAGTAGACTATTCTGAATCTGACCTTCTACTAGATGTTTGTCTGAAAAGTCACATTTTCATGTTAAAAACAATCATCAGTTCCATCAAGTGTTATTTTTTATTACAAATGTGAAGCAGAGGTCTTTCACAAACTCTGTAGAGTTTCAACAATTCACACTTCCTTTTACACACCGTCCTTATTGCCTTTAAAGAAACAACAAGAAGAGTTTCAGGAATGAAACAGGGTTAAAAAAAGCAGAAAGACAAGAGTCACTGGTTAATCGTACTGAGTTGTCTCCAAAAAGCGAACAAACTGTACCCCAGTTTAAGAACAACATGACAATAGACACACAGAAGAGTGCCTGAAGCCCTGCAATTATTAAAAAAACAACAACAAACTGTGTCACTTCAATAAGTTGGCACCAAGTGTAAGATCAGCTCCTTAACCTGTTGTTTACGTTGAAAGTCAGAAAGATGAATGCATGTGGGACGTTTCCGAAGTGACAGGCTGGGTAGTTCACTTGTCCGGCATGTTGAAACTAAAAGACTGCCGTGGTGAGAACCGTGTTTTTAAAAGTGTGTCTGCATGCAGTCCTGTGGAAGGATTACAATCTGTTGGCAGTGACAAAGTTGACAGCAATGCCTCCTGAGTTGTAGGAGTTGCAGGCTGATGTCACAGCTGATATGTTTGTGAGGCTGAGACATAAGAAGAGGCCATCGACAGGAGCCTGAATGGCAGAGAGGAGTGACACGGTATCGAAGAAAACTTGTCCCATTTAAATCAACATGTCAGCCTGGGGCTGTTTCTGAGTGCTGCTGCTACAGAAAACAGGTGGAGAACTCATTCCAGAGCTGTAAATGCTTTGATTGAGGCTCAACCATCGTCCCGCCGACACTACACATTTTATATCATTAGAATTTTTGGTGTCACCCGAGGTTGTTCTGCAATTTGAGTTGATTGATGATGGCAGGTTGTGTTCTCCGTGGTCGACGACTTGCATCATTCTGGATGTTTTGAAGGCTTTGTGATCCTCATAATTGACTCCATTTACATTGGTTGTGCTTCTCCTCTTTCTGTTGGATTATGAGTTTAAAAGCTGATGTTGCTCGACGCACATGTCGCGGCCTTTAATCTCAAAGGAATAAAGCAAAATCTTAACCCGTTAATATATCACTTAATTTCAAGGCATATGTTGGAACATTTTGGTTTAAAACCACTTTTCATGAAACACCTGTGGGGAATTTGAGGAGGAAGGCACAGAGCATCGATAGCTTCAACATTCAATGACGTCTCATCAATTACAGCGTTACAGCTTCAGGGAATATTTAAGTATGTTTCCATTTTTAGAAATGTATGTTCAGTGGTGTAGTCCCAGGGTATATGAAGTATGCCCACATATTTTTTAGCCAGCATTGCATGAACCTCCTTCCAAATCCCCCGTGATGCACCACTCAGCAGTATCTGCAAGACAGATTGTCTATTTTTTTCTCTTGGATGACGAAGCCATGACCCGCCCTGATCTGCTTCTAAAAGAAAGCAAAGATAGAGAGTATGCCCAGGGATCTCCAGGGATCTCCAGGGATCCTACCCTGCTGGTAATAACGGGTCTTTCCTTCATGCAGGTGCCTCGCTGTTCCATGTCTGGTCTTGCTGTTTTATCTTCTCGTTCATGTTTCTTGTTGCTTTCTCTCTCAAGTGTCTGACCTGATTGCACCTGTGTGCCATCAAGTAGCAGGGTTTGGTTTTCTGTTTCTATTTCAGCCTCCGTTTGTCCTTCTTTTGCTTTCCACTTCTTTATTCCCTGATAGTTTTCCTGGATAGTTGGTTTTCCTTGAAATTCCAACACCTATTTATTGGATTTATTGTAATTAATCAGCTTTTGGTTCAATGTCTTCACCTCGCATGTTTTCCTGCTTGGAAAATAAATAAGTATTCAGGTTTCTAAGTGAAAGTACTCTTGAACAAAGTCAGTCCATCCATCACAGTCCATCAGGGTCGTGGGTCACTGGAGGGTTACATCCCGGAAAGGTCAGCAGTCCGTCACAGCACCGACGCGGAAAGACAGACATTCACACGCAATCACATTCACACAAAACAGCCGATGGCTTAGATCCTGTTGAAAATACATTTGTTTGCTTAACGTGTCGCTGTGGCTGAGAAACTGAGAAACACATCTCTGTGTGTTTACAGTAAAGTCAAGTCAAGACCAGCAACCAAACACGAGCACATGAAACCTGAAATGAAAGCTGCATGAATCCCTGCTGGATGCCCAGATATAGAAACACAGATCCAACAGCGAGCGAGCTCACTCGCACACACACACACACACACACACACACACACACACACACACTCACACACACACACACACACACACACACACACACACACACACACACACACACACACACACACACACACACAGACAGAATAAGCGGTTAAGCTAAAAGGATACACACCTGACTTTGTGAGAAGAGTGCATTTGCTCACACACACAATTCAACATGCACTCCTGCTGGCAAACTAAGTATTGTACTGACAAGGTTTCACACACACACACACTCACACACACACACACACACACACACACACACACACCCACACACACACCCACACACACACACACACACACACACACACACACACACACACACACACACACACACAAAAAACTCATATTAACTCTATAATGACACACACAGATTAACAGTGGGAGATCACAAGATATATCTCAACACACACACACACACACACACACACACACACACACGCACACACACACACAAATGTGTGCGCTCATCTCACAGTCTCCCTGCGCTGCTTGCAGCTTGTCACTGCAGTGTCGGCGTCCCGCGATGCGGACAGGTCCAGATGGTGCTGTCACGGCTGTCATCGAACCGCATCTCCCAGAATACACCTGTGACAGCTGGAACATGTGCGCCCAGTCAGAGCGGCACCACTACAGAGACTAATTATCACCAGCAGTCCAGCCGCCGCCGCGTACACGGGGCCCGTGGCTCGTCGTCACCTTACAAGGTTGCCGAGCCTGGGCGACAAATCAACGGTGTCGTTAGCGTATGCCAGCTCACGGAAACCGAGCGAGGAGGAGGGAAAGGAGGCTCTGCAACAGTGGAACATACAGCAGACATAGTGTGGCGAACTGAGCTCTGCTCTCATAAGTGTTTATCACGGCATCTGGAGAATGTACACATCTGTCACTTCCTGACAAGAGAAGACATAAACAGTTTTTTTTCCCTAAATCTGATTAAATACAAATAAACATACAAGTTTCAAGCCTTAGCACCACTTAGGAGAAGTGATTATTACATGTTTTTCCCATCACATTAATCTGACAGCTTCACTTACGTGATAATTCACACCATTAGTGTCGGCTCAGGTTGTAATAGTTAACTTCACAGTACGATAAGCTGGAATCACCTTCAGAATAGATGGTTCTACCAGATTTATCTTGAACATTTATGGTTTTCTTCCGGGTACTGGAGCTTCCAGAAGTGATCCAAAGATAAGTGCTCATCTCTCTACACTCGGTGTAACATAGCCGACAAGCTAAATGTTTCAGCGATCTCAGCGGGTACACCAATTCCAACCGATTCAACACTAATTTAGAAATTATTTGCTGCATGGAGACATGGCATGATATTATTGTAAAGCCTGAAGAAATCTGAAGAATCAGATTAATCTTTGTTGTCATTGTTAAAAACAAGTACATTGTAAATTAGTCAATGATTTCCATTTCAACCATGTAAACATGATTTATTGTCATATTTTTCTTAACATCAAAAGTTTTGACTGTAATTTTTGTTTATATTGGTGAACTATTAGTCTCGATCTTGATGTTATGTTTTGGTTTATTGCTCTCAAATTGTGTACGTATGTACCTTTACACAGTATCCTGTCGCTATTCTGGACTTTGTCCTAATGTACATCACCAGCGGTGTTACTGATACATTTTCTGTGGATGTTTCTTGAGCTGAAGGAAGTTTTATGAAGGTAGATAGTTGGTCAACTGCTCAGCCTCTCCTACAGTACAGTGCTGAGACCTGCAGGGTTCACCGCTGCCCGGGTTCCACCCTTTGAATCCAAGGGCCTTTGGTAATCTGTAGTGACATTCTATGGGGGAATACCAACCAGGAAAGAACAGCACACTACATACGGAGAAGCATGTTGCAGTGGATCGCTCATGAAACCCCAGGGCCGTGTGATGATACAATTGTTTTGGAATCCGCACAGAATAAGAGAAAATAGGCCTGAACTGAGCTGGCATATGCTCACGACGATCAGCAGAACAGGAACCGCATCAGACTGGGTCAGACTGGCATCAGACCACCAGATCCGCCCAGAAATGAGATTTAGTATTTTGTTACGAAAGCTAAAACATTTAAGTTTCAACACATTTGTTTTATTCAGCTATACTGAAATTATCTTGAAAATGACACCACGAGGAGTCTAAAAGGTGACTATATCAAATATTCTCCCGGTGAAATGAGATCTCTGATGCATTTATGTGTAAAACTGAAAGACCTGTCTGTTAATTGAAAGTCAGATTTATATTTTTATCTCTGTCAAGGTCGATTAGCAGTGTCTCCTCCCACAGATGGAGTTTTCTCCCCTTCTTGTCTTTGTCTGTGGGATGAGCTGATTGTCACACTGGGCTGAGTAAGTTTTTTTAATTTTTGTAACCCTTCTTCTGTCTCCCATTAGCACAGTTTGTTCATTGATACATTGCAGTTTGGGGATGGTGGTGGTAGTGGCAGATCCATCACGATGCCGTGCTGCATATGGTAATCGTTATAATAGATGCAGAGCAGTTGCTTAAGGGCTGATGTTTTGGGAAACTGTTATTGAACTAATTACTCATTTGCATACTTTGTCTTCAGCGTGTAGCTCTACATTTCGTCTCTCTCCACGGAGTCGCATTAAATGTGGTTGAAAAGGAGGAAACGTGCGACAGCCTCGGCTGGCTAAGCGGCGGCGGCGGCGGCGGCGGTGGCAGCTCCCGGGGCTCGGCTCACAGTCACACTGTCATGATTCCCTCCTGCTCCCATTTCACTGCCTCATCATGTTGTTCAAGTCACAACAATGTGAAAACAGGAACCCCCCCTTTCTATTGCCGTTCAAATATAAGCTGTCAAATCCAACACGGGAACCCAGTGGCCAGTGGGAACACATCACATGCAACAAGCTCCCTGAATAAGGAAACTCGAGCCAGAAAAGCCTGAAAGACCCTCAGATTTAAACTGAGGAGAATTGAAACTTTTAGCCACAACACTTCTCTGCAGCCCGACACCATGACAGTTGTTGCAGAAGAGATTTGAAACACTGCAATATGGTGTATTCAAACACTGTACGCAAGGCAAAGAATTACAGAAACTAAATCACGTGGGCAGCCTGTGCTTGACCATACGCACCTCCAAACAGCTCCTGCTGGACTCACTTCCATTCAACAACGTGTCAAGTGAAAATGCATTGTTTTCTTTTGCATTTTCATTTCAGACAATCTTTGATGAGCTTTGAAAATGATGTATGTTTACAAGGAAATAGAAAGAAAAGCAAAAAATGATGAACTTTGTTGTTAATGTTGATCCACGTTTCCCTATGCATCCAAGACAAGTTCCACCTTGGCAACCGCTTCTTAAAGTAGCATTCCTTCGTCTAAATAGACACCCAAAACGTAACCAAGGAGTTCAGTTTTCACCTGAAAATATGCAACATCATCCTCACTGGGTCTTCCAGCGACCATGCACTATAGATGTTGAGCGGTTTCACTTGGCTGTTGGCCAAAACCCTCTGTTCCCTCTTCTCGCCTTTTAGGGCGGATGGCAGGTCGTGTAGATGGTGTCTGGCCACTGGGGCTGCTGAGACCCTTCAAAAGGAACACATTTCAACAGCTCACCTTTTCTAGACCACTTTCAAACCACGAGGACAAACATACTGAGATCGGCTGTCAGTTGGTACTAAGATGCATAAATGTTGTGTTTCAGTCCGTGTTTTGCACAGTTCAGCTGTCAGTTCACCATGTTTTGATCTTTGTTTTTTGTTTTTTTACCAAAGTCATTAAAAGTGAAAGTCAAGCCAATCCATGAATTAGCTGATAATTAACTCCCAAAAGATTCAACTATGAGATCAATCATGCAAGTCTATACATGGTTGCCAAATGTAATATCATGGGTTTAGTGCATCCTTTTTTTCTGAAAGTCCTTTTTGAAACACCAGGAGACAATATCAACAATTCCATGGGTAAAGTTAAAAAGAGAGAAAGCTTAATTAGTAATCTCTAAAAATTGTTTTGAGGGATACATCACACAATCCAGCAACAATACAAGAACACTTGGTCTTAAAACGTTAAATATGCACAGTCGATTGAAGAAAGTTGCTGTGCAGGTATTGGTTGTAGCTTTGCAGAGCAACGCCCTACCTGCGATTAGCTGGGTCAGCTAATGAAACATGCTGAAGTTCAACTGGCTCGAAAAATCATCAGTTTTCTTTTTTGTTGGACTGACTGCAACGCACCAGACTCCCCTCCAATCACTGCTCTCATCGCCGGAAATGTTGGACTCGCACTTTCCTTGAGAGTTCAGTTTTCATTACATCTCAGTTGTGTAAATGCGATGAGTCTCAGCCAGTCTGTCAGCTGACGCTGTCTCTTTAAGCTTCCCAGTGTTTTAGCTGGCACTCATGATAAAAACACAAGGCCATGCATTGAATTCTTTCACTGGAATGCAGAACATCAGACTGAGGCGTCTATAGGCAACGCAAGGTGAGCTCATACAAAACCTCTGCAAAGTGCTTTACATAAGGCAAAAAAAAAAACTTGAAAAAGAGTACTTAAAGCCAAACAAGAAAGAAAAATATTAAAACTAATCGTTAAAGAAAAATTCTTTCACTTTGCATAGTATTGAGCTTCGTTTCTGGCTTTTTTTCTCCCTTTTGAAATCTGCCGAGCGTTGAAGGCTGCCGCTGAATACCCGGCCAGATTTCTAATCAGATTTTTTCATTCTTAGATCACATATTTCACATTTAAAATGTAGAAACTACAAAGAAGCAAATCCAACTCCATCAACGTGAATGTACCTCTTGTCTGCTCTTCACCTGTCTGGTCAAGCTTCTCGTAGGCTTACTGGCCGATCTGAGTGGACAAAAAAAAAACACCAAAAAACTCAGCGAGCCCTTCAAAAGCTGGTTATTTCAAGCATGAGTTGCTTTTCTTCTCTTCCTGAACAGCTGGTGCTCTTGCTGAAGACCATGCAGAGACATAACTCTTTATCAATGACGCCTGTGCAATTCAGTCCTCTGTCGTGTCATATTTTTATGAAGCTCAAATATTGAAAGATGGTCAGAAATGGTGGAAAGAGAAAGAAACCTTTTGTCCCGTACATTTAAAGTGGCTGAGAAAGACGCCGTCTGGGATTTGTGAAAACATTGTGAAGAAGCAAAACTTGGTATGGGCACAGATTCCTGTACTTTTAGAGCTACCGACCAAATTCCCTCTATACTGCCAATATTCACATAAAATTGACCGTACCATGTTTCTGTCACATCCTGGAAGATTAGAAGATTTAACCCTTTTTATTGGATAAAGGAATTTTTTTTTTTTAATTTAAATATAAGAAATTAATTCAGATTTTAAAAATCAATTCGACAAAACAAATTTTCATTCAAATTGAACACAGTATTGCACAAACATGAGCGTAATGATATCAGTCGCTGCAGCAATAAATGGAGCAACATGGCTGATAACAGGACCACTCAAAAGTACTGCTCTGATTCCCAAGATGTGATGCAGATTACGATCACTGCAATATTTGTGACGCAAACTCAAAGACCAGCAGCGGCAGAACTTCTAACCTGAGGAAGCTCATGGTTCAGCTCGAGATTTTTCTCAAGGCTAAAGACATTAGTTGTTTGATTTAAAGTTATTTGCCTCCATGGAGCCTCGTCACACAAAGTTTCCACAGGAGAAAAGGAGTAGGAGGATGTGGAGCTGCATTTTAATTTGTGCATTATTAAGAAAAATCATTTCGGCTGGAGTTCAGGGTTCTCATGCTGAAGAACTGTTCAAGAAACCCTAACCCCACAAACAGTTGGATGTGTTAATATATTTGTTAGTTTATATATTGAAAAATATATATGTTATCATTCAATACATTAACATTTATTACAACATAAACACACAAAAGTAATGAAAAGTGGTACCGTTGAGTACCGGTAACTAATACCAGGCACCGGGTATCGATAATGTGCCGGGTCAAATATGAACGGTACCACTCCAAAGCAAAACCCCCCCCCAAAAAAAACACACACACACACACACACACACACACACACACACACACACACACACACACACACACACACACACACGCACAAAAGCTTTCCCAGGTCTGCTCGTCATTCTGGAAAGTTTCTTATCCTGCTTTTCTTTAACATCTAAAAATGTAATTTTCCCCTGTGATTTCTAATACTCCCTCCAAAATTAAATATAATTGTGTGACGGAACTATTTCCTGGATCTGTAAATTGAAATTGTAATATGATATCCAAGTGTAAGTCCAAGTAGACTTGCCAGGCCAATACAAAACGTACAGATGTGAAAATATGTATTAATTACAATTAACACATGACAATTCTATACTAGTTTTTGTAATTAATTCCTATAAATATGAGTCTTTTTTGTCAGGCAGTGACCCTCACCCCACAGTACCGTAGTAGGATATTTTTGAAGAAGCCAGTGGAGTTAGTTTGGGTAATTGATTCCCAGATAGGATCGACTTTGACAAGACTTGACTCGGGATCTGCCAAAAAGAAAAATTTTTCTCGCTTGATGAGCTTTGAATGAGTGACTGCGACTCCGTGTGGAAGTCAGTGGTGAAGTAGAAGGAGATGCCAGTGTAGGGATTTCTTACCTCATAAGGATCACTAGGAACCATTTATGATGTGTTTGGCTATCAATAATGATTAATAATTATCGAAGATAGCTATTAATTATGTCATTGAAAATTTACCACCTGTCTTAACAAGAAATGAGAGTCAATTCAGTTAAATCAGTCTCATAAGATATACTAAACAGTTAATTAGACATTTTAATTAATAGTTACATTAATTACAATTACCAGAATTAACAGTAAAGCTTGATAGATTTCAGAGTTCTTGACACAGAAGAGGTCAACATTTCATTCACCTTTGTGCTCATTAATAAAACAGCAAGTATGATTCCAAAAATTATATTTATTAACAATGAAAACAAATAAACACAGATTCTAACTACCTATATACCGCTTGGTGTGTGTGTGTGTGTGTGTGTGTGTGTGCAGAGAGAAAGAGACACAGAGAGGTGGAGGAAGTGTGTGTGTGTGTCGTGTGATGGAACTACAAAACAAGATGGCGGATCACAAGAAATTCCATTCAAATGGAGGTTGTCAGAGAGCAGGAAGTCTGTCCTGGGTCTCCACCATGTGCTGGAGAACAATGGAACATGGAAGCTAGTCTTTAGCGTCTGCTTCCTGTGTGTCTCTGCTAAAGGACCATTTCTAGAATGACTTGATGTGAATGAGACTTGTTTTGTAAAACGTCAGGAGTCGTCAGATGGTGTTCAGTTACTGTGTGATGTTGTCTTTGATGTGATATGTGTAGGATTGTGAGTTAACTAGTTAGTAAAGCAAAGATTAGCATGCAGACCCTGTGTCTGTGGCAGAGCTAACGTTGGTTTACAGGTTGATCACTGCTCCTAATATCATTATCTATAGAACTCAATCACTGTAACAGAACCAACACATCTTCATGAAAGTTAAACAGTTCTATGCATAGCATCAAGTTTAACTAATCTCAAGTAATGCCCAGTTGTTACCACTTCCTTGGAAGAGTTCAGTTGTCGTGCTGGAGGGAAGCTGGTGTCTTCTCCTGTAGTTAGCACCTCCTGCTAACTGTGGTTGCTGGTTCTGCAGGCTGAGGAGAAGAAGATGAAGTTGATGTTTCAGGAGTCCTTCTTTGCAGCTCCTGGTTGTTCCTTTTGTTCAGACTGAGGAGCTGGTCGCTCAGGTCTGTGATGGTTTTCCTGCTGGTTGAGGAAAACACAAAGAAGTTCTGTGAGGCGTCGTTTCCCTGGTCCGTCCTGGAGGAACTGGTTGGTTTCCCTGGAGATCAGACTCTGGGTGCTGGTCTCTGGATCAGGGGAAGGTCTGACCCTCGTGGTCGGGTCAGCAGAGGAGTTGAGGAGTGAAGGCCCCTAGTGTTAGCTGTATGCTAACGCTGGGTGAGTTGAGCTGCGGGGATGCAACACTTCCTGGGTGTTCACAGGAGAAGACTCAGAGCAAGACTCTCTGCAAGACTGCTTTTGCAGGCTTTTTCTGAAAGTTTGTGGATTTTAAGGTGTCAAATCCTGAGAGCTTCACCCAATCAGTGACTGGCTGAGTGCATGGGGGAAGTGTCTTGTGAGCAGAAAGCGGGGGGGGGGGTGGTGCTTTGCATGGGTCTGCTGGCAAAAGGCTGGGTGTGATGGTCAATCACATTCCTGGGGCCAAATTCATATGTCATGACTGTGTATCATGACAAATGAAAATTGTCTTTCCCTAGAAATGAACAAACTTTCTGTGGTCTTGTGAGATCCCAACACCAGAATCCACAACTGATTATTTTGTCTATGACATCCAGGAACATTTAATTTTCAAGTGAAAATGAGAATCTTTTGTTGGGCTTTGGTCTCTGTTTACCTAACGACTGTGCTGGGGGCCACTGGAAATGCAACTTTTTGAAAATGCTCCGACTCTGTGTAGAAGGTGGATAATGCTACTTTTCAGAAATGCTGCTACTGCTAATGAGGCCCATGGCCGTAGTAACTTGTCGCTGTGCACATATTCAGCTGCTTTACAGTCTCCTTTGTAATTCTAAACATATTTAGCATCTTTTACACTCACATTTTGTTTCTCCTCATACAGTGTCCAATACATCCAATCAATCCAATCCACTTTATTTATATAGCACATTTTAAAAACGAAGCGTTTACAAAGTGCTTCACATACTGCATATAATTGTATGAACAGGGCCACATATGTAAATGAGGCAGTGATGTCATCTTGCAGCTTACCGGACAGCCAATAGCTGCCTCAGTAACAGAGTTGGCAAAATTAGCTCGGGCGGACATATGGAAGAAACATAACTTAACGTTGCCACAGTGTTATTTGTTTCATCAGCAGTATTTATCTGAGTTTTTTGTAAAACAATCACATGGTGATGACAATGATCAGGTTTGAATGAATCCACACACAACCTCGATGCAAGTTGTTTGTATTCCAGATGTAAATGCCCCTAAGAATCATTATATCCACACTTTAGCACCAGACGGTTGCCGGTATTCGTCATAGTCTCGTATCATTACAGCGACACATGAAAAGGCTCTCTGATAAAGAGAGTTATGCTCCTCTTTTGAATGTTCAGTAATAAAGAAAATGACTGAGCAGTTTTTTTTTACAGTGTAATGGCGCTGAGCACTGAGCAGACGTTGCTGTTTCTCATTCATTGTTGTTTTCCCTACATTAATCTCTGATGTCACACGGTATAACGGGGCATTGTGCTCCTGCTAACGACTCCACCTGTGCACGGCTGCAATCCGAAGTTCAGACGGACGACTCCGATGATTTGTTTCGCACATAATTACTGGAGGATACACTGCATTCGTGCAGGGCTCGCCGCGGCTATGCTTTAATCTAGCGAGCAGTCGGCTGCCTGTAAAGCTGAGTTATTATTTGTTTACCACATATAAAGTGTACATTGATCATGGAGAAAGTGAAAAGTGCAGCCGCTTCACAAACTGGCAGAAGAGCTGGCCTCAGCAGAACGAAGAGGAGCATCTAGTTTGAGCAGCTGAATGAGCCGAGCCTGTCACGTCCCTCCTCATTGGGCTCTGGCGACAACCCCCCCCCCCCGTCATTAACCTCTCTCTGCATTAATAGCGGCCTAATTAGTCCCTCATCCTCAATCCATAATGTTGAGTCAAGAAAGTGACGCTAATTTAGATCTAATTAGGCTTTTTGCGAGGCTGTTACACGGCTGCGATATGCCGAGGAGCTAACGACACGCGTCGTGTCGCCGTGTGAGAAGCTGACTGGAGACTGAAGCACAAAGGAAGCAGACTTACAGCCTGACAGCAGCAGCCAAACTGCAAGCAAGCACTTCTGTCAGGGAGGTTTGCACAGGAGACACTGTCTGTCTGTCCGTCCGTCCGTCCGTCCGTCCGTCCGTCACACTGAGGCTGAGGACCGGCAGCCACCGAGCTCCAGCAGCAAACAGCCCAGAATTAATCATGTGGATGTGAAACAGCGAGAAAACCTCCCCAACACAAATAATAGAAGTTAATTTCCCACATCATTAGCTGCACTTGTACAAGCTGATATGAAGCAGGGGGACAGCTCGACCTTTAACTCCAGTGGCTTTCACTGTACTGTTTAGTTTTGCTTCAGATATGTTAACTCACCACGAGGGGCAGTGGTGGCCAAGAAGGTAGAGAAGTGGACTTGCAGTTGGGAGTTCACGGGTTTGAATCCCACAGATGACAGGTTTGTCCATAAGCATGACCTTCAACCTCATCAGATCCTCAACACCATATTAGAATTAACAGTGGAAGTAAATGGACATTCTAGTGGACAGACCACCAAGTTGGACTGTCAAAATAAAAGTACCAAGTGCCAGGAGAATAGAGACTGGCAGGCATGACACCACGGAGGAAAGATTGCGCTGATTATCCATTTACTCACAAAGAAGAACTTTTTACTACAACATTCAAAACACAACAAAAGTTTTCTGTTTTCACTTTAAAATGTTGAAGATGTGGTGTTACATTGACACTAGAATGTTGGTCTAAATAGTCTTGTTTTGGGACAGTCAGAGTCAGAGGATCCAGAGACGACTTGTACCAGAACTTTTAAACTCCCTTCATATAGAAGTTCCTTAGCCTGGATATGATCTGAAGGAATATCCCTGTGAGGCAGCAGCACTCTCAACTCTAAAAAGGCCAATTAAGAGGCATAAAATAGGAAGCTGAAAAAACACATCGGGGTATAAGGTTTCACCTCACCCATGGTTCTGTTTAGACGTCACTTTTAAACAATAAGTCAGTGGTGTTCTGTCCCTGGTATTCCAGGTTTACAACCCGTGCCTGGAGGAAGTGATCAAACAGCGAATTAATCAGAATTTGGGGAAAAAAAAACACCCTATGAGAGATGGTCGTTAACAAAGTGAAAGTTAAAATAAGATCACGCTTTGAATCTGCTGAATCCTTTAGTATCTGGCCCAGAATCTTTTAATGTGAATTTCCGTATGAAGTCTGACATCAACCGAAATGTACTCGTCTGCGGAACATTTGTGTATCGCATGAGTTTTACTTTCAATATGTGAGAAGTGACAGCTCTGCTTTACTCTAATTCTAAAATAGATTTATATGAAGTGTTTTGTCTGATTCTGAGTGATTTAGCTTTAATCAGTATCACTAAACTATTTGTTTCATCTCCAGTGGGAACGACAAACTTTCAAAGAAGACATCCACTACCGCATCGCCAGAACTGTGGGCATCAGCACAGTGCAGGGTGCGAGGAGCTCTGGTACTTTCTACTACGTTTAAGAGAGTGACAGTTTGGTGGATCATACATCAAGGTGTCCATTACTGAGAAGTGCAGGAACAAAACCACAGAGGCCCAAAATCAGCAGCCTGTGTGGCCATGGGGCACCCACTGGTGTAGTCCAGGGTATCCATGCAGGGTTGGGTAGTAACAAATTACTTGTAACAGCGTTACGTAATAAAGATACTATTTTTTTTTTTTACTGTAACCATTATAATACATTAAAAAATGTGTAATCTCGTATTAGTATAATGAATCAAAACTGGGATTACTGAGCAGGATTACAATAGAGAATCAGAAGGAATAAAGTAGAACTGCAGTGTCACATGATCCGTCCTCTTGCATTGTGACACTTCCTGACGCTTTCAGGCTGACCAGCACTGACGCGTTGCCATGGATACTGCAGCCAGCTGCTCTCATCACTATGTTTAAAGTGGGAGGAGTCTCTTCACCTCTCTGTACAATGCTAATGACGCCTCCAGCAGTGAAAGTGACGTGAACGTCCAGGAACTCAACGTCTCACCTGAAGAAACATCTGGGAGGATAAAACCTGCTCACTTTACTGAAACACACCTGGACTCTGTCAACTAGTGTGATTAGCTCATAACCTGCTAGTAACCTGCCAATACCAGTACTGGTGCTGGTCTGCTCATAGAGAGAGAGAGAGAGAGAGAGAGAGAGAGAGAGAGAGAGAGAGAGAGAGAGAGAGAGAGAGTTTTGGAAAAGATGGGCACATTTTCTTGAATAGAAATTGAAAGCTTTATTTGTATTGTGGTTTTGATTCTTGTTCGACACCAGGTGTTCGTTTCCCGAGGATGATAAAGCTCTACTGTGGATCTAATAATTCTGAAATGATGTGATAATGAGCAAATACTGTGGACGGTTTAGTGTAGTCTTACAAACTAGTGTTTCTGTGCTGTATTTAAAAAAGGAAACCTTTAGAGTATACTCAGTTCTCCAGGGACCAATACACCACTATATAGATCATGTGTTTTAGTGTTTTTTGTCCTGCTGCAGCACCTGTGGATCCGTGTCGGCTCCAGACTTCCTGTTAGTTGTTTGTCTTTCGTAAAGTGTCTTTTAATGATTAGCCGCCGCGATGGGGTCAAGCGCTCATCTCAATCGATACGGACCTTTTCTGCACTAATGATTAAAGCCGATCAGCAGACACATCCAGAAACACACAGAGCAGTTCTCCAACCGAAGGAGGATTGAACATTAAATCAAAGTGAGGGAGGCAGAGGTAGAGGAGCCACTCTTGTTACACTGCACGTCGCAATTTCCTTTATCGTGGGTAAATTATATCAAATGTGTTTTCTCAATTTTCATAGGCCATTAGCAAGCTTGATAGTGATCGGTGGGATTTACATCACACTGGCTTAAAGAGCAGTGGCTGCTGCTTATCTAATGGTCCACAGGAAGAAGAAGCCATTAGCAAATTAGCAAGTCCATCCCTGTCAGGGCTATTAGCTCCTTCCTTTATTTCCCTGTTTACAAAGTTACTGACAAACACAAGATGGTAATGAACTCTGGGACATGATGAGGAGACGTCTGATTCATGGAGCTCTAATCATATCATGCATTATTGGGATTTGTCTCCATGTTATACTAACTTGAAAGGCAGGTAAGTACACTGCTCTTTGTTTTCTAGCTGGTATACAGTCCATTTCCTCCATTCTTTTTTCCAGTTGTGATTTTTGGAGTCTGCGTTTGTGTTAGTGTTTCAGTTATGAAGACGTCTTTCACCATCTTTAGTCACTGTTCCCTCATTTGCGATGTTTCCTCACCCAAATTTCTCTTGATTGACTTTCTTGTAGTATCTGTCACAGATATTTGTCATTCTGTGGGACAATTCCTTTGGGGATTTCACAACGAAATACGTAGGAACAAACTGCTCCTGATTGGGGACTTCATTTCAAACTAGAATGGGCACTTGGTAGATCGCATACCAATGCTACATTTGTCACCAGGGATGAGCGAGTACACCACTATCTGTATCTGTATCTAATCAACCATCTAAATGATCTGTATCCATATCTGTACTTGAAGTGGGCGTTGCCCAAGTGAAACTGGGTGGGGCTTAAATTGGTACATTATTTTAAGTCTGAAATTGGTATGGATTGATCAGAAGTGGCTTTATTTATTGTTTATTTGAAAACTATTTACAGAACAGCCTCAGAATTGAGATTCAATATTTTATATATAAAAAAACAATATATTATATACAGTATATCAAGCTTAATTTGTAACATTTATAATATATCTATTTTTATGAACAGCAATATACAATAAACATATTAATATAGGCTACTTTGTGTGTTCAGCTATATGTGTAAGTGGTCTGTAAAACTAAATTTTTCAATGATGTGTGTGAACCTGGTGATTCATGTAAACATCCAGTGGTGGTAAACAGAGAAATATCATGTCAGCCTTGTTCACTGTATTCTTCTCAAAAGCATCGCGTTCAGTATGAGCAAAGTTTTCCAACTGACTTTACACCACCAGCCAAACTGGGAGCAAGCAGACGATAAAAATAAATAAATAAATAAAAAAAAAAACTTGACCGGAGTGGAGGCAGATTTAGAATACCCGGTAAATGGTATTAAAACCTAAAGCTTTACATTTCATTGCAACTAAAGTATTTTTTCTTTTCTAATGCAAAATCTAAATTAAAACTTAATTTGCAGGGACACCTGCCAAGAAATGTCTCCTATTGATTATCAAACTATTGTTTATTACAACATTGTCAAAATTGAAACTATAGGAAACCCATATATTTAATAAAACATCAGTCACTTGAAACAATTATATAAAATCTCACTTTCATATGACCTTTCATATTCTGCAGAGATAAATTCAGTCCGGGGTTTTATTTTTCTCTGGCATGGCTGTGGTTGTTCATTTACAGCTTTTCCTGTTCAAACACCGAAAAATTCAATGTCCAAATAATGTAGTTGAAAATGCCAAAAGATCGTGTTAAAAAGCTTCTGAATAAATATAAAGAATAAAAGAAATGATTTAGCTGAGATATAATTCATTGAAAATATTGAAAAAGCCTATTTAATATTATATTTTAATATTTTATTTTGAGCTTGTCCCAGTATCCTTCCATTCTCCTCTTTTTGTTATAAAAGGACTGAGAGGAAGATAAAAGTATTATAAATGTTTTCGGATGTGGTTGCATTAAAAATGTGATTGAAACAGGTTAAAATGACAAAATACTCTAAGTTTTTCTTCTGGCTGCTTCTTTTTGTGAACTTTGTTTTGTATTTAAGTATATGTCTTCTTTTTAGCTGTATAATATCTGATTATAAAATTAAATTTACCCATAAGTTCAGGGACTGGATGATTTTATAGAGGCCAGCTGAAGAAAGCCTAAAGAGTACTGAAGAGAGCAACATGAGCACAGAGAGATCAGTCATTGTCTGTGTGTGCCAGAGTGGAGTTGTGATCATCGAATTTGAACGAATCATTCAAAACCTGCGAGTCACTTTACTGAACGGTGACCCACCAGTTATCACGTTCATTAACTCATTCACTGATTCATTCTTGCTCCAGCCGTCCAGCTGCAGAGAGGAAAACATAAACGTCACTGTTGTGCTGCTGCTAGTCCAACTTCAACTGTATAAACATATCATATTACTCACTGTAGTAGCCCTGTGGGAAAAGCAGCTGTAATACTACTGCTAATAGTTGCTAAAAGCAGCTAGTAGCTGCGCCGCTAATGCTAGCTGCTAAGCACGTCAGCTACCGGCTCCTTAAGGTCACATGAGGCCTTCAGCACACTTGAGTCAGCTCGTAGGTGTAGTTCAGCACGAATGCCCGACTGAGCTCGCTTTAGTGGTTCAGCTTGAATGCCCGACTCAGCTCGAGACTCCAAAGAGTCGTTCACCTCTGAATTGGCCAGCAGACCTACGCTGTGCCGTTCACCTCGTGAGCAGTGAGCCCTCCCCCCTTCCCTCACCTGAAAGTCTGCAGCTCCGCTCAGAAAGTTTCTGAGTGACGGCGGGGAAAAAAACCAGACATTGTTTCACAAAGCTTGTAGAGATAAATACATGAATAATACATTAATAAATACACAATGAATAATGTTAAAATATAAGTGTAGCGTGTATTGTGTTACATTTAATATTGTCCCCTATAATTAGTTCTGCCTTATGACGTCACACTATTTATACATAAGAGTAAAAAGAAAATCAGAATGTTGGAGGAAAAAAAATTATTATAAAATCATATGTATATATTAATATATAATGTATATCTGCCATTCTGGATGCCAGGTATTTATTCAGTTTAATCATTTATCTAATTTATTTTCTGATTCAAATTAACCTCAGAAACAACACACATAATCTAGAATAAGGAGACCAGGACCACTAAAATCTAATGTGTTTATTGTTTATTTTTCTCAGAAGTGTTTCAGCATTCTACGATGAATACATGATTCTCCTCCGTGGTTCATGCCGCAGTTCATCTGAGCCTCCAGGTCCTGGAGCGGGTGGAAATAGTGCGCATGTGCAACTGAATCAAATGGCTCAAATGACTCAGACAACCGGTTCACTTGGATGAACGACTCAAAAGTCCGTGAGTCCGTTCAAGGAGTTGGGAGTCTCATCACCGGAGTGGAACAGAGCTCTGGCTGCAAAGATGTGTGTGCGTGTGGGAAGGGTCGGGGGCTGTGTGTGACTGGCCAATCACAGAGTGTGAAGACAGTCGGTTACCAAATGAGGATTTTCCTTCAGCACAGCACGGATATTGACGAGTTTTACTTGTATCATGCTTGTATACGTCAAAAATGCTTTATCCTCATCCCTCCATTGTACAGCTTTTCCCACATTTACATGGAGATGGAGTTACACTGTTTTCAAAAAGTTGCATTTTTAGTGACTACACTTTTGGAAACAGACACTGAAAACCCAGCAGAAGTTGTGTATTTTTTTCACTGCAATGTAAACCCCTGAATCACTAATTCTCACAGATCCAACATTGCTGTGATGTGTATTCTGCACATTGTTCATAACTTTGTTTTTAACCACAAAAATGACCAGAATGTGTGTTTAACGTAACTCCAATTAACTTTAGTTTCCATTTCTGTCTGTAGTTCTGTAATTCTGTGCACATGCTACAGACGTGACTTTAAGTCCTCCACGACTCCGACTTAACATCACAATGAAGCTCAGAGGTGAAGACAAAGATCCTCTGGGGGGAATCGACATGATCCCATCTGCTTGGTACACGTACCATATTTATTCAGTCTCATCTCACAGATGAATGAGGACACGAGGTCGTCACCTTTGACTTTGATCCGATTGGCTGTCACTGCTTGGCCTCATGGCAGGTGGATACTTGAAGGTGTGTGTGTGTGTGTGTGGGGGGGGGGGCAACTGTACTCCTACAATATTTACTGTATCACAATAAATTCAAAATTAAATATTGTTTGCAGAAAGCACATTGATTCACAAATGATCAACCCTGTACTGAAACACAGAACAAACCATCACAGCTTTTTGAGTTGTGTTGACTGATGAATTCCAGCAGGTAGGTTCAACGTAAATGGGCAATAATTTATGATATATAAAAACCAAGTGAGATGGCGTTTAATGTAGTCATAATAAATACCATTAAAAAACATGCAAACTGTGCTGTACATGGCATGAAAACAGTATAAATGTTCTCCTTTGTAGAGTGTAACTAACATTTCTCATAAAATGTAGATATTTAAATTGATGAATTAATATTCTTCTTTTTTTCGAATGTGGTCAGGGAGTTTAAGCCATTTTTCTCCACAAATCTATTATGTCTTTATTAATATTAGTCCCTCCAGGAATAAAATGCTATTCATATGTGTTGTTATCTCTCATAATATGTATTTTGTTCTTGTGTTATTTCATGATTCTGACTGTATCTCAGGTTTCAGGGTCATTGACTTCGACTCCTGATTGCTGCTCCAGACGCTGATGTGTTTCTCCTGGGCCTGAGAGAGATTGTCTTCACCTGGTGGGCGGGTTAACTGTTGGTATATATTGATATCTGTTGACACCATTGGTATATATTGGTGTCTGTTGGTAATGTTGGTATATATTGGTATCTGTTAGTACTGTTGGTACTGTTGGTATATATATTGGTATCTGTTGGTCCTGTTGGTACTGTCGGTTTATATTGGTATTTGTTGGTATCTGTTGGTACTGTTGGTATATATTGGTATTTGTTGGTATCTGTTGGTACTGTTGGTATATATTGGTGTCTGTTGGTACTGTTGGTACTGTCGGTATATATTGGTATTTGTTGGTATCTGTTGGTACTGTTGGTATATATTGGTGTCTGTTGGTACTGTTGGTATATATTGGTATCTGGTGGTATATATTGGTATCTGTTGGTACTGTTGGTAAATATTGGTGTCTGTTGGTACTGTTGGTATATATTGGTATCTGGTGGTATATATTGGTATCTGTTGGTACTGTTGGTATATATTTGTATATGTTGGTATATATCGGCATCTGTTTGTACTATTGGTATATATTGGTGTCTGTTGGTACTGTTGGTATATATTGGTATCTGTTGGTACTGTTGGTATATATTGGTGTCTGTTGGTACTGTTGGTACATATTTTGGTATCTGTTTGTACTGTTGGTATATATCGGTATCTGCTTGTACTGTTGGTATATATTGGTGTCTGTTGGAATATATTGGTATTTGTTGGTACTGTTGGTATATATTGGTGTCTGTTGGTACTGTTGGTATATATTGGTGTCTGGTGGTATATATTGGTATCTGTTGGTACTGTTGGTGTATATTTGTATATGTTGGTATATATCGGTATCTGTTTGTACTATTGGTATATATTGGTGTCTGTTGGTACTGTTGGTATATATTGGTATCTGTTGGTACTGTTGGTATATATTGGTGTCTGTTGGTACTGTTGGTACATATTTTGGTATCTGTTTGTACTGTTGGTATATATCGGTATCTGCTTGTACTGTTGGTATATATTGGTGTCTGTTGGAATATATTGGTATTTGTTGGTACTGTTGGTATATATTGGTGTCTGTTGGTACTGTTGGTATATATTGGTGTCTGTTGGAATATATTGGTATTTGTTGGTACTGTTGGTATATATTGGTGTCTGTTGGTACTGTTGGTATATATTGGTGTCTGGTGGTATATATTGGTATCTGTTGGTACTGTTGGTGTATATTTGTATATGTTGGTATATATCGGTATCTGTTTGTACTATTGGTATATATTGGTGTCTGTTGGTACTGTTGGTATATATTGGTGTCTGTTGGTACTGTTGGTATATATTGGTATCTGGTGGTATATATTGGTATCTGTTGGTACTGTTGGTATATATTTGTATATGTTGGTATATATCGGTATCTGTTTGTACTATTGGTATATATTGGTGTCTGTTGGTACTGTTGGTATATAGTGGTATCTGTTGGTACTGTTGGTATATATTTGTATATGTTGGTATATATCGGTATCTGTTTGTACTATTGGTATATATTGGTGTCTGTTGGTCCTGTTGGTATATAGTGGTATCTGTTGGTACTGTTGGTATATATTGGTGTCTTTTCCCAAGTTTTTCTGAGCTAATCGTTAGTTTATCTCTTCAGTTGTTCTGATTGGTTGACAAACACTGATAGCACTCAAGTATTTTCACGCAGAAATCCCTCCTGTTCACTTCCTGGGACACTTTGTTGAACGTCTGAGTCATTGAAGGGTGTGTCTGCTAATTGATGTGATTGGTTGAAATTCAAAACTCTCCCTCATCTTTTGTGAGGCATCTGCTGCTTTGCAACTGTCAATCAATCAAGAAAAATCAAATGAAATCCAGGGTGGTTTGAGTGGAGTTAGTACTTGTGGCCTTTCTCTGTAGAATTTGCCCTGATCCCTGGGTTTTCTTGAGACACTCGGGTTTCCTCCACCATGTTCTTCCCATAATTCCAATTTTAATTCGATATTAATAATAGTATCGTATGTTTGAATGGAATCTGATATTTGACAGCTCTTCTACAGATATTTGGATACTGATGAGCAACTTCAACAACTTTATTGCTTTACAGTCGGCTGCTTGCATTTTCAGCATCAACCTTTCATGTGTCTTGCCGTCCACATTGCTGTTAGACAATATCAAAGCACAGCACGTTTAAACATCTGCCAGTGGTCTGTTTAAATCTTTTCTACTAATGTAGTACTTCACATCACTGGAGCCTCACACAGACTTTCTGGGGCCTTGAGTAGAATACAATTCAATGTCCCTCACCATTAAAAAACCTGCCAATCACTTCAGGAGCTGGTAGCATGCTTGTGTTTTAACTTTAAAAGTTTCAGCCCCGAGGCGACTTGCGAAGATGATTTTGTTCCCTCTTGTGTCGTGCGGTTGTTATTGATTTATTTCTCTGCGTTTTGTGTCTGAGTCACGGTCTCAGGCTGTATTGAAAACAGGCTTTGAAGACGACACGTATTGGCATATGGTTAGGGCTGGTTTAATTTAATTTGTGTGGTATCTTACAGGTCCCATGATTACAACTGTTTGGGAGTTAATTGGTGTCGCCCAGGCCTCTGAGGAGAACAGAAGGCAAACGGAGGCTGGCACACGAACCTCTAGCTCTATTTTGTTTTATTAAGCAGAGAAATGCATTGTCTCTTCATTCATCAAACATGTCGGATCATCCAAATTAATTCCAAGCTTGTCTTTCATCGGGAACTCCAAATACCTTGTTTACCTGATGCTGACGCGGAGAAATATAGGCCAGATCCATTCGCCAACAGTAACCTGCCCAGAACACCATTAAGAGCTTCTTTTTTTTTTTGCAGTTATTTGAAAGGGAATCATGTTGGCAGTGGAGACACGCAGGAGACGTCTGTTTTCAGCGCCCAGTGATCAGAAGTAAAGGATGGCATGACTCGTCCATCACGGCAGCGCGCTTCTTTTGAACGTGGTGGCCATCCTGGCCTGAACTGGCTGCCAGCTCCATTAGGCGAAAGCCCACCATCAGCACATTCGAAGCTGCGATCATCACAAACCAAAGGCAGCCAAGAGAGCGAGTCGGTTCTTATTATGTGACAACGGAATATGAAAATGCAGCTGCTGAAAAGGCAGAAATTACTTCCAGGATTCCAATAAAATGTGACCTATCTTAAAGGTCTAAATCCTTGCAGAAAGCATGAATCACAAACCTGCACAGGAATATCAGGAATCATGTTTTAGGATGGGAAAACCAAAGAAATGTAGAAAAACTTTTAAGGATTATTCATGCTCGACGAGCACACAAAAACATACATGCTTCCATGCAACCACTGCATTTGTGAAAGAATCTGATAATTATTTCAAGCAGAGAGCCTGATCGACATATTGGTTAAATCCAATAAAAAAAAGTGGGAGCGCCTTTTTTCTTTTCATTTCTTTTTTTTTATAGAAAAAATAATTTAATGGTGATGGCAGAAAGTAGCACTCAAGTGAAAGAAGCCCAATTCACAGCAGCTTTTCAGGTGGTGATCAGTGAAGTGGTAAAACTCTCCTGCCATTACAAATCTATTTCAAGATCTTCTGATGTTTCTTATCCACTTTGAATCCAAACGCGTCCCCCGCAGCCAATGGTGGTGACGCCATGTTGGTCCGCCTTCCATGAGCAAGGAAATGGATGCAGACTGGAGCTGAAAATCTCCATGAATCTATGCTGGTGCAACATTGAGCATAAATGAGCCTGGAATCCAGAGGAGGCCACTGTAACACAACTCCACTGTGGACTTTTGCATTCGGTTTCGGGTCTGAACAGACTGTGGATTTTGTATTTGTGTTGTCATTTGTTGTATTTTTTTTTTGTGTGAACATTATGTATATTGTTCATGCATACATATACATACATAGCTTTACCGAGAAGATACAACATATGCCAATTTTAGAAATGGGTAGTAGGAATACAAGTAATGGAGAAAAATCCCATTGCTATCATGAGTATTGAAGGTTGGGATGAAGGAGATGTGGGTACAGCCCAGTCACCCCCCCCACCGCTCCATAATACTCCATATTCACTAAGCCAATGCCACTATTCACTGTATCAAATCTTATTTGATCAAATCCCTCTTGTATTTATAACCCACCCATTTCCGTTTCATTAAGAGCTAAATCACATTAGTGGGGCTTAAGATGCTCTGACTGCCGTTTCACTTTGATTTTCAGGACAGCGCTCAGCAGCATGAGCGCTGCTCGCTGTTTTTCTCACTCTGAAACACAACCGACTTCCCAGAAACCGACTGTGTCACGTTCATTCGGTACAAAGGACACGTCTGCCAAGCGCCCTGCGTGTCAGCTGAGCTCTCAGCGCCGATGACACGCTCCTTATTCTTTAACACGTGTGCAAACAAATCCATGTTTGTCTCTTGGCTTGTAAGATGGGTCTTTCTGGTATTTGCTTACATTGTTTTACTTGTGTCTTCCAGTTCATCTGGCACAAGTGTGAATAGGCCCAGATACACAGAAACAAAAAGGTATAAATATGTGTAGCCATGATGTTTATTCATTATTATTTTGTTTTCAAGTTTAGATTTCAGCAGAACTGAATATTGAATATAACTCTATTTATATAGTGCCAGATACAACAATCAATCCAAGGCACGTTTACAGAGAAAGAGAAAAACACAACAATTCCACATGAACAAATATTGGTGACGGTGGAAAGGAAAATAATATTTTAACAAGAAGAATCCTGCAGACTGGGAGGTGGAGACTTTCTGTTCTGGTTGGAGTGAGGTGATGGGAGAGGACAGGAAGACAGCGAGCAACAGGCAAACAGACATAGATCTACTGGCTGCAGACGGAGGGGCCAGGAAACTTCCACTTGCTCTGACAGAGATCCTTCAGGAAGTTACATGAGACGTATCAAGACATCCATCAGTAGTGTCTTTTAAGGATCAATTTCAAAATCAAACTGCTCTGCTTCTAATATGTCACTGCAACCAAATACATGAACTAACAAACAGTGTCTCACCATCAATCTTACAGAAGGCTTCTACAACTTTAAAATCTCTGACAAACAATTTGGTTAATTCACACACAGTAATAAGACAAATCAAATTGGGTGATATTGACAAGATTGAAATATGCATCAATAAAGAATCCGGTACAGTGACTCTAGCATTGTGCTTACCTTCCACTCTCCAATCTTCACACTCTTTTGGCGACGGTAATTTCATCAGTGGTTTGAGTGTCATTGATCCATTAACATCTTGTACCTCTGCTTCCCCACAGCAGGGTGAAGTGTAGTACGGGAGTGGTTTACTATGAGCCATCGCCCAACCTGGAAGACCAAGGGTTCACGCTTCGACTGGTCTCTACCCTCTGACCAGGTCTGCCAGGAGTATAAAGCTCCAGCTGACTGAGCTCCAGGATCCCAGACACAAACTCTCTCACCACGCTGAGCTAGTGAATCCAGTGAGATTATTCATGTGCTTGATGGAAGTCTGACAAGTTCACTGCAACGGCATCAGCTCAGATTGACTCAAAATTGGTCCAGGGGCTGATTGTGGGTCGCTCTTTCGTCTCACTCCAAGATGTCCAAACAATTTTGACCGGTATTGTTCCCTAAGTGACTCCTGAGATCACATGAGCTTCTTACTGTTTGTCATCAATCATATTCTCTACTTTGACAACAATGGAAGGAACAAGACAAAATGCATTCTTCTCCCTCCAAATCCCACTTCCATCCACTTTATCCAACAGACTCAGGACTAAGTGAACAGGGTGGAATACGCCATGCAGAGAAAGACATGCTGCTATTCACACTAGAGAAAACCCAGACGAAACCCAGGCGCAGGAAGAACACGACTACACACAGGAAAGGTCCGCTTGGCCCCAAACCCGTGACCTTCTCACTTTGAAGTGCGAGCGCTAACTGCTACGCCACCGTGCAGCCTTCATTTCCACCGAGCAGGAGGAATATTAAAGAGAGACATCAGTGGCAGGTTTCACAGTGATAAAAGAGACACACAGATCAAAACCAGGAAAGAACAAACTGAGAAAACCTTCAGTTGCAAAAACAAGTCAAAGATGACCAGACAAAACTATGAAATAACAGAATATTACATTGGTTCAAAACAATAATAGTACACAAACATTCTGGATGGGTCTGGGGGGAAAAAGATTACCTGAAACAAACTCATGGATGGATTATGAAATAAAACAAGAAACACCAAATGTGCTGAATCGTTAAAATAACTACTTGGATCAGAAACAGTTTCTGGATAATTAAAATGTTCTCGTTTAATCTCTTGATTTTGATTCGAGTCAATGATCTGAATGCTAAACGCAATTGTTGACTGTCAGTGATGATCAGCCATCCTGAACACAGCGACAGAGAAGGACAGACAGCGACTGGAAGGCTGGCCTCGGCGCTGGCAACGCCAGCCACATGCAGAGGGGCATTCTGGGAAGACTTGGGACATTCAAAGTGGCAGCTGCTGCTGGACTCCACCTCTGAGCGTTCTCCTCCAATAGCAGGTCAGAGGTGATGGGAGTAAGCAGGTCTTCTCTCTTTGAGGGTTTCCTGAAAACTGAACCTGGAGCATTCACAGTAGTGCCAGGCGAGAGTGGCGGAGCAGGAGCGTGATGTCCCTTTTTATTTTATATTTTCTTCATCGTGCCTTTAAGCAAGCCATCTCATTATCCTGGAATTCCTGGCGGGATTACGATAACTTGCTGTCATGTTGAGTCAGTCTCCTGCTCATCCGGTGCCGCCGTGTCACTCGCCCGCATTCCTCCATCTTTAATGCCAGTACAAGAGTTCTGCATTTACAGCATTTGGCAGCACGCTGCGACACCAGGAAGTTACTACCCAGCTCCCCCTGCGCCTCATTCTAGCTGGAGTAAACAACCCCCCTTATCCCCAACACCCCCTTCCACACACACACACACACACACACACACACACACACACACACACACACACACACAAAACCAAGGCCACACGTCACTATTTGTTTCTGTTTCCCAAACTGTTATTAATTCATTTCAGAAATGTGACTTTATATTACATGTGTGCAATCATATATACAGTCTATCTACCCATATATAAGTATATATATAAACTCTATTAGTGACGAGAATGGTAGAGCGCATACCTTCGCCAATAACATGTCTGTTACCATGGAAACCAATGGACAAGGTTAACCCAACACATCACTCCTTCCTTTGTCATGGTCGTATGTTTCTCTCCTTTGATCTCAGCGTCTCCATGGCAACAGACACTGATCTTCATGAGGTGCTTCTCCCATTCGCTTTGTATGGCACATTTCTTTGCATTTTATGGGGGATTTATTCGGAAAAAGTTAGCCGTTAACATCCCAAAATCGAATCTAAACAGATGAGTCCCTGGATGATGACAAATCATTCCTGAGTTGATAACATACATACATACATACATACATACATACATACATACATACATACATACATACATACATACATACATACATACATACATACATACATACATACATACATACTTACATACATATATACATACATACATACATACATACATACATACATACATACATACATACATACATACATACATACATACATACATACATACATACATACTTACATACATACATACATACATACATACATACATACATACATACATACATACATACATACATACATACATACATACATACATACATACATACATACATACATACATACATACTTACATACATATATACATACATACATACATACATACATACATACATACATACATACATACATACATACATACATACATACATACGAATAAATATATACATGCAGACAAAATCAACCTTTGCACCAAGCTTTGTTGGTGAAGGTAATAATATAATTAAACTCAAATTTTATGAAAATATATTTAGATCTATATTCAGGTATACAGACTTAAGATATAAATAAATCCTATATTCAATTACCATGTCTGAACAAGGTCAGGAAGACTTATTGTAAAACTACATGTAAAATATTTCAAAAAACATCTCTTCAAAATTATTTTCCTCCATGATTCAGTCTGCAAGCTAGTTCTGGGGGAGGAAGCTTTACTTCGAGTTTGAAGCAATAAGATCAGCTCGAGATTCCTTGTTGGCCACTTGTTGTGGATCCAGGTTCTTAAGTCCAGAAAAGTCCATAATCTGATCGATTTAGCAAGAAAAACTTTGATTACATAACAACCTACCAATGAATAGACTGACTTAGTGGTGCAAGCTCATGTGTTAAATGGTTTTACTTTCCATCAATTACATCAAGTCTCCCATTTAAATAAATTGCTAAACTCTATATTAAAATTCCACATTTGAATACTCAGGTATGTGATACTGATGCAGCAGCACCTCCAGTACAATAGATGTGACATTTTTTAGGATGTAGCTACATTTTGCAAAAGAAACTCGAGGAAACATTGTGCTGTTTTTGTTATTAACCATTGATTATACTGTCATGTAACATCTCTCCTCCAACCTGAAACATTCCAGATTTGCAGTAGCCATAATCCTCTGGCTAACATGTGTATATTTAGTCCTCCAAATAATAGCAAGAAAAATCATTCTATCTCTCTCTCTCTCTCTTCTTTTTTCTTTTTTACACTTTTCCCTGAGCCACTTAGTTATCAGTGTGTGTGTCAGTGGGTGCTGGAGCAGGAGGCTTTCCAAAATGATTCACACTTCAGCACTTCAGCTGGATTACTGCAGTGATAAGGTCACTGTGGTAAAAATAAACCCAGCTGCATTCACACTGATGGATCAGCCATCTGCAGCAGGTCTCACATCCCCACGGGTCGATATTCATACTTTACTACATTAAATCCTACACAAAAATAAATCGGACTGTGTTTTCCTTTTGGGAGAAAAAAAGAAAATGTTGAATATTGATGTGATGAATCTCTGGCGGGCTAAAACATGCCAAACACACAAGAATAAAAATTGGCTGATAGTATTGAAGATTTCACAGAAAAGATTGGAAATTCACATTTGGCTGCTGTGTTTTTAGTTTCCAGGGTTCTGCAGCAGCAGCAGCAGCAGCGGCAGCGATGATGAAGTGGAGCTGTGATAATTTTGCTGTCAGCGTTATAAACAGGGTCCACTGAGTGTGACCCGTGGCTCAACACTCTGCCCATGAATCAGTCCAACCCGTAAACATTTGGGCAATAAACAACTATAATTAAAAAATACTGGTTATTGCATAAATTAGGTAATCAATTAGGTTGCATTTGGTATTCATGCGCTGCCTGCTCAGCCTGCAGTTTGACTTATTAGTCTCTTGCTGGCGCCACTGTGGTTCACAGAATTCAGAGTTGGTATTTTTCTTTTGTGTGTGTGTGTGTGTGTGTGTGTGCGTGTGTGTGTGCGTGTGTGTGTGTGCGTGTGTGCGTGCGTGTGTGTGTGTGTGTGCGTGCGTGCATGTGCATGTGCGTGCGTGTGCATGTGTGTGTGTGTGTGCGTGTGCGTGCGTGCATGTGCGTACGTGTGCATGTGTGTGTGTTACAATGAAGGAGACTAATGGCGCCTCTTCATTTGGTTGTTAGATCTGCTCTGTAAACGCGGCAGAAAACTGCCATCATAACCAAACGCAGTTTATTATTCCATTGTAAAGCTTTATTTTCTTAAAACAAGCAAGCCAAATTGGCTGAATCAATTTTCTCAAGCGCATTTATTTATTTTTCTCATCCGCGGAGTTTGTTTCACATTCTTGAAATATGCAGTTGATCTTCTTGCAGTTTAAGGAGCCACACTGCGAAAAAAAACAACAAAACAAACAAACCCTCACACAATTTAGCCTTTTTTCTCTCTTTCTGTTAGATGAGAAAACACTTTATTTTCGCTCGGTTCTTTCCTGCAACGATCCATCCTGTTTACACTTCATTGTTAGTTGTTCCCAGCATGTTGAACAGTCTTCTAAGTCCTATTACCTCCACTGGGGGTGGAAAGTGGAGTTTATCCGCTGGAGTTCAGAGTTGACAGCATTTGGTGGTTAAAAGAAAGTTAGGCTCCGGAGAAATGGTTAAAGTGACGCACCGTGGTTTTAAGATGTTAATGGAGTTTGACCTCCCTGGCTACACTGTATTATGGATTCCCATTGTAACAGAATGGCATCACGTACTTATTGTACTTATTGAAACATGGCACTGCTGCATGAAACGCCAAAGGAAAGATGGTTTACATGACAATGATCCCACACCAGGTTCTGGGAGCTCAAGAGCTCTTATGTCTAAAACTGGCAGAAAAAGCAGCGACTTATTACCAGACCTGGGAATCATGAGGTCTGGGGGCCACATATGGCCCTTCAGCTCGGCCTGATCGGCCCCCAGGGGGTCACTGGGGAATTATTACTGGCTTCATTATGTCTAAAACAACCACATTCTTCATGTTATTATGCATCATCACATCAGATAAAATCAAACGCAAAAGGTTATATAAAGATTGTATTATCATAAGATATAAAGACGATTAATTTAAGTAAGAGGGTGATATTAAGGGCCCTGATATGTAGGAGTAAGCTTTGACCTATTCCTTTTTGAACAGCAAAGATACATACACTATTATTAGAATTATGTAATCATTTCTTCTTCTTCTTCTTCTTCTTCTTCTTCTTCTTCTTCTTCTTCTTCTTCTTCTTCTTCTTCTTCTTATTGTTATTATTATTGTTATTATAATTATTGTAGTTATTACGTTTGTGCTGAGGGTTAATAATATTAATATTGTATTTACCATGCTTCTTTTTTCTCAATACTCATTATTATTAGGACTAACATTGTATCATTCCCTTTTAATTATATTATTGTTTTCTTTTTTTAATGTGGAAAATCATAATATATACTAGAGAACATCATCATTTTACACCCCACCCCCCTGCACCATGTAGAAACCAGGGTCAGAATGACTGTGTCCACTAGCTTTGTTGTAATACCATTGAATGTTTCACATTATCGCTACACTTGAAACTCAGAGAACGAGGTTCGGGGATCATCATTCAAACACAGTTCATTGTGCTGGTTCCGTTAAGTTCTCTAGTATTTCTTCTTTTCAGGCTGGTAAGCCGGACACTTGTTTCAGACGAGTATCCAGTACGGATAAAGCATTTTTGACGATGCATGATACGAGTAAAATTCATCAATATCTATGCTGCTGAAGGAAAATCCTCATTTGGTAACTGACTGTTCTGTGATTGGCCAGTCACACACAGCGCCTTCGTAACGTACGCGGTGCATTTGACACGACAGAGCTGAAAACGGCTCGCATCACGTCGGACACTGCCTCCACTCAGGTGCGTTTTTTTATTTTTTTTTTTACCGTCTGCTTGCTCCCAGTTTGGCTGGTGGTGTAAAGTCAGTTGGAAAACTTTGCTCGTACTGAAGGCGATGCTTTAGAGAAGAATACAGTGAACAAGGCTGACATGTTATTTCCATTTGCCATCACTGGATGTTTACAAGAATCACCAGGTTCACGCAGATCATTAATAAATAAACAACCTTACAGACCACTTACACACATATTCATATAGCTGAACACACAAAGTTGCCTATACTAATATTTTTATTGTATAATGCTATTTATAAAAATAAATATAATATTGAAATATTACAAATTAAGCTTTATACACTGTATATAGTATATCGTTTTTTATATATACAATATTGAATCTCAATTCTGAGGCTGTTCTGGTAAATGGTTTTCAAACTAAGAATAAATAAAGCAACTTCTGATCAATCCATATCAATTTCACACTTAAAATAATGTACCAATTTAAGCCCCACCCAGTTTCACGTGAACCACGCCCACTCCCGGTTGAGGCCCCGCCCACTCCAAGTACACATAATTTAGATGGTTGAACAGATACAGATACAGATAGTGGTCTACTTGCTCATCCCTATTTTAGTTCAGTTCCACTTTTGACATTCTACATTTATTTCATTTAGAGCTCACATTGAAGGGGAAAAAAAACAGGTATAATTGTGCACAAAATCCCAACGTGCAACTTCTGGCCTGGAAAATGCACAAATCATTTTGTTTGTGTGAAGAATATGAAGAGAAAAACTACACAGGGGGAGCATGCAAACTCCACTCAGAGAGGCCATATTGAGTTTCTTGTGTTTAAAATTCTTGTTGTCTCCCTTGTTAAGCGTGCATTAGCGTTCACATAGTTGCTGCAATCTGTTGAAACTTTTGCATACCCGCAAGGACCTTCCCCCATCATCCCTTCAAGCACACATATATTGGGGACGTCTGATGCTTCATTTTCACGGCATTTCTTTGAAATATGGCCTGACAGATTTGCTATCTTTGGAAACTTTGGGATCTCCTCTGGAATCTCAATGAAGAGCTGAACAAAGCTCGGCTGCACAGTATGAATTTGTAAAGCCGAAGCCACCGGGGGCTTCACTGGTGTTATGAAGAATCTGGTCTGAAGGCTGAATATGAGACAGAATTGTTAAAGCGAACTCTTTATTTTTGCAGTGTTTGTTTTACTCGGCCCAAAATGCATTGCAAACGGCTTTTTCCAGCGAGGCCTTCTCCCACACTGCTCTCCCATGGTGCACCTAACTTAGAGAGCATGAATACTTGATGGACTAAAGAACAACAATTGTTACTTAAGCCTTCATATAATATTTAAGGGACAAGCGTGGCGCGGCGCTGCGGCGGCGGCCTTGTAACCAAAAGCACCGAGGAGTTTCGTGCAATTAGGAAAACAGGAAGGTGGAGCGAGATGAAGAGAAGAAATGGTTTCTCTTTATTTATTTTTTTTCCTCTTAAAAGAGAGAAATAAATATATTAACGCACTTGTTCAAACTGCTCCCTTTCTCCGTGAAGTTAATTGGAGCCTCTGAGAACTGGGCTGAAATAAAACTGAAGTCGATAAGCGTGCGCCGGGCCGACAGATTGCTTCATATCCACATTAAGAATGGCCTCAGCGTCTTCCTCCTCCCTCTGAAGGCAGCCGGAGCCTTGGCAGCAGCTGCTTTTGTTTATTCTGCAGTGAACATGTCCTCCCCCAAAAGTTTACCCTTCATCAACAAGCATATTAGGTTATGCTAATATTAGTCGTCATTAGAAAGCCGCTCACGGCGCTCGGTTTCCTCTCCGTTCACCGACTCATTTGTTTTGATTACGGCGCGGTACCCTCCCTGAGCGCTCGGCGCCGCCCGCCCACCCGCCGGCGTGGGTGCGCTTGCAGGGGGTCGAGGGTTAAACTCCGCACATCCATATCATTCGTGTTAGCGTTCAGTTAATGGACGGCAGCTAGCTCTGGCTCTTAAACATGACAGCGGCGCACTAATGGACGGCGGGAGGCTTTAAAGTGGCGGCGAGCTGCTCCGGCCGCCGCCTGCCTCCAGGAAAAGAACGGCCGATATTCACACTCACATTCAGCCTCAGACACACAACAAACAGAAAAGCAACGTAAACGGCCTTTTAGGCCATTAGAGTCCCCAAATCTGTTTTTTTCTCTCCAGGAGAACAAACGTAATGAGATGAAAACAACAGAGAGATTCGGAAAGGAAAAACAGAAGCTCAGTGTGTTTTCTAAAACAAAAAAAACAAAACAAAAAAAAAGTGTTTGGTTGACGCATGAAAGAAAACAAAACATTAAAATGAATGGTTAAGGTAAAGTAACTTCATTTGAGCAGTATTTATAACTACATTCAAGTATTTTCAGTAGCAAGTAAAGTAGCTACATTCCTATCTGCTACCGCTCTCTCTCCCTATCACTCTCTCGCTCTACCTCTCTCATCAGCCTCTCTCTACTCCGACCCCTCTTTCTACCCTTATCTACCTTTACTGCTCTCTCTCAAACTACCCTCTCTCTCAATGCCATCTGCTCTTTCTACCTCCTTCTCTCCCTCCTCCACACCTCTGCTCCCTCTCTCAGCCTCTCTCTACCTTTTCCTCTAAGTTCTGTCAGCTTCTTCCTTGACCTCTCTGTCCCCCTCTCTGTCTCTCTCTCTCTCTCTGTCCCCCTCTCTGTCTCTGTCTCTCTCTCTCTCTCTGTCCCCCTCTCTGTCTCTGTCTCTCTCTCTCTCTCTGTATGTCTCTGTCTCTTTGTCTCTGTCTCTCTGTCTCTCTCTCTCTCTGTATGTCTCTGTCTCTTTGTCTCTGTCTCTCTGTCTCTCTCTCTCTCTGTATGTCTCTGTCTCTTTGTCTCTCTGTCTCTCTCTCTCTCTATCTTTTTGGTTTTTCTCTGTTAAAAGCATCTAGAAATGACTGTTGTATTTGGTGCAATATAAATAAAGAAATTGCCAAATGTGTGTACATCAGTGTCAAACAGCGACAACATGAAGTAGTTGAAATGATCATAAAAACAATGGAATGAGTTGTGAGTGGTGTGGTGGTATGGTCAAATATCCTTATCATCCTTTGGTTTCCATGGTGACAAAAGTGGTGTTGGTGAAAGTCTGCACTCTACCAAGGGCCCGTTCTAGTTGGTAATGGAACTCAGCAGTTACTAGAAATTCAAGGATTTCCACATTTCTAGGATGCGGTGGGCAGCCATAGTAAGTTAACTCATGGAGGTCAAGGGTCATGCTGAGGGAACCACAGAGGTCTTGATCAGGAGTCTGCTTCTCAAGCCTCACTGAACACGTCCTAGATGAGGCGTAGCAGTGTTTAATCGGAGAGCAGTCAGAGCTGTTAAACAGTTGAGCAAAAGAAGAAGAATGTAGAGTTTGCGTGTTGGGAAAACCAGTGAATCCCTACTGATGGCCACAGTGTGGAACGGCTGCTCTGTGCAGGAAGCCGTCACGTCAGAGCGTTGTGTAAACTGGAACCAAAATGATGCCTTTTCACTTCAAATGTTCTGTGAACGGGGCCAAAAACTGTAATCAAGTATTTTCAGTAATCGGTGGAGTAACTCAAAATGTTCAACAAGTCAAATGACATCTCATTTGATTCAAGTTCTAGTTACATTATTGAAAATAGTAACTGTAATCCAGTACTTATTTTTGTTTGCCAATATGAAGATGGTTATTAATTTCCTGCAGGTCTGCGTCAAACACATACTCTGAGTGTTAGTCTCAATGTTGAAATGTGACTTTGTGTTACTGTCTGGTTTGATTCCCTCCACGTGGGATCAGAAGCATCATTAGAGCCTCAACATTCCAGTTTCACTTCTTTTTGTCACAAAAACAAGAAAAGTTACACTTTTATGATCTTGACATTTGCAATTTCCCTCATCCTGCCATAATGCACATTGTGGATCTGCAAATTTAACCTGGTTCTACATCTTCAGCATTAAAAATAACCGTGACTAAAATAAGTAAATAACCAAACAACGCGCCATGTGCCAAGAGACTGAGAAAAGTTTCAGAAGACGGGTCACTGTGGATAAAAGTTCATCGGCTCAAACTTGTGGAAACATTTCTCATATTTAAGGTTGTCCTCTGTATCTCGTTTGTAAATTTCTGGAAAAGGCATAAGCCTGGCGTCTGCAGAGTTAAACTGACAGCTCTAAATGAAACTGCTCCGACAGCAGTGTGTGGATTGTACACCTCTGCATGATATCCACCCACACGCGTGTCGGCCGGGATGTTATCTGCCCCGATTTTGAAATTGAAGTCTCAGCTGCCTCTTTTCCGTCCTCGCAGCTCCACTTTTAGGGAGGAACAAAAAAAAAAAGTGCGTTATTGTGGTGGGTGGTCTTCACGTTGCAGCTGCAAACACAGAAGATTCATACATGCTGCTTTCAGAAAGAGTCAACGCTTTATGTTGTGATGAAAAGGTGGAAAGGAGATTGAACAATATCCATAAGTTTAACAGGAAAAAAAAAAGTTGAAAATCAATCAATCAATCAATCAATCAATCAACTTTATTTATAAAGCGCTTTTAAGCAGCCGCAGCTGAAACAAAGTGCTGTACATTGTAAATAAAAATATAAGTCGCAAAATAAAAACGTTAAAACAATAAAAACAATAAGATGTTAAAACAATAAACAAAACATAAAAGGCTAAAACAACAACAACAACAAAAACGAAGGCACTAAAACCAGACCAGAGTCTCACGCTGAGGTAAAAGCCAAAGAATAAAAATGTGTTTTAAGACGAGTTTTAAAATCCAGAACTATTCTTCCGAAAAGGCATATGTATAATGTATAAATAAATATTTCTTCTGCACATGCTCAGTGGTTGGCCAATCAGAACAAAGTTTCCTCTGTCAGGTCAGGACATCACATCCAGATTCTCCTGGAACTTGGTCCTTTTACAGTCAAGTCTTGACTATACAAGTCTACATGAAATAATGTGCAGTGAAATGCTCTGAGTACATGTTCCACACCCAAACAACAGTGATAGGAGAAAATAAATAAATAAATGAATACATTTAGAACACAAAGAAATTTGCACATGCTATTACAATATCAACAACAAATAAAATTAAGGCACACGAAAGACCAAAGATATATAGATAAATATAAATAGTTATATATCAATAGTTGACAAGCACCCGAATAACAATCCAATTTGGTTCTTTTATTTTGGCAGTCACCATAATAACAACCCAACTTGGTGTTCTGTCCACTAGAATGTCTGTGTTCTCCCATTGCTGCATGTGTGTGTGCTTTCGGTACTAAAATTAACAACAGCGCCAACTAGTGGCCAAACATGAAAACTACATCATTGTCAGTGTTTATGCTACATCCATGTAAACGGCCCTAGTTTTCAAAAGTTTCCGTGCAAACACAAAACTTTTCAAAAATGAAAACATGAAGATGTTAGCAGGGTCTAATCCACCACGTTTTAGTTACTCGTGAAGTTACCACACCACTACAGTATTTAAATCAGTAACTAAGAGTCGAATGGATTACTTTTCAGTAACTCACTCGCCTTCATTTGGCCTGTGAAAACAAGAAAATACGTTTGAAATCTTCTCCATAGAGGATATTAAGATATTAGATTACAAGTAGAGATTTCACTGGATCCTGAAATGAAACACAGATTAATAAAGAGAAGTAACTGGAGCTGCTGTGAAATATAGATGTAAAGAATCTGTGTTCTGACTTGACTCTGCTTCCTCTCTCTCTCTCTCTCTCTCTCTCTCTCTGTGTTTTCTTTCTTCCCTCGGTGAGATTTTCTCAGTAAATCCTGAGAAATCGGATGCGGTAAAGACAGTGGACATCATCAATGTTCCACTTCTCCCCGCTAAGAACTAAATCCATCACACATTGTATTCCTCCCGCTCACTTTTCTCTCCAGCCTCACACAGACGGAGGCGGATCGTCCGACTCTGTTCAGAGCTGTGAGGGATCAGCAGGCTCTCAGACATCCTGTTACCAGCTTTTGTTTTTCTGTTGAGTATCTGATGGTGCACCTGCAGCCGCTAAAAGGTCTGCATCAGTCCTGAAAACGCCTTAGACTTGCTCCAGCTGGAATGTTGCTTTAAAAATGGAAGGCCGTTTCATGTAGTTTTCCTTAAATTCCACTAAATATTTGTCTGGAGTAGATTTTTGACACGGGGTAGTAGAATCAGGATTTACTGGACTCGCACACAGACAGCTGGAACTTGCTGTCGTTCAGTGTTTCAAAGCACTAAATAGGAAAAAAAATAAATCACACAATACTTTCAAGCAAATTGGCAATCTGGGTGTACTGAAATCACAGAATGCTGTAAAAAATGTTCAATTGTTCTGTATAGTCTGTAATAGTTCTGGAAAATGTATTTATTTGTCTATTTATTTATTCATTCATTTATAGGTTTTTTTTGCAGCTTTCTTTCTTTCTTTCTTTTTTTCCTTTCTTTCTTTCTGTATTTAAAGTATTTAATTATCTTATTATTTGGAACAACTTTTAAAATATGCTCTGGTCTGTAATATTGGTTTCTCATTCTGTTGTCGTTTTATGGTTTAATTTATTTCTTCCCTTCAATGTCTTCTTCAAATTAAGTTTCAATACCTCACCTTCCCTCTGACCTCTTGTTAAAGGTTTGAAAGATAAAGATGATTGAAAAAGTGGAACAGCCCACAGGAGCTTTGGCGATATTCTGACCCAATTGCTCATTTTCCTGTTACTAATACATCCCACTCACAAACAGGAGCTGCGGAATCAGCGGAGGAGCAGCGACCTGACGGTGTTTTCATGCACAAATATGAAATGCAAATGATTTCTACGGAGGTGTAAGGTAAATGTTCTTCAGTTTAGTTTTTTTTATTTATTTATTTATTTTTATTAGAAAGCAATGCACGGGTGTTGTAGTCAGTGGTCATAATGTTATGGCTGATTGCAGCCATCGTTGTTATTGCCGATGTACTGGAGCATGTCCACAACAATTGTTCACCACAGCCGTGGTGTGCATGTGCCGAGGCATCGAATCTGAAAAGTTTCACGGAGACGGAGCGTTGTCAAAAGGTTTTCAGTGGCTCCAGCACTGTTGTCATGGAAATGGACCCCAAAACATAACAGAAGTTTTGTATTGTACACAGGGCCTTATTTGTTGAGATCGGATCTGGAGAAGTCAGTTGTGTGGCAAAAATGACCATCAAACAATCTTGTATGAAACAATTTTCATATTTAACATCCCCCAGTTGAAGCCGTCCCACAAAGAGCAGTAACTTCATCAGTAATCATGCAAAAATAGATGTTAAAATGTCACGTTACATATCTTTGCCAATGTCGAGCCAGTTTGGTTTTCTCTATTAGCCAATGTTTACAGGTTGTTATTTGAGATTGAAAGAATGTCGGCTTTTTGCTCTAATTACCACTGATGTTGAACGAGTTAGCAACAGTGCTGGAAGCCAAGTCCAACACCGCCCACATGATCTCTCAAACACCAAAGTTACATATACAACCCCTTTTGCATCAACTCAGTCAAATATAACAACAATTCAATTTGTTTGACCACATATTTCTTCAAATAGACGGTGTGGTTGCTGAGCATGAAGCAGGAAGGTCTTATAAGGCTGCAGATGTACGTTTGCTGAGCAGATCCAAGAAAGTCGTGCGCTCTCCTGACGGCAACGATAAGAATGTGAACATTCTCCTCCTGCAGCCCCGGAAGTTTCTGCCTGATCTCCTGGATTAAAGCGTCCATCATCTCCTGGTGTCAGTCCACCTCCGAGGCTACACGCACCACTATCGATTGATCCGTGTATCTGAGATCACAGGCAGACAACATGCCAAAATGCACACATGTAGACACACATGAGCTTCTTTCTTCTTCATCCAGGCTCTTCTCTGCTGATAAAAGGGTTCAGGGTGAGCTCGTTAAGAGAGCTGCTGCCAGCAGAAGGGTGGCTTTGCTCGTCCCGGAGATGGAAGATGAATCTGAGCCTAATGACCTTCACTGACAGCCGTAATTCTATCAGGACCCAATCAGCTGCAGCAATTAGGCGCTCTTTGAGAGCGTCGGAAAGAGCGTGTGGATCCAAACCGGGGTCAATTAGAGAGTATAGAGCCGTCGCTCCACTCCCACTACATCACACTGTCTGTCCAGCCTCGCCTTCTCTTTTAATCACATAATATAAATGTATCTCGCTCGCCCTCCCTTCATCTGTCTTTCTCTTACCCTCTATCCCCAGGCAACTATATCTTGGTCACCCCCCCCCCCCCCCCCCCCCCTACCCCCATCGCTTTCTTTTCCAGGAATAGAGCGTTTGGTGGTGGCCGGGAGGTTATCGGCCACGGTCACCGCTGCAAAGAGTCGCCTCTGTTCGCCTCACAGAGTGGATGAAGGGTCACATCCTCATTGTAGCTGATCTTTATTTGAATCTCTCTGTACACGCTTTCTGTTGTCAGGGCATATTTGCATATCAATGTTGGGTCTTGATGGTGGCCGCTGACCTCGGAGAGGAAAACGCCGCAGCTGTACATCCGAGTTCAGTCGGACAGGATCTGTCTGATGTGGCCGCTGCCTGTCGATCTCATTACCGTCTGAAGACACTTGATGCTTTATGATGCTGGCATTATGCAGAAATACACAGTGGAGCTCATCTCTATTTACATAGAGGGATATAGGAACATAGGGCAGCAATACAGCAGTCGTCTTAATGAAAGGTCAACACTGGCAACAATGTTTATGACTTGAGATATTGTATAAATTCCAACTAAGCACATCGGAATTAAAAGTACTATAACCAGGGGCCAATGACACAAGATGGACTTTGGCAATGTTTACACGGAGTTCTACTGCCAGAAGTCCAAATGGCTTCGAATATGCAATGTCTTTAAACGTACACAAGTGTGAGTAGATTGACAACAATAACAATGGAGGATTCCAGATCAAATTTCACAGTGCTTTTACTGGAACAATGGAGACATTTGTCTTTTAATACACCAGATATTGATTGGGCCTAAACGATAGAGAAAGACAGAGTTCGAATGGCAATCATGATCAAAATGTTGTATTTCTCTGTTCTCATTTCAAAATGTTCAGTTACTGATCAATCATTCTCATGTAGAAATGGCCTCTGTGGTTGTTATCAGCATTTACTGGTTGGCTTTCATTCTACGGATTAGTGGTAATCCATTTGTTATCGATTTGTTATCGATCCGATATGAGTAAGTACAGGGCTGATATTGCTGATAGGATCTGATACATTTTAATATTCAAGGTTAATGGATTATCAAATTGCTAAATCTGGATCAATTTTCATGACCTTTGAGTGTTTTCGCAATTTTTCCTTGGGTTCTTAATTAGTTAAACCACGAAAAGAATTTGGGAAAAAGTTTTTTAGATAAACAGAAAATACTTTATTTTATAATAATACTTTACTATCATAGTAAAAACTGATAAAAACATAGTTGAAACTAAATGTGAAATGGGTATGGATTGATCAGAAGTTGCTTTATTTATTGTTTATATTTACAGTATATAAAGCTTAATTTCTGACATTAATAATATATTTTTATGAACAGCCATATACAATAAACATATTAATATAGGCTACTTTGTGTGCTGTGTGTAAGTGGTGTGTAAGACTGTTTATTTATTAATGATCTGTGTGAACCTGGTGATTCATGTAAACATCCAGTGGTGACAAACGGAAATATGTCAGTTTTGTTCACTGTATTCTTCTCAAAAGCATCACGTTCAGTACGAGCAAAGTTTTCCAACTGACTTTACACCACCAGCCAAACTGGGAGCAAGCAGACGATTAAAAAAAACACACAAAAAACACGCCAGGACCACTTCTGCAGTGTCCGATGCAACACGAGCCATTTTCAGCTCTGTCTTGTCAAATGCACCGTGTGCAGTGAAGGTGAAGGTAACTGTTGTTCCTTGTTTGCGTCGGTGTCTTTCCGAGTGTAGAGGTGTTGATACAGACTCAGTCAGAACAGGATGTTTCCCCACACTCACCTTCAAATGTCAACATGTTCATAATAGATTTTGTGCATCAAGTGTTAACACTTCCAGGATGTACCACTTTAAAGGGAGACATTTAGAATTACTGGTATTCATCGGTTCTTCCAATAAAACAAGCTGGAAGACTCACATGGGGTGAAAAGCTGGACAGATCCTAAATCTCTGTGTGCTTCTTTACTGATCTTCTGTTTTCTTTTCTCCTGTGCGTAAATGCTGCTGGAACAACGGCTCTATTCTGGGTTTGCTTCATTTATTTGGCACCTGAAGGCACTGCAGCATATGTAGATGATTTTCAGGATAACAGTGTTATTCTTGTGTATTGAAGGAAGTCACAGCGATGGAGATTTTATTTATATGTGCTATATATGTGCTTTGTTGACATTTTGAAACCCAGTTTGGACATAACCAGAGGAAAAAAGACAAAGAGTGACCCACATTTTCATGACGGTTTTCTGTAACGGTTTTAAAAACTCTTGATTCTCATACCAAAGTTCAGAGGTGCACACCAGTGTTGCAGTTGCAAACTGGGAAACTGCTAAAACGACACTCGGTGCCCTCAGTTTGGATCAGCAGATGATTCCTCTGATGACTTAAAGACATTACACATCCTAGATGATGCATCAACCCCCATGTCCTTAGACACAACCACACTTTTAATAATCCATCATCTTAAATGTACCTGAAGGCAATGCAACATTGAAAAGTTTGTATTTGTTTTTCTTACCAAACGTTACCTGCTTTCGCCATTCAGAGGTCTTCACAATTAAATATATGAAGCCAGAGAAATGGGTTTTAAAGGGATTAAAAAGAAGCTGTGAAACACGACAAAATGCTGTAAGTGAGGATTATTCTGTAATCCAGTTAATGAGGTTTGAGGTCGGCGCCACAGTTCAGCTTCAGAACTCAATTAGACATCAACAATTTGGCTTAAACATTCAATTTTCCTAATACAAGGCCTGGAACCTAAGAACGTCATTACATCTCGGGCTTTCAAGTTTTAATTTGAGGCTGGAGAAGAAAAAAAAAAGAGAAGGACCTCACTTGTTTTCATTCAGGGAAAAACCACCAGCCGACATTTCTTCATTCATGCTGATAAATATCAATCAGTTTAAAAAATGCAAGAATTAATTTGTGAAGCCAATGGGGCTTTCATTGTTAAGTGTTGGATGAAGATCCAGATTCTCATTTAACCCTTTACAAGTTACTATTTCAATATGTGGGAATAGAAAAGATCAGCCCTATGGAGTTGAGATACTGTCAAACTTATGTGAGTTAAAATAAACACAATTGTGCCAGTTTTTTTAATGCCATTTTATGTTTGAGAATTGTGAATAACATATATTTCCAAATTTATAAATTGGCATTGGAATAATTCTTCAATGGATTTCTGATAAAGGGTTTTGAACTCCAGCTGTTAAAGATCTCCTATCCTCCAGCTGCACCTCCTCCTCCTGGTCTGGTCGGTCCAGAAACCTCGTATTCAAAGTTTCCAGCTCCTCCTTGATTTTCCTCCGTTAGAATATTGGATCATAGGAGCTGCATTCAGAATCTGCTGTGTCTGTGTGAGCTGGACTGGCTCCGCCCACACATGCCCATCTTGGGAAGAGGAGGAAGTACTTCCTCTCGTGGTGTCATGTGCCAGAGCAGAGCTTCCTGATTGTGGGAGGAGTCAAAGGGAGGAGCCTACCTTGATTGTGATTGGCTAAACCTCCGATGACACTATATAGGGTTTGATTTCTGATTGGCTGGTTGGAGCAACACACTTTAAAAAAAAATAAACAAGCCATGGAGCGAGAGGACACACTTTCTTCACTTCTGGGGCATTGTTCCACGTATGGGGACAATTATTACTGCAGGAAAAATCTTTAGAAAGGGAATTTTGGATCATATAACCCCATTAAATCCTGTTCTAGAGAAAGGTACTCGGTTGTTGCTGGCAGGAGTGTCAAACATCACTTTCAGGGGCCAAAATTGGTCAGCAAGAGGCTCCAATCCAAGCAAATCACCAAGTAAACAGCAAAATATGCAAATAAAATGTAGATTTTTTTTTTAACACATTCCTTAAGATTAGCAGACACAACACTGAGACCTGAGCTGAGATATCGGCGATGCTGCTGTGGAACATACCTTACGGCGAGCGTTGGGAATCCCATTCTGCTCATTACACCAGAATAGAACAATTTCTTCAATTTAAGGCTTACCTGATGCCTCACAGCAACAATATCCCCGGTTCAAGTTCCATGCTTGTGAGCATTTCTGTTGTTTATGGGGATTTTCTCCAGGGACTCCAGTTTTCTTCAACAGTCTTAAACAAAGGTGTGGTATTAAAGGATGAAGGCGGCATTAAAGGAGGACGGATGGAATGAAACTGCAATAGTTTTTGTTTTAGCAAATATTGCTTGTATCATTTTCCTACATTGTTGTAATTTTCAAGTTAAATACATGTGTTTATGTCTTCCCACAGGTGTAAATGTGGGAAGACATGCCTTGCCAAATTAAAGGGACAATACTTGTTAACCAATACATTCTTATATAACAACAATTCTCGAATAAAAGGTTGCAAGAAAACCATTTCTTCCTTCTCTTGTCTGATCTTATAGTCCTATTCCAGCAGGCTATATCTCAGAATTTTACACAATTCCAACAAGTAGAGCTTCATGTCAAAATAAGAGCCATTTTGGTGGCTTCCAGGACTTCTTCGGTCTGATGGTCCAATTTATGGATGATGAAAGTTGAAATCTAGAAGAAAAAAAAACCAAAGCAGTAATCTGTTACCTCTGAGTTTGATGTCTGCCTCCAGTGGCATCAGTACTCTGACATGATTCCACTACTGGAAGACCCGAATGATTCTAAACCATCCTGACGGTCCCTTAAGGCATCACAATGCCGGAGAGCAGCTAAATAAACTCTGATGGAGCGCAGTAGTTGCTGTTGGGGATGCTCTTTGTCCACGCCTCCGTCTGCGACGGCGGAGCGCTCATCTCCAGAAGAGAGCTTCAGGCGAGACAGCAGAAGGAAGGGGAGGAGCCCACCGGGGACGCCGGCGCCCAATACGATCAGCAGCTGAGGAGGCGCCAGGGATTTCTGATCCTTTCTTTCTCAAGTTTAACAGCACTCCTCAAAACACATGTTGAGTCCATCTGTCGCTGCGAGCTGCCGATGGGAGGCTCCCAACAAGTGACGGCACCGATGTTTACGACAGAGATCCGTGTCACTGTTTGACACTGACGCGCTCGCCTGGCGGTGAGTTTTTGGCATGCATGTTGTGATGGCGGTTGGGTGGAATCACACAAGGTGCCTTGCAGAGGAGTTTTATCTCCACCGACCAGCAGCCCAGGGATTTAAAGTGCATGTGTGCATGTTTTGTTTACCTGCAAGCTTTCAAAAACAGCCAGCGTGTAGAGTGAGGTAAATAGTAAAGGAGAGGTAATTGCACACAAGGGGGATGAATGTGTGTGAATTAAAGATGGAGTGCAAATGAGAGGGCCTGTGTGTGTGTGTGTGTGTGTGTGTGTGTGTGTGTGTGTGTGTGCGTGCGTGCGTGCGTGCGTGCGTGCGTGCGTGCGTGCGTGCGTGCGTGTGGCGTGTGCAGAGAGCTGTATGTTTCACACCGTCATAGAGCCGGCACAGGTGTCAGAAAAGTCTGTAATTAGCAAACAAACAAACAAACAAAAGAGCGCGAGGAGAGACGGCTGTCACCGGAGGAGGAACCACACGACTAAACACTGACAAGCATGAAGACGGGAGTCATGCAGCGATGACTTCCATTCAGCGAAGAGATTGTCAGGCCACTCTAATTGTGTTTTTCTGATAATCAAACAACAGGACATCAGTTCTGCAGCACAAATTAAAGTGACACAAGGATGAGAAACTGAGGGACGTGGCGTCATTGTTGCCAAACTCTTTATCCCAAAGGCCTCCGGTTTGCTCTAAGATCCTCCTGCTCCCCCTCCTCCAGTCTAGTTTACTAAAACAACAGAGTTAAAACACAACAATTTAACATGACTGCTTAAATTCCAGACCTTGAAAAGTGTTCTTATGGTATTTGTTATTTCTTTTTTGACATTTAATTAGAGACGTATCTTTAAGTTGTGTATATAGGAGTCATTCTGATATTCATATGTATCATTTGTATTATTTGTTGTGAAGTGTGGTTATTGCTTTGGGCAGCAGTTCACATATAATTTATCCGACAGTTTCTTCACAAACTGCTCATGCAGTTTGTCTGCAAGTCATCAAGATCTCAGAAAGTACCTTATTCTGGTCTTGTTGACATTTTGAAACCCGGTTTGGACATAACCAGAGGAAAAAAGACAAAGAGTGACCCACATTTTCATGACGGTTTTCTGTAACGGTTTTAAAAACTCTTGATTCTCACCAACGTAGAGGCTGGCACCCTCCAAGCCAATCTGGTCAGAAACTGAAGCTACTGGACAACATTTCATTTGAAATTATTTCAGTTATGAAATCTCACTATGAGGAAAATATGAGACATACTTCATCGTTATGATTGACTTTTGTTTCCAAAGTATAGAAGTGATGCACCGGCTGATGGTTAAATCTGAAGATATCCAGCCAGACTTGCTGGAAGTGCGAGTGAAAGGTGAATAAAATGGAAATAGTTTATCCCTCTGAGATTTCCTGATATTTCCTGGATACAAATGGAGCTTTTGGCCCGATGGCGATGCTGCAGGAGAAGTCAGGAGGTCACAAAAATCATTATCAAATCATCCACTGGGGATTTCTGGCTCTCTTGCTCTTTACATACAGTACTCAGGAAAAACACAAATCACTTAAACTATTGTATCTTCACCTTCTTCACATGTAAATGCCAAAGTGATGTTTTTTTAAGGTTTTACTTAAAGTTATTTGCTTTGCTACGATGGAAGCACATAAGGAAAGTTCAACTAAAAGTGAATTATTCAGCTTCACAGTACATATTTTGGTTTGTTGGGTTTTAATTACAGTGTGCTCTTTGAGAGACGAATAGCAAGTAAGAGGAATTTACCATTTCATGACGGTTACTTAATGAGGTTTAATCAAAATAAACCCGAATAAATGGTAAATGGGTTTCATTTATATCGCGCTTTATAGCTGTGTGCGCAGCCCCAAAGCGCTTTACATACCTCATCACATTCACCCATTCACACACACATCCACACACCATTGGAGGTTGCAGCCATGCAAGGCGCTGTTGCTCCAATGGGAGCAGTTTAGGGTTCAGTGTCTTGCCCAAGGACACTTCGGTATGTAAGCAGGCAAAACTATAAATGAGCTCTGTTTTGAAATATAGGTGGCATTACTGGTGATTTTCTTTTTTCTGTGTCGTGTCTTATGTCATATCTGTATTATTGTAGCGTTAGCATGAGCTTAGCATTCAGCACTGTGTCGGTTGGTTTAGTCACTTGTTTACTGATTAACATGACAACATTTCAAGTTTAGACGCCAACGTTTTGAAAACATGGAAATGAAACACTGAGAATAATGTTGTTTTCCTGTAGTTCTGTTTTCATGTCATAAAACCACCAACGCATGCAGAGAACCGTACGCCGGAAACATTGACGCACCTTCAGATTGTCTTTCTTTGTTGCTTTGGTCCAGTGTGTGTTGTGTTTAAAGAATCAAATGTGTCGAGATGACGGTGTGAATGTTTGTTTATTAGAGTATAATAATAATAATATAAGAGTGAAGTGCACACATCACATTCATTATTTTGAATGAATCCTTCTTATGTAAGGACAGAACTATTGACTCTGACTCCTCTGTGGGTGTACAGCATCGGCGTTTCAGAAAAGTTCCTGGTTTACACAAAAGCGGAGTCGGAGCATTTTCAAAAGGTTCCGTTTTCATCTTCAGCAGTTCTTCTGAGGAAGACGATCCACGATCTGCCCAATGATGTCCAGTCAACAGCAGCTCAGTGAAATAGTAGCAGCCCTTTGACATCACACAGACATGTTCATTCAGAACAGACAAGAGCTGTTTTATGATGCAACTAAATCGACAAACTTACTGAGGAACCGTTTTCTTAAATCTTAGCCGGAGCTGTTGTCTCTGCCAACGAGTGACCAGACGATGTTGTTTATCCTTCACAATAGGAAGTTAAAACATCTGCTGATGCACCACAGGCCAAAGCGAACCTTATAGGTGGAAATTGTTTATGTTGTCAGAAGCGCTGCGTTTGTTCAGGAGTAATCAGGCGTGATGCAGTAAAAATGATTTAATGAAATAGCAACACAGCTGCTCTCCATTTTGTATCTTGGTTATATTAAACTCAATCAGCCAGAGAGCGAAAGCAACTTTGAAACTCCACAAGTGTTTGAGCAATCATAGGGAATACAAAATGTGACTGTCAATAGATGAATGTAGCTGCCTCGTTCATCCATTGACAGGTACATAACTTGACATTTCGTGAAAGAACAGTTCAGGAGAAGCATAAAGCCAAATATAGCTTTAAAAATGGAAACTAAAGAATATTCAAGGTTACAGTTGCAGGAGATGCAGGCTGATTCACACAACATTTTTGAGTGAAAACTGAAAAACAACTTTTTTTGCGTTTCAGTTGTCCATTTCCATGACAACGGTGCTTGGAGCTAATAAAAATGCTACATTTTTGAAACCGCTTCCAAGGTGGAGCTTTTTGAAAACACATCTCCATAGAAATAAGGAGAAGCACAAATCTTTGTTGACATGGAGACGGAGTTAGAGTGTTTTCAGAGTAAATTGCAATTTTCTTGAAATGAAATGCTCCTGTGCATGGTCACCAGGTGGTAGTAACTAGTAGTTGTGCACATGCTCAGTAAAGCAAATCAGAATAAAGTTTCCTCCATGGTGTCATGACTCCTAGCCCATATTCTCCTGAAACTTGGTACTTTTATTTTGACAGTCACAGTAATAACAATCCAACTTGGTGGCGTGTCCACTAGAACAGTGGTTCCCAACCTTTTTTGACCAGTGTACCCCTTGAGCTGGTTTCCATGTGAAAAGTACCCCCTCTCTCGTGTGTGATTATTCGCCTTAATGTGTACTTATATTTAACCCTTTGTCTTTCTATCTATCCAACTGCTCATTTAAATAAAACAATTATTGTGAGTGTAAAAACATACCTTTTAATGAGACACTTGCGCTTGCTTGTCTTTCATAAGTCTTTCATAATTCCTTTTTTCACTGGGCTCCCCTGTGCCTGCGTCCGAGGCGACGGTAGCAGTAGCGGTAGCTGGACGTTTACTCCTGCCTAGCCATGCATCCATGTTTACAGTCGGTATGCACTAGAGTGAGCTAGCTTTGCGAATCGTGCGCGCCCGCAGCAAGAACGTGAACCTTTTTTTTTTTTTTTTTTAAAAGCACACCACTTTATAGTCTTTTCATATTATGTGCATTGTAGTGTTACAATCACTGTGGACGAACTGCTACTCATGGAAAATAAATGTATGGCCTTACTAAAATTCATGATATAATACAATATAATATAGTATAATTTTTTTTTTTGTGTGTGTGGATACTGTAGGCTAATTTATAATCTTTCTGCGTACCCCCTGCAATACCCTCGCGTACCCCTAGGGGTCCGTGTACCCCCGGTTGGGAATCACTGCACTAGAATGTCTGTGTTCTCCCATCATTAATGTTTAGAGACCATTGTTTTCTGCTGCATGTGTGTGTGAGCACTAAAACAACCAACAGCACCCCATAGTGGCCCAATATGAAAATTATATAATTTTCAAAACATTGCGGTGTAAACCAGAAACCTTTCGTAGACAAAAAGACACAAACTATGTATGTATTTATGTATTTATACATGAAACATCATGTAAACGGGGCTTATGTTTGTTCACGATTAATGAGTAATTCCTACAGTCAACAGCAGTTTAATGAAATAGTTGCATTTCTAGTGGATGCTAAAGTTTACAATTGACACAGCAGCAAATGGAACGATGAGCAACTTAATCCAAACTTTAGGTCAACTTTTTATTGTAGTTAGTTACTTACTTGCCAAAAGTCCTGGTTTTGTTTGTTGCGGTTTTCTGTGCAGGTGAAAGGACACTTTAAAACTCTGACATTGATTATTTCTGTAGGCGCTGGCAGCAGCTCGCAGAGACTCGGCGTAAGTGAAGCTTCTGACAGCACGCCGTTTGCTGTAGGTTGGCCTCCGATGAGAGCGTGTGCTGCATGCATCCGTTGGCAAGCGCTACGTCTGAGCGCCAGCAAAAAAACCCTAAAAAAACATCAAACACGAAGTCGAAGCGGCCCAGAAGATGATTGTTCCAGAAATAACCTCAAAGATCTCCTGAGCAAGCCCGGCTCGACTCCACCCACCCACCCTGGCCGCCCACGCTAACTGGGTCAGTGAGGTTGGCGAAAACTAATAGTGCATCATTTTTAATTGCCCCTGCATGCAATTTCCTGACAGATGCCATCACTGCTAATTAGTTACTGACAGCATTATCAAGTTTTTGTCTGGTACAGCGAGGCCCCCGTCCTTAACGCTCCACCCAAATTACACTGTTGTGAACTAACGAGCACGTAGAGGCGCCAATTAAGAGACGAAGGACGGCTGGTGCTCTTGCCGCGTCCCCGAGGCTTCACATGAAAGTCGGACCCGGCTCCTCCAGACGCTGCTGGAAACGGGGAGACGCTGGAAAACGAGTGGCGCCATGACGCTAGGAACAGCACGGGACACTTTTCCACTCGCAAATCTTCCGACGCTAATTGGTGCGTGTACACATTATGTTTGAGACGCGGCCATTAAAGGAACGTGAGATTTCACGCTAAAGGAAGTGATTCTGTTGCCCGCCGTCGCTTGCCAGAGACGTCGTCCTCTTTGATCTGTTGATCGCTACTCGACGGGCGACACGCAAATAATCAACAACTGCAAAAAAGAAACAGAAAAACAGGAGGTCATGGACATTTTTTTCTATGTTTCAGAAGATTGAATATTCCTTTGATGTACTTCTCTCTGCTGCCGCTGTTTGTCAAAGCTGCCTCCAACGCTTTAGATTGATTGGTTTCATTTAAAAGTCAGCTTGAAGACACTTGAAACTTGCTGCAGATAAATCACTCCCAGTTGACACTCGGTTACCTTATGCAAAATGGAATAAAGAAAAAAAACTGAGGGAAAACAAACCAAACATTAATTCAGTTCAGTCTGAATCATCGTTGCCGATCCTCTCCCTTATTTATGTGCATGCACTTAAGTCTAACCCTCACATTATTTACATAACAAGTAGTAGAATCACAGGAATGCTTGTAAATTGGCGTGTTGTGAAGAATGCCTGCTGAGATGAAGTCTTCTAAACTATTTTACAGTCTGAATTATTTTTTCGTCCAAAACTTCATCAGTTGAAAGCCGACCTGTGAGCCACAGCCACAGTCTGACTCGGTGTAGCACAAGACGTCTCCGCTTTTCCTGCATCCAGTCCAACAACTAAAAAAACTGATTCTGTGTCCAGTGAGAACAGAATTCTTATGTGTGAATTGCCACCAGTGTACGAAAGTGACATCAGCTAAACCTTAAACCTGTACTTTGGATCGTTTCATCATTCAGTCTGAGCTCGTCTGTGAAATCAAAAAACCTTTTAGTGATCTCGAATGTCTTCAATATCAACACTCATTACTGTTTTACATTACTAAACACGTCTTACATGGGCAACCTTGCAGTACTCTACAGCAATGTTCCCCGACCCCGGGCTGTGGACCGGGACCGTACATTATTTCCGTTTTATTTACTATCGGAGTCTGAACAAACTTTTATTTTGAAAAATTGCAGAATTGTCTCCAGTAAATCTGTCTTTGAATTGCGCTTGCGTCGGTCACGTGACACATTAGCGCTGATATTAAACCCACAAGCAGCAAAGTGAGTTTTTAAAAAAACAGACGTGTTTGAAAAGTTTCTTCGCAAAAGGGATGAGGTCCAGTGAGGAGGCAGAAGAATAACGTACAAGTAGGTAGAAAGACATACAAGTACACAGTGGTTTCACATTTATTATTATATTTACAAAATACCACAGATTTTGTGTTGGTCGTAGTTTTTGTGTTTTTTTTGTAGTAGTATTTATCCACCACATCTTAAAGACCGGTCTGTGAACATTTATTAAATACATTAAACTGAAGAAATCCCAGATTGCATTGCTTTACTTGTCCACTTACGTGACAATTGTGCTCAGAGACACTGAAATTGCTAATTTTTGAATAAAAGGATTCCAAGGTGGAACTTTTTGACAATGCTCTGACACCGGTGGATACAACAACATTCCAAATGAAAAGGCATCGTTTTTGCCTTTTCAACAAAGGTTTGAAAATGATATCCATTTACACATAAACAGCGGTAAATGCTGAAAACTATGTGGTTATGCAGGGCCACGAGTTGGCGCTGTTGGTTGTTCTTGTCATGAAACCAAACACACATGCAGCATAGAACAATGGCTTCTAAACATTAACACTGTGAGAACACGGACAGACCACCAAGATAGATTATTACAGTGACTGTCAAAATAAAAGTACCAAGTTGGATTGTTATTCTGGTGACTGTAAAGATGAAAGTACCAAGTTGGATAGTTATTATGGTGACTGTCAAAATAAAACTACCAAGTCCCAGGAAAATACATACCGGAAGTTATGACACCACGGAAGAAACTTTGTTCTGATTGGCTCTACTGAGCATGTGCAGAAGAACTACTTACTACGGTCGTGGTGTGCATGAGCGTTTGCTGTATTTCCCCAAAGTTTTTTTTACCCCATTTCTATGGAAACAGAGTGTTTTCAAAAGGTTCTACCCCAAGAGCCGTTTTCAAAAAGTTGTGTTTGCTATGATCGAATGAACAAACACTGAAAATGTCACCAAAATGTTCCACTTTCACTTGTCGTGTAACTTGGTTCAAGTTCATAACAACACTTAACTCCCCGCCACAACAAACAACATGAACCAACAAAGATGAGAATAATAGTGAATGACAGGACATTCACTATGTTTCGTCCTTTCATCAGCAACAAAAGAAACAAACTCGGATAAACAAAATGAGAAGTAGAGCCGGACAATATTAAATAGCAATAGCCCAGACCAGGAATAACAGAAACAAGACAAGAAAATGTTAAAATATAGTAATTATAGTACAACAAAGATATAGAAACCCAGAATAAAAACAGAACATCAACGATTTTGCAAAAGACATTTGTTTCAGCAGGGAGAAAAGAAACTTGTCAAACGTTGTCCAATAGCAGAGACGGAGTTGCAAATATGTGCAAACCACGATGCTCATATTGGTTTTGTTTCATGTGTTTACTCCGTCACTCAGGTAATTGTCACTTCAGGTGAGATCCTGCTCTCCTTAGTCTCTCTGCCTCGTCTTGGTCACCAGCACCTATGTTACCACCTGTATCTTTCTTGTTTCCTGTTGTGTTCCCTCTACTCATCCAAATCACTTTTACAATCTTGTTCACGAGCCAGTCCTCCAGGATTTTTCCTGTTTGCCTTCCTCTGTTTGACCCCGACTCCCACTTTTCTCTTCCACCAACCTTAAGAGCGAGGAGGGACTGTAAAAAAGTGAAGTTGTGCCTTTAAGATCTTGAGTTTCATCTGTTTGATCAGATCTTATTAAAATAGAAACACAGAAACACCTGTGATTCAAAATAAAACAATGTTGAGGCTCTGAAATCTAATCTACCAGAAATATAAGTCTATTTGAAGGACATACCTGGGAGATATTTTTCCGTCTTCTTAAAACCAACAACCTTCGACATTCTTTTTAATGCAGCCGTGAATCTGGATCTATTCCGTCCTCTTTATTCTCTTTCTTAGAGAAGCCTTTTATTTTGCCAGTCTTACTGTTTGCTGTGTTTACATGGTTTTCATGGTTTAATGTGTGTTGTGCTCGAAACGTACTGATAACTAAGAAATGGGAGCGTCTTTATTTTGTCTGATCACCCGATGCAACCGGTCTGAGTGTTGGGACATCAGGAAATGACACAAGAAGATCCAGATTTCCTCTTGAATGCAAACTCATTTAATGTATATGGCCTGTTTTGAAAATGTAAGAAAGAAAAAAATAAGATTGTTGTGTTAAATGCAGGTAATAAAATCCCTCCGATGCAATAAACATGTTTATTGGTTGAGCGTGAGTCTGTTGTAACACCTGCAATTATTCCAATGAGGAACAGTTCACACTTCTCAGCCTGGGAAGACGCTGAGCTTGACAAAACTAATACCAATAATTAGACAACAAAAACACATGTATTGTTTTGACATGTAGTTTTAATGCAAGACAACGTTTTACTGCACAGTGTTTCCGATCAGACAAAAAATGAGCAATGGGCGTCTTTATCTTGAAGTATTGAGTCGTCTGTATGGGAGAAGAGTTCACCGACAGCCTAAGATAAGGATTTAGCTGTTGCTGCTTCAAACTACAGCTTAGACCAACCAATAAAAAAGACAAATTCCCACAGAAGCACAGTGACAGACCATGTCAACATTTTCCATTCCAGAACAAGTTATAAAATCAAAGGATTCACATGGCAGGGTCGGAGTGGGACTCATTTTCAGCCCTGGCGTTTCACACCTCAGGCTGGCAATCTTCAGATCACAACCTATTAAAATCATGTCATTAGAATCGTACATGTGAAGTTTATAGTGCGTGTTCTGGAAAGCCTTGTAATTCAGTGTATTTTTTTCAAAAATATTTCCAATTCATTGCAAGGAAGGGTGCTTCATAGTGAAAATATAGTTCAAGTGCACCAACATACGAGACATCTTTTTTTCAAAAATCATTTCAGAATCTGAACATTTCAAAGAAGTGTTAATACATATACAAACCTTAGAAATGAAACAAAAACATCAAACATTAGATTCAAAATATAGAATTTAGAAAATGAACTTTCTTATAACACTACCATCTGTTTTTGAAAGTAACCTGACTGACCCGCGGACGTGAATAAACCCTGGCAGGGCACTGGACTCTGCCTCTTTGTTTCTGTCCACAGACATGCCGATTCCTTCTTCAGTGCTCATGAGCAAGAATGCCTCAAGGTTCTTCTGGGTTAAAGCGCACCTGAGTCTGTTTTTATTCAGATGTACTTTTGAGAAACTTCTCATATATTGGAAGTACTGCTTGATTGTTCACACACTGTTCCAACATCTCAGCTGTTCCTCCATAAGTGACGGGATCCATCCCCTCGTCAATACTTTGCTTCTCACACTAAATCACTTTTTAAAAATGATCCGCATTCTCAGCACAAATCTCCCCTTTTCACAAAGTTCAGCTCAGTTTCATTAATGTAGAGCTGAATCATCTAGAAACTCAGGGCATTGCACCTATGGAGCATGTCTTTATCATACCCTTCATTATATTGTATATAATAATATGATCTATGCTGTGAGCAGTCCTGGCTGCCCTCTCTGGACTTGTGGGCTCATGGCTGCTACTTGGAGCTGCTGGATCTGGTTTCTGAGGAGCCAAAAGACAAAGTTTCCCAGTGTGGTGGATTTTTTTTCTTTTACCCCTCCTGGGCCTGAAGCATTTTGTGCCGTTTTTCACTACAATTGATTTTTCCTTTATATCTCAGATATAAAATCCTTAAACCTTGCCTTTTTGGTGTCATTTTGTTCAGGACAACCTCATAAATGCATTTCTGAAGTATTGTTTTCAGTTTGGCATACTTTATTAACACATGGATCTAAAAACACCATAAAACTACAAATTCAGTTGGGAAAAACATAGATTTATTGATGATAAAATTCCTAGACATGTTCAACGAATCATTTAGTTTACTTGTGAAGTAAATCTAAACTATAATTAACTAAAATTTATCAAAACAGGACTGAAAAAACTGTTCTATACAGATATTTACAGTGAAATAGAAGCACTGCCTCAGGCGTTTTTGCAAAATTATTTACAAAAGGTCACACATATATTGTCAGGTGAAGACAAATTATTTGTGCCACTCAAAAAAACAGATTCTATCCAACACAACACAGGGACAAGGTTTACATTTTAGCCTTTGGCTGTTGTGGTGGAGCTGGAATGATGGGGACAGGACTGCCGTCAAGTGAGCCCGCACTCAATTTTTTTTATTAGTGCCTTTACGGTATAACACAAGACAGTGTATGGCCACAATGCTGGAAGGAAATCATTCAAAACTAAAGCCCTGAAAGCAACGACAGACAGACAGACAGACAGATAGTCTGTTTCCAATTTGTTATGAAACACAAGTATTCATAGGTTTACACCCAATTTCACTTCAGTGCAATACCAGGCATACACTTTTGTTACTACAAGAAATATGAAATAATATTACTGTAGAAATTTGGAGTAAAGTACTCTTAAACTTGGATCTGTTGATCGAAAATGATGGTCTCTCACCTGTTTTCAAATTGCAATAAAACATAATCCTTCATAGGTTTGCATCTAATTTCACTTCAGGGCAATACTAGACATGTTCCTTTACTACTGCAAGCAATATCAAAGACTATTACTGTAGGAACTTGGAAATTCCTACAGTAATTCCAAATTTCTACAGTAATATTCTTTCATATTTCTTGTCGTAACGAAGGAGTATGTCTAGTTTTGCACTGAAGTGAAATTGGGTGTACACCTATGAAGGATTCCGTTTTGTTGCATTTTGAAAACAGACTGTCTGTCTGTCGTTGCTTTCAGGGCTTTAATTTTGAAGGATTTCAGCTGCTTTGTGTTTTACCGTAAATGCGCTAATAAAAGCGCAGTTAAAACTGAGTGCGGGCTCACTTGACGGCAGTGGGACAGGGATGTGGTCAGCTCTCCTGGTCTGGGGGACACCTCTCTCCCCTCTTCCAAAACAAAGCTGTGACAATATTGAAGACATATTGTCATCAGAATCACTCTCAAACTCAATGTGCTCTTCTCCTTCAAAAAAAAAAAAAGTTTGAACACCTGATCGACCTTCATAAGGCCTCATTGTTTTGATAGGAGAAGAAAAAAAATAGTTCACTTGAAACTAAAAAACACTCTAATCCCACTCACGACACACTAACTACACACTAACTACACACTCACGACACACTAACTACACACTAACTATACACTCACTACACACTAACTACACACTCACTACACACTAACTACACACTCACTACACACTAACTACACACTCACTACACACTAACTACACACTCACTACACACTAACTACACACTCACGACACACTAACTACACACTAACTACACACTCACGACACACTAACTACACACTAACTATACACTCACTACACACTAACTACACACTCACTACACACTAACTACACACTAACTATACACTCACTACACACTAACTACACACTCACTACACACTAACTACACACTAACTATACACTCACTACACACTAACTACACACTCACTACACACTAACTACACACTCACGACACACTAACTACACACTAACTACACACTCACTACACACTAACTACACACTCACTACACACTCACTACACACTCACGACACACTAACTACACACTAACTACACACTCACTACACACTAACTACACACTCACTACACACTCACTACACACTCACTACACACTAACTACACACTCACTACACACTAACTACACACTCACTACACACTAACTACACACTCACTACACACTCACTACACACTCACTACACACTCACGACACACTAACTACACACTAACTACACACTCACTACACACTCACTACACACTCACTACACACTCACTACACACTAACTACACACTCACTACACACTCACTACACACTCACTACACACTAACTACACACTCACTACACACTAACTACACACTCACTACACACTAACTACACACTCACTACACACTCACTACACACTCACTACACACTCACGACACACTAACTACACACTAACTACACACTAACTACACACTCACTACACACTCACTACACACTCACTACACACTCACGACACACTCACGACACACTAACTACACACTCACTACACACTCACTACACACTCACTACACTCACGACACACTCACTACACACTCACTACACACTCACTACACTCACTACACACTCACTACACACTCTCGACACACTCACGGCACACTAACTACACACTAACTACACACTCACTACACACTCACTACACACTCACGACACACTAACTACACACTAACTACACACTCACTACACACTCACTACACTCACTACACACTCACTACACACTAACTACACACTCACTACACTCACTACACACTCACTACACACTCACTACACACTAACTACACACTCACTACACACTCACTACACACTCACTACACTCACTACACTCACTACACACTCACTACACACTCACTACACACTCACTACACTCACTACACACTCACTACACACTCACGACACACTAACTACACACTAACTACACACTCACTACACTCACTACACACTCACTACACACTAACTACACACTCACTACACACTCACTACACTCACTACACACTAACTACACACTAACTACACACTCACTACACACTCACTACACACTCACTACACTCACTACACACTAACTACACACTAACTACACACTCACTACACACTCACTACACTCACTACACACTCACTACACACTAACTACACACTCACTACACTCACTACACACTCACTACACACTCACTACACACTAACTACACACTCACTACACACTCACTACACACTCACTACACTCACTACACTCACTACACACTCACTACACACTCACTACACACTCACTACACTCACTACACACTCACTACACACTCACGACACACTCACTACACACTAACTACACACTCACTACACTCACTACACACTCACTACACACTAACTACACACTCACTACACACTCACTACACTCACTACACACTAACTACACACTAACTACACACTCACTACACACTCACTACACACTCACTACACTCACTACACACTAACTACACACTAACTACACACTCACTACACACTCACTACATGGTCAAATCATGATAATAATCACTTTTTCTCTGATATGAATCTCACCTCACTCTCGCTGTCTCCATCTCGCTGTTTACTTTTCCACGGGTGAACGAAACAAAATGACGCCTCCCACTATGGAAACTTTTGATTGGACATGGGCTCTTCTTCTCAACCAATGAGTGAAAGGTATACTGGCACATTACAAGTGTTGTTTTGCTGCTCCGCTACTTTCATTTGATTTTAGAAGCACTCCCGACCCGTCTTCAGCACCTGACGCGCAATAAGATGTCGTGGACAGACACGGACACAGTTTTCCTCATATCAACATAATTTAAAAACGATCTTGTAGTTTTATATCTGCACTTTTGACACGAATTGAAACACTGGACCAGATTAGGCTGTGCTGTGATGCTACTGCCTTTTAAAACGGTCATGATTAAGACACACCTGTGCGTCTGCCGGCCTCTTGGAACAATGTGGTGAAACATTGTTCTTCTGTCAGGAATGTTTACTGAAGTTTCAACAGACATATACACAAAGTAGACATCACAAGCCAATCTGCTCTGAGCATGTGCCCCGTTCAACCTTCCAGCTAACATTCTAAGGGATGTGGAGAGGTGGGGTGAGGATACTGGTTTCACCAGGACGGAGAGGAGTGGGAACGTTACTTTAAAAAAGTAATTAGTTATAGTTACTCACTACTAGTTCCAAAATGTAACTGAGTTAGTAATGGAATTACTCTATAATAAAAGTAACTGAATACCAAGGAAAGTAACTATTTCCATTACTGTTAAAAAAAAGTTGCTTTATGTCAAAAAATTCAGATTTTTTTGAGCAGGTTTCACAGGTCAATAGAAACGAGTAGAACAGACAGGTGCTTGTTGTTGTACATAACTATATTTATTGCACATCAACAGAGGTTTATCCTGCACTTCAAGTATTATCATGAAAAGTAAAGAGTGTGTTTTACTCTATCAAATTAAATCAAATGCTCACAACCTGAGACAACTGGTCAAGTAAACGTGTACTTCCAATATTTTGTTCACAACAAAAGTAAATGTTTAAACAAGAAAAGGCGAGGGAGAAAGATCGAGCTTTTGCGACTTTGCTCCGTGTCCTTCTTTGCTCGTGGACGGCGCTCTCTCTCATCTGTGGTTGAGGTGTCGGTGTTTTTGGCTACAAGCTTTGTGTGTCGTTGTGAGATGCTTCATCAAATTTGAGTTGTTCACCACGGATGTTGACAAAGTCTTTGCTCCTGGACATAATGTACACTTCATTCATGCACGTTCTTGCCTTTGACCACAATGAATTTATAGTAATGCTTGTATCGCCACCTTGAAAATTAAAAATGAAAAACAAAGTTTATCGGACTGCTCCACGCTGCTCTCGTGTTTGTGTATGTGTGTGTGTGTGCTCAGCTGGCACATGTGTACAAGCACGGGCTCTGATAGGCTCCCATGAAAGACGACTCCGCCTGAGCCAATCACTGACCTGCTTTTTAAGCCACCTCCTCACAGTCACTACAGCCGGGTATGAAGCCTGGGGTGACATCCTCGATGACATCAACACAACGCAACGCACCCCATTTAACGTTCAGTAACATTAACAGCATTGTAACGGCGTAAAAAATAATTAGGTAGACTACCCCGTTACTGAAAAAATAACGCTGTTACCTAACGCCATTATTTTAAACGCCGTTATTCCAAACACTGGTGAGAACCCACATGCGGTTCCCACGCCTGTGGGTGAGAAGCCTTTCTCGCCCTCACCGTCCTGATGTAGCTGTCACGGCTGGCGGGTCGGTGCGTGGAGTGTCCTGAACCCAAAAGCAGACCTCAAGCAGAATAGGTGCAATTGTCACAGTTCTTTATTGCGCAGCCATAAACAAGGGGAGCGGGAAGGTGCCTTGCACCCAAACAGAAGCGCTGCGCAGGCAGGACCACCGCAGCAGGGAGGTGCGCTGCACCCCGTGGGGGGGTGCGGACGGCGCACGTGCGGACGGTGCACGTGGGAACGCCGCCAGGAGTCCTGCACAGACAAGAGACACACACAACAGACATCACACCCCAGGGAAAACACTATACACCCGTGAAGGACTCACCACACCACAGGGAAGACACACAACACACATGTGGGACTGGGGCCCGGGGACTCTCGGGGATCGCGGACGTCTCGGACTGGGATCCGGGGACTCTCGGGGACCGCGGACATCCGACGACTCGGGCTTCTCGGATTGGGACCCGACGACTCGGGCTTCTCGGACCCGACTCTCTCTCTGGCTTCTCGGACTGGAACCCGCCCCGGGGAGGACACTCACTCCCCGGGGAGGACAAACACAGACTTGCAGCAGACAGCAGGAGACTAACAATCCTCTGGCACTGGACCCTCCTCACTGCAGGGCTTAAGAGCTCGGAGCAATCAATTGCCTGATTGCCTGCAGGAGTGTCCGTGAGGATCCTGTGCCGGAGCGAGGTGTGAATCGTCACAGTAGCTGCGCTGAAGCAAAGGGGAAACATATCCGCTGAGTCCATAAATAAGATTTTAAGGCCGGAGTCACACAGACAAAAATAAAAACATTTTAACAGGATACAGAGAAGAACAAAAATTCTTCAATAGCACATTATAATTTTTCCATAACACCAGTTGTATCATACGGATATTCAAATGATATAATTTTATATTATATGGCACAATGCCACATAATTCATTGACTTGATAATGAAATTGAACAGTGGTTTGGATGCAAAGTTAAACATCTTATCTGTTCCATCATCCAGTATTGTTTTTAACAATCAAAACCTACCTGATTTCTTCCGTTCCTGAACGTGACAGACATGTTGATGAATTGGCTATCATTTCCTGTAAAACAGGTGGTGCTCCCGAGGTATCTGATACAGATCAGATTACAGTTTTAATAACATAATTATTAACTATAATGATCATTATTAATCATTATCGATAGCCAAACTGCCAAAACCCAACAGAATTGGTGCCCCGTGCCAAATTCACTACATAAATGATACCTAGTAATCCTTATGAGGTACGAAATCCCTACACTAACTTCCAGCTGATTATTCAGTCAACGCTCCATCACCCAATCAATAGAAGCCCTGGAGGCTCTAAATGAAGATCTTAAAAAAGAGAACAGGGATGGTGGCCCAGCCGCCAGAGCCAGCCAAGATGGACGGTACCAAATGCTCATAAGAAGCCGACATGATAACCAGCTTCAAGGAAGAAATCGAGCGGCTCTCGGACGAGCTTCAAGCTAAGTCCAAGCTCCTGAACTCATGTCTGGAAGTGGCCCATAATCAGTCACTCAAGATCGCATCGCTGCAATCGGCTCTCCACGACACAATAAAGTGGGACCCCACATCTCCCCTGCGGCCGGGCAGCAACTCAACACCTGGCTGTGAGTCCACCTGGTCGGAGGTTGTGATCTGAGGAAAACAAAGAACCCCAAGTGATCGTGTCCGTACACCCCTGCTCGACCTCTCCAACCGCTACGAGGCCCTCTCCCAGGAGAAACACTGTTCCAGCTCTGAGTTCCACCTCCACCACGAGACGGAGACTGCATCACTGCTCACCCCTTCGGGTTCACACCACGGTGAGCCCGCCTCACTGCTCACCAGCTCCGGTTCTCACCGCGGCGAGTCTGGCCCACTGCGCCTCAGCTCCAGGCCTCACCGTTCCTCAGCTCCAGTTCTCACCATGGCGAGCCCGCCTCACCGCTCACCAGCTCCAGTCCCCAACACCACCAGATGCCCTCGTCCTCTATTTAGCCTGACGACGCTCATCGTCGACTACGGCATCACCAGGAACATTCGTTTCTACAACACCACCCCCCAATGCTTCCCTGGAGCCACTGTCACCACTATTCTGGGGAAACTACCGGAGCTGCTGCACTCTGCACCGTCATCCGTTCACCGGGTGATAGTCCACGTCGGCACCAATGATGCCACTTGGCCGAGCAGCTCAGAGAAGACCCTTCTCTCACCTGGAAGACCGTGGGAAGTCGGTTTTTATCAGCGGGCCCATTCCGACATACTTCCACGGCAATGAGTGATTCTCCAGGCTTTTTGGTCTAAACTCTTGGCTCCGGGACTCCTGCTCAGCGCTCAAGCTGAATTTTATAGACAATTTTAACCTGTTCTGGAATCGCTCTGTGTTTTATCGACATGATGGACTCCATCCGAGTAAAGTGGGCAACTCCGTTTTAACAGGTAACATCCACAACGCCGTCCTATCAACCACAGGTGACTGACTCCCTGCAGGCCACGCCCATTCCCTCCACTCCTCCCCCCTCCTCACAGAAACTCAGGACACCATCCAGCCCATTCCCACAGTCACCACCAGGAGACCCTTCAAATCCAGGACTTTTACCAGACCACAAACTCTCATTCCTTTTAAACGTCACACTGAACACACACCCAGCACCAACATTAAAATGGCTGTTTTAATTGTCCGCTCTCTTTTAAACAAAACGTTTATCATTAATGACTTGATTTTAGATAACAACTTAAAGGTATACAGGAGGATTTTCAGGAATTTTAGGAAAGAACCGCCCTCTCCACCGTTTGAAAAAAATGCGCATGCGCAACGCTGTACCTGCTCCCGAGACGGAACGGCTACTAAAACGCGTGCGAGAGACGTGCACGAGCCCAGTTCTCCTCGTGCACGCTCTGTTTACATAGTCATAAATCGGCATCGCTCACATAAGCTCACTTTACAAGAAGATTTGCACCAGAGGGGGTGAAACTGTGTAAAAATGTCCGAGAATAATGCGTGGGGTCGGCCACCGGCATGATGAGAACCGTGTGGAGTGAGCTGCACGCAGGGACGAGCACGTACGACGGGCTTACGTCATATATCACCAGAATGATTGACAATTGGGAGGACCAGTTATTTTGATGATCCACCAGGAAGAAGAAAATCCTCTACTATACCTTTAAACTGCCTCCTACTCACTGAGACATGGCTTGGCACTGATGCACCAGTTGTTCTTACCAAGGCCTCCCCACCAAATTAAAATGTTTTATTCTCTATCAGGGATGGAAAGAGAGGAAGAACTGCATCCATCACCAAAGATAAACTTTGCACAACTAAAATGGCGTGTAACAGCTTCACCTCATTTGAATATCACACTTTTGTTTATTGCAGTCCCCCCATACACTCTTTAATTATATACAGACCACCCTATCATTGTAGCATTTTTATTCCCGAATTTTTAACAATTATCCACACTAAATTTGAACGAATTTTAATCACTGGTGATTTTAACATACACATGGATAGCCACTCGGACTCATTGTCCAGAGAATTTTTAACTCTCCTCAAATGTCTGGATTTTAAACAACACGTCACACAGCCGACTCACAACAGAGGTCACACCCTGACCTGGTCATTTCTTATGGCCTGACCATTGGTGTGACCTCTGTTGTTGACCTGCTGTGTCCGACCACTTTTGTGTGTTTTTTAATGTCACCAGTTTTAACCAGCAGGAGGCCCCGGTCAGAACGGGGAGGAAACGCTACATAACTTCTGTGGTGGCTGAACATTTTATTGAAATTTTACAGAATATCCCTGCTGAGGTTTTACCCGTTTGATGTGATCTTATTGTTGACAATTTTAACAGTAAACTAAAGTCAACTCTCGGCCTGGTGGCTCCAATTATCACAAGAAACATTAATAAATCCAAACCACCAGCACCATGGAAAAACAAGGAAACTGATCAACACAAAAGAAACTGCAGGATTGCCGAGCGGAGGTGCAGGAAATCAAAACTCACTGTTCACTACCAAATTTTCCGGGACCACCTCAAAACATACAATAGAAGTCAAACAGTCAAGATTTTCATACTTCTCAAAACTCAGAGACAACAAAAATAACCCCAAATTCTTCTTCTCCACCTTGGACTTTTTAACAAACGCCAATTGTAATAAAAGCTCTGTACCCTCTCCTTCCTTTTGTGAGGATTATGCCTTTCATCTCAGAAGAAAAATAAATGACATCTGATCCAGTCTTTTACCTTGACAAACTACTTTTTAACTCACCTGGACTGGTGTCTTCACCAGAAGAGTCACTGAACAGTTTTGCCCTGGTTGATGCAGGAACACTTGGTTGAATTTCCCCCCCAGTCTAGACCCCAAGGTTCTTAATAACTATCGTCCTGTATACAACTTACCATTTTTAAGCACAATTCTAGAAAAACATTTTTAATCAATTAAATAATTTACTTACCAATAAAATTTTAGAGAAGCATCAGTCTGGTTTTAGGAAGAACCACAGCACAGAGACGCCCTTTTAAAGATTTTAAATGACATCAGATGCAATCAAGACTCCCAACAGCTCACAGTTTTGATATTATTGGATCTTAGCGCTGCTTTTGACACCGTTGATCATGATTTTACTAGATAGACTTAGGAATCTGGCCAGTGTCTCTGGTAATGTTTTTAAGTGGTTCACTTCTTATCTCACAGATCAAGGCTTCTTTGTAAGTTTGGATACACGTTCCTCAGGAACCCACGAAATCAGCTATGGGGTTGATTTTAGGCCCAATCCTTTTTAATCTATGCATGCTGCCACGGGGCAGGAGACATGGCATCAGCTTCCATAGCTATGCTCATGACACACAGCTGTATGTGGCCGTGTCTCCTGATGACACAAGGCCGATTGATGCCCTTCTTAACTTATTCTAGAGATTAACTCATGGATGGCAGCAAACTTCAGTTATAGGTCCTGAACGCCAGAGAGAGAAACTTTTACCAAAACTGCTAGAATTTAATCAATCTTCATCTCTAAAGAACCTGGGTGTAACTTTTGACTCTGACCTTGTTTTTATTCCACACATCAAAAATGTCACAAAGACTGGTTTTTATCAACTGAAGAACATCACCAGACTCCGCCCACTTCTCGCTCAGGCAAGTGCGGAGATGCTAATGCATGCTTTTATGTCCTGTCGGATTGACTATTGCAACGCCCTGCTCTCTGGTCTCCCCAAGAAAACGTTGTCACTACGACTTTTTCAAAACTCTGCTGCACGAGGGCCAGAGGGCGGGCCCACATCATGCCTATTCTAAAATCACTGCATTGGCTCCCCGTTTGCTTCAGGATTGATTTTAAGGTTCTTTTATTAGTTTTTAAGTGTCTTAATGGTTTTTCACAATCCTATTTATCTGACCTGCTTTTATCATATCGACCCTCTCGGGCCCTGAGGTCCTCCGGCACCGGCCTTTTAATTGTCCCTCAAACGAGGACCAAGACTCACGGGGAGGCTGCATTCAGCTCCTACGGCCCCCGTTTGTGGAACAGCCTGCCGGAGAACCTCAGGGCTGCAGAGTCCGTTGAGGTGAAAGGGTTAAAAACTCACCTTTTTAACCAGGCTTTTAACTGATTTTTTATATATGTGTATGTTTTTATATATTCATGTACATATGCAGATATGTATTTTATCAATTTATATATATACTTTAGACATTATCTAATTTTCTACATATATTAGGTTCTTAACTGAATTTTTATCTCCAGTTGTTCGTCTTAGGGGTGGCCAGGTTCCCCGCTGGTGGTGCTGTCCCGTGGGCTTCCCTGCCCCGGGCACCTAGCTGGTCCCCCATGTATGTGGTGGGATTGGCTGGTCTGTGTCCGCTTTCGGGGCCCGCTGCCCCAGGGAGGGGACGTCCAGCTCCCGAGGAAGGGGACCAACACAAAATGAGTGAGTTTAGCAAACCTTGAGTGTGGATTAACAATGAAGTTTATTAAAACAGTGAGTAAATACCAGGCCTTCCAGGAATGTTCCCGGGTTCTCGGAGCAGGTCACCACGAATGGATCTTGCGTCTCTGAACCGTACGTATACGAGCAGAGAATGGCCCAAGAGCCCCGGACTGCTGCAGGGCTGTCTGTTTTACCTCTCCTCCTGGGATCTGCCCTTCGCTTCGTCACAAGTGGCATGACCTAATCCTGTTGCTGGGCAAGTTTTCACTTCTCTCTATTGTGCTTGTATCTTTCCATGCCATATAAAAGTGACTTATTTGTATCTAACGTCCGTGTCCTTGCGTGCATGTGGTTTCTCACTCCCTACTCCGAGGCGAGTAGAATTTTCCTGTCACGGGGCCTCGGCACATTGTCGGTTAATTTTAACATCTGCCCGGCTGAGGGGGGATGTGTGGGGCAGCGCCCCCTGTGGTTAGAAGTTGTGTGTGAACGGCCCAAAATGCGGCCCTTTCCTACATCCTCGGTGCCCTTCCATGTCTTCATATCACTAGGCATGTTCATTTACGTGTTTGTCTGCATGCGAGTGTGTTCATTTGCTTTTTAATTATCTATTTTATCTTTGCACTGTTTTTAAATCTTGTTAAAGCACTTTGTATTACTTTGTTGTATCAAAAGTGCTATATAAATAAAGTTGATTGGTTGATTGAAATATATGTAAATGATGTCAATGCAGCATTTAACTCTTTCATAGAAAAGGTAATAGAGTTGTATTAAAACCCAAAAAATTCCAGAGGAAATTTTTTTGGCTGCCTCCTGCTGCCGACACACACTATATTCTGCATGGATGGTGAGGGTGGTGTTTAGATTAAGCAAAGCAAACCACTTTCAGCTAGGGTTGGTCCTGTAACCCTGACCCAAGGTTGGGGTCAAAAGTGGACGGGATCGGGCTAATTAGCTAGTGATCTGTAACCCGAGCACCCCCCTTAGGCCACCCTCCAAATGTCAGTTCAATTGAACAAACTTTGTTAGCATGATAACCAGCATGATAAGCTAGTACCGGCTATCTGCATGAACATCACACAGGTTACTCCCCAGGTGTCCTTGACCTGGAATCTGGTCTTATCTCACGTGTTAATCTGCTAAGCTAACGAGCCTAGCATTAAAAAGTGTGTGTGTGTGTGTGTGCGTGTGTGTGTGTGTGTGTGTGTGTGTGTGTGTGTACACTGCCTGGTAAACCATGACATCACAGGTCCAAGTTTTCATTGTGAAATACCAGAAGTAATGGAAAGTTATTATGAAAGGGAGCAGTGTGTGTAGCCAGTCAGTTTAGGTGCAGCTGTGTCTGTTGCCATGGAGACGGTGCTCCTGACACCGACTCAGCACCTGTCACTGAGTAGCAGAAGCTGTCTCACAAACGGGAAGAAAATGTGATGCGCACCTCCTGAACTTCTAGTTATAGTTCGAGAACCATTATACCTGGTTTAAAAATATTTTCACCGTGAGCACCAGAAGTTGAAGGACTCGTAAAGCTGTGCTTCTCATGTTTTAACGATGTTCAGTCTGCCCATGACGAGTTGAGAAAAATGTCTCAACTTTTGGGTTTCAGTGAGAAAATGTCTCCCCAAAATACATTGGAGTCAATGGGAGGAAATCGGGCACTTAATACCTATCAAGAATTCTTTTAGAGAACTGTTTATTTCCCAGACAAAAGTGGTCTCTTGTCAGAAGCACAGGGCCTCCAACTACATTTTGATTTGATGAGGAAGAGGAAAAAATGTGGCCCCACATTAACATTGTACTTTTATATCAAGGTGGGGTCCACAAAATATCGTCCTGTTGGCAGTAACTGGCCCGTGGGCCGCGACTTTGAGACCCCTGCTCTAACAATTCCAAAGCACAACCATGTTAAACTCCAGAAACAGCTGAAAACTTTATCAAACCTAAAGGCTCACAGATTAACATTAGTCGAAGAGGGGGGAAATATGTTTTCACTTCTGAATAGAGAAGAGCCGCGACGGTTTAAAAGTGAAATCAAGTCTCCAGCTGAAAGCATGGCGACGTCACCTGGCATCATACATAAGAGTGAATCTTCATTTCTGCTCCTTTCGTTCAAAATGTGAAGTGGAAGTTTTGCTACAGAGATTGTTTATTTTTTATTTTATTTCATGTTTGAATGAAAAATAAAAACTTCTGTCTAGCAGGTAATGAAGCTGTCAGATTGCTGAATTTGCACAATTTAAAAATCCTCCATGTGGCTTTGTTTCTTTACTGAGAGGTTGCTGCTTGTTGATGGTCATACGATCCAATTTGACATCAAGTGGTATTGGGTGTGTTTGATTTGAAACACTCTTATGAGTATGAGTCCCTTTGTAGTGCATCTGACTGATGCACGGTACCCGTATCTGGTAAATGGATTGTACTTATAAAACACTTTTTTAGCCGCTTCGACAATCCCAAAGGGCTTTCTATTGATACTCTCACTCACCCCTTCACACACTGTTGGGGGCAGTGGTGCAGTGATCCCTGGAGAAGTGGGTACACCTCGAGTTTTGGCTTCTTTCAAAGCAGTTTAGAAACTGTAGTATGCAAGAGTACTCTATTGAGTGAAAGTCCCTCCATGGTGTTTTCTCATTGTCGCATAATTTCAATATAATTTAATGGTTAGCAATGTTTGCCTCGCCATGACTCGCCTTTCTCTGCCTCTGATTTGCTCGTCAGCCTTCGTGCTCCAAGCTAAACTGTCATGGACCAATCAAATGAGTGAATGCAACAAATACTAGCCAATTAGAGCAGAGGGGCTCATGGCTTCATCATCCGAGGCAGAAAAATACTGCCAAGTGGTGCATGGTGGGGGATGTGGAGGTGGGTGCATGCAATGCTGACTGAACAATAAGCAGGTAGTTGCCAGATAACAGCACATACCCTTGACTACACCACTGATTGGGAGCCATGTGGGGCTCAGTGTATTGATCAGGGACAGACAGACAACAGGAGATTAAGGATCGAACCTTCAGCTGCAGGACACGTGTTCTGGCATTGATGCCTCTTTACTGACTTGTGTGAATAGTTTATATCAAAATCTGCAGGCATTAAAGCCATTATAGGTGAGCTGTCGAAACAAATGTCAAAATGGCAGCGAATCCCTGTGCAAAACAATTTGTACTTCATTACTCCTCATCTCTGCTAAATACATATGTGAACATATCGAGTGTAGTTGAGGCTGGCAAGCTGAATCCAAGGAGGCCCAGCAAACACATGCAGGGCAAGCCTCACACTTTTAAACCTTTTTAAGTGCTTTGTAAAGAGTCCCTCCCCACGTTCATGTCAGAAATAATGATTAATGTGCTCCAGCGATTCAGGAACATGGCAGAATGAAAGTTTCTCCTTTCCCCAAACACACCTGAGCCATTAATAAATCTCAGTGCCTCTGACACGCTCTACAGTCATATAAACATCCACTGGCGCGGCGTTCTTGTTCTCGCTGCTTTTATCACACCATTTTAATCACTCTGTGGTTTTATCACCGCGCAAATAGACTGAGCAGGAGTTGGACGAGGGGAGCACAACGAGCCGGTGAATGCAGCGGCGGACGCTAACGGGGCTCTCAGAGAGACCTTTAAATCTGAGGAAAAATACATGACTTCATCCATAAAATCATACCTCACTCCGCTCAGCCGCAGCCATTAGCGGTAATTCGGCTCTCAGCTTCCCATCACAGCACAGACTAACTGCACCTCCTGCCCCAGAGCTCACAACTAAAACAAACACTCTGGGAAAAAAAAGAAAGAAAAGAGAGGAGGCCTGAGAGCGGTGTGGCTGTCAGTCGGAGTATTTTGCATGATGTATGAGGCTGGGATGAGCGCGCACCTCGCTGTGACTGTAAATAATTAAGGGGGGGAATGAAAGCTTCAAACGTTGTCTTTGCAGAGGTAGCGTGACTCACCGGTTAATCAATGCTAACAGGGAGTGTCAGGGGACCAAACAGATCAATTCCCCTGATGTGGGGGAAGGAAGGCAGCTTCAGCGGTGATGCTGGGAGAGACTGACAGGCAGCTGAGGGACAAAACGACAGACGGGTGGAAACGCTCAGGATGATGCAAACGTGGAGACTGAAAGTCCCCATACGACAATATCTAAATAATACAATAAACACAGATAAAAGGGAGGAGGGTGGGATGCTTCACTGCAGTATCTGGATGTCACAGATCCAAAGCTTAGTTGTTGTTGTTTTTTTCCACAAGTGGGCTTGACAAGCAGAGCTCCCACAACGTTCTGCAGGGACTCTCCGTCTCGTCAGCTCTGAGCTCAGTGAGACCAGTTGCAGTTCTTCAGCAGGACAACGAGCCACAGACACCTCCGGGGTTCAACCAGAAGTGATACGCCCAGTTTCACAGCAGCCTGTGTGGAGCAGCTTCACGCAGGGCCAAGGAGAAACTTCAAGAGAAACTGCTCTGGTGGAAACGTCTGCGATTACCAATGTGCTCATTTAACTTTAGTTTAAAAAAGGTATCTTATAAAGGGACCACATACAGACTCTATAGATGTCTTCTTCTCCGCTATTTTTGGACATATTAAACTAAATATATGCATTATATGTGTATGTTAAAAGAATGTGTCTAAATAGGTGTGTGCACATTGTAACTAGATTTATTTGTGTTTAATATATAATGATTTTATTAAAAGGGATATATGGTTGTGTGTATAGGATAGATAGATAGATAGATAGACATTAGTGTAAATACTATTTTCTTTTATGTCTGTGTATATATGTTGTCTGAAATGAATTAATTAAATAAACAGATTTCAAAATGAATGACAACCATCTTTCACTGACATTCAATAATAATAATAAAGGTTTTTAGAATTGTTTCATTTTTTTCCCCATTATAGTAACAAGTATTTAGAAATTAGTTTTGGCCATTTGTGTAAAACGTGTAGTCCGTCAAGTCTTTAATAAATGCATTTATATCTTCCTGCTGTGTTGAATGATACGTTAATTGTTTTGTATGTGGTGGTGCAGATTGTTTTTTCTCTATATGTCAGGACTTATTTATATTCCTTATTTCTCCCTGTCAATTCCCTCTATATTCTACTGTCAATCAAGCACCACCACTGCTGGCATCTGCTTTTCGTATGTTCATCAAAGTCATTTCATCCCATTCTTTTTCCCACCGAGGCCGACCTTCGTGTAGGTGGAGACACAAAAACATCCACTGCACATGGAGGGAGCATTGTCTGTAAGTGTGCATCCAATCAGACTCCTTTGTATCGCACGCCCACTTCCCACCGCCTGGTGTGGAGCCATCTTTAATGTGGCGGAGCTTCCATGTGAACATGCAAAAACAAAAAACCAGGGAGGGAGGGAGGGAATTGGATGGGGGCCCACGTACAGCTGCTGCATCAATCACCCACCTGAAACCAGCCGAGGCTGTTTTTGGGACGACTTGAAAGAGAAGAGCCGAACAGCGCTCCGGGTGACGATCTCATGGAGCCTGTTGAGAGAAGGAAGACTTTCAAACATCTCCTGTGCTTGTTTTCTCACTACAGATCTCTTTCTTCTGCTGGTAGATTCAGGAGTGTAGCCGCAGTTATAGTGGTTGAAGAGCTATGGTGCCATACCAACCTTTTACACACTTGTCAGAGTGTATGGTGAGCATTCTGACTCAGATAATAACTTTATTTAGCCGGGATTATATGTGGACTGCGAGTCGACACACAGCAGAAGATGTCTTGTTGACCCTGCTCTCCATGCTACCATTGTGAGAATAATTTATAACTGTGGGCTGTTTAATTAAAGAACTAACTTCACATGATTGTGAGTACAGCTCTCTTGGCACACAGATCCTGCAAGTTTTTAATCAACACCGAGGAAACCCGAACAATCGCTGGAAGCAACAAACTCAACTTCGAGAATCTTCATGAGATTATTGCTTGTGGATGTCATCAGTTTGACCAGTTACAGACGATATAAATAAAGTTGCATATTTACAGATATTTCAATCTGCTGTGGCAGAGGAAAGTGAAGGGAGCAAAAGGTAAACGTGTAGGAAAGATGGCTCAGGTACCTGAGTGAGTTCACAGAAAATCACTGAACTTGCGATATGGAAAGAGAGCTCAGTTCACTGCTCAGAGAAAAGTTGTTTTGCTGTGGTCTTCTTTGGTTATTTCAGTCAAAAAGTCAACGCTGCAGCCTTGAGGTCCACACGATACCACATGACCTCTTGAGGAAGCTCGTAATGCCATTTATTCAGGTATTTGAGATTCATGATTATATATTATGAGTCCATGAGTTTCTTTCTTATTTTCAAATTTGTGGGCCATATAGTGGTGCAATGGTCAGCATTCTTTACTATGGACCTTCGACATAGAGATTTTATGCTCAGAGCCTTTCCATATGGAGTCTGCATGTTCTAACCATCTCATACACTCAACACAGACACCAGGTGGCTGAACTCCAAATCACTGGTTCCCAATTTTATGATTACCAATAAAACTGGGTCAAGCTGCCACACACCTGGTCAAAAGGTCTGACCCACTGTCGCACACACGCACGCACGCACGCACACACGCACACACACACACACACACACACACACACACTGTGGTGTCTTGAACTATGAACTATCAGTGTGACCATTTACCTTCAGGTCGGGCTGGCGATGGTCACAACAACTATTACAATGATCTTGTGACACAATGACTTGTGTTATTCTTATTATTATTAAAGAATGTTTGACACCTCTGCTCTAAGAATCTATTCTGAGCTCTTTTTGATCCCCAATTTGTCAAAATATAACAGAACAACAAAAGTGTGACACTTCAAACCAGTGGGATGTTTCTTCAGTCTGCTGTTGAAAATGTCTCAATATTTTTCTTGAAATGTACAATTGTCATTTTAACAATCAGCAGGTCACGCCTTGGAGGACCCGACAGCAGGTGTCTCAAGCCTCTGAAGTATTGCGTCCCACCATCTTGCTGCTTGATTCCACTTTCAAGGTATTTTTCATAAAAATTCATGGAATCATTGAATATACCTGGGTGGTGTGTTGAATTCCTGAAGCACTTTTCCGGGATAGATTGTATCTGTGCATGATGTCGACTCCACCACTGCTCAGATTCCTCTTATATTCTTCTGCTCTCTGGGATTAACTCCAAAACAAAGGGGTCTTTGTCTTTAACCCCCTCCAACATTTTCCTTGAATTTTTATCTTCACACTCCAACCAAATGATGCCGCCACCATCCATTTTGGCGCCGACATCCCTCCTTTGGGCCGTGAGAAACATCTTCTCAGCGGATCACTGGAGGGCCGATGAGCTCGACTCCTAATTCCTCCGACAGCGGCGTCGCTGTGATACCTCTAAGAGGCGAATCCCCGTCTCTGTTCTCAAACCCGACAATCTCCACGGCACCCCACGCCTGACTCGCATTCCATCTGAGAGTTTAAAACCGAGCCGGAGAGAAAGAAGGGAGAGAGAATCAGAGGCGTGTGGTATTTGTTTGACAGGTACATGTCTCTATAGGCCAGTGCCTTTCCAATTTAAGAGGCCCTTAAGCTGGGAGCAGCAGCTTAACATTATTCTCTGTGAAGACAGAAAAAAAATCATGCTCTTTCTTCCCCCCTTCCTCTCTCCTCACTGCTTTCAGAACGAGGCCCGGCCGACCCTTCAAGGACGCTTTGCTGCAAGTGTTTCATCATTTGGTTGAATTTTAATTATTTTCCAGGCCTGTTAAGTCCCGCAGCAGCTGCGTGGAGCATTCGCTGTGAAGGAAAAGGAAGCGAAGTGACAAAAGGTATGAAAGGAAGACCAGGGGGATGGCGGCGGATGACAAAATATTTCATTAGCCTCTGAAATGTTGGCTCACGCAAACGTCCGGGACTCACTGGCCTTCGTCAGGCAGCGGCATGTGACGGAAGACCTCAGCTCAGCTCTCATTTGCAGGACAAATTGTTGGATAATTACAAACTCCCAGCTGTTAATAAGGGACGTCTACTTGTGTTTAGTTTAATTAACTCACAATCGTACTTATTTTCCGGGACTGTTGACCTTTAGGTGTTCGGACTGGATCTGTCTCTATTCACCATCTGACAGTTCATTACTCTGAGATTCATCTGGACACTAAAATGTTCTTCACATTTTTTTCTATAGTCATCGTGGATAAAGGTACCTGCGATTTGTTGGTTTTCACGCTTGTTCTCTCTTCACACCCATTCCAGTTTTGTCCAAGTGCTGTATTTAACACTCATGGGTCGAAACTGCCAGTAGCAGTGGAAATCTGGAGGTATGAGTCAATTTTATTTTTTTCCCAGTTTTTGTCAAATCATGGTTATGAAAAAAATATAATTGCAAATTGTGGTGGAAGTTCTGTGTGTGTGTGTGTGTGTGTAGGTGTAACCAGCCTTCACTGTCTCAGCTGGGATCAGCTCCAGCCTCTAATAGGTGAGATAGATGAGGCGTGACCATAGATAGATAGATAGATAGATAGATAGATAGATAGATAGATAGATAGATAGATAGATAGATAGATAGATAGATAGATAGATAGATAGATAGATAGATAGATAGATAGATAGATAGATAGATAGATAGACAGATAGATAGATAGATAGATAGATAGATAGATAGACAGATAGATAGATAGATAGATAGATAGATAGATAGATAGATAGATAGATAGATAGATAGATAGATAGATAGATAGATAGATAGATAGATAGATAGATAGATAGATAGATAGATAGATAGATAGATAGATAGATAGATAGATAGATAGATAGATAGATATGAGGTTCAGGTGTGTGACTGAGACCAAGTAACTCACTCAAGGAAATTGTAAACATTTGTGATTGCTTCAAGTTATTTGAAAACATTCTGATACATTCCTTTTTCTCAAACCAGACTTGGGCTGTAATAGACTCGCACTGGAGTGTGTGTGGGGTCAGTTAGTTTCTGATTTATGTTGTGTACCTTGGATGAAAACTCTGGTTCTTGTTGTAGTTTTCTAATTTGTGATATAAAATCTCACCTTTACTGTGTCCAGACAAGGTGTAGCCTCGCTGTGTAAATGTTGTGTTGGTTGAAAAGAGGTCAGATCTGCACTTCGACGGTGGGCACTCCAACAAGCTGCAGGGTTTTTCTGATGCACTGCCAGCTATTGGCAGGCTGACCGCAGGCAACGCTGAATAGTATGTGTTGGCCTGTGAGTCCATCCACAATCTTTTTTTTTAACTCAGACTTTCATCATCCAGATGTGTGTGTGTGTGTGTGTGTGTGTGTGTGTGTGTGTGTGTGTGTGTGTGTGTGTGTGTGTGTGTGTGTGTGTGTGTGTGTGTGTGTGTGTGTGTGTGTGTGTGTGTGTGTGTGTGTGTGTGTGTGTTTTAATTACTGGCTTGGACCCTGAACCTGTTTACATGCTCATGTTAGAGGACATGTTATTGCTATGAGGGAGTAAAGAAAAACATCCCCAGAAGGTGAAACTATTGATTTCTATGTGTGAACATATGAGGTCAGACTGAGATTAGGGTTAAAGTTACAGTTTGACCAGTGGTCAATGCAATGTACCATGAAAGAATGCAAACCCACCACCGCTGACGGTACTGACGTGATACATCAGGAGGCTGTTTGCAGCAGTATAATCACAAACCCCATCCAGCCGTGACATCACCACTGAGAGCTTCTACAATAAGAAGACAATCAGTGACTGATTGAGACACTCTGACCCACAATTGACACTGTGACCCAGTCATCGTCAAACTGGTGCAGGTCCAGTGTTTATCACATGCATACAACAATGGCGGCTGCTGTCATCATGGTGCGCGGTTGGTTCGATGGGAGCAGTTGTTGGTTCACTGTCTTGCTCAAGGACACTTCATGGAAAGAAAACGGGGAATCAAATCTGAAACCTTCCTATTGAGAGACAACCCACTCGACCAACTGAGCCCTGTGGATGTCAAAGGCTCATTTATGCAGTTGAGGAGTAAATGCTGGCCTGTCGATCAGTGAAATTATTGTGGGCGGGTCAATCTCAATATTGATGATATCAATACCGACATTGGTCTCAATCTCAAATGATACCAGTGCAATAAGTTTGATACTTATTTTGATTTTCTCTTCTGTTTCTCCTGCATTACATGTCGAGCATACCGCTTTAATTAACAAGTGCATTGTGGGAAGTGGAGTCAGAGCATGTTTTGATTTTGGGAAGCGTAGTTTTTGTTGTCCCGCTGTGCTCCGGTGCTAAACCACAGGTGTGTGTGAAATGACTGTGTTAGTCTGGCGCGCGATATGAACGGGAATAAACAGCCACAATTGTCCACCACTAGTGTTTTTCCTTCTCCCTCCATCACCTCCACATCAGAATAAGACAGACAGCTTTTCTTACCAGCAGAAAGCCGCAAGTGAGTGAAACTGTAATAATCCAGGCTCCCCAGGCTTCTGCAGTTGGAATGATCACCTGGAAGAAGGTGACACCTGTATGCTGCTCCACCCTGAACACTACCTGAAATAGTTTTTTCTAATTTGTGCTGGAGTGAAAAGAAAAATCCTGAGACATTACAATGTATGAATGACAATTGCCTCTCATAATAAAAAAAAATGTGTTCAAAGTATTTATTTGTTTACCTATAAACTTTCCCAAATTCTGTTCAAGGTTGAACTAATTAACGAACCAAAAGAAAAATCTTGAAAACACTTCAAGGTCATGAAAATGTATCCAGATTCACTACTTTGATGCTGCATCAACCTTGAATATTAAAAAGTATTGGTCATACTGACCCTGTGCTTACTTGGAATTGTATCAATAACATGACTACAGTGAAACACTGGAGCCGATGTTCTGCTCCCACAATCTATGTGTGTGTTCCACTGACATGTAGCGCCAATGTTGGAATTATTTACAAACCATTTGGTGAAAACAGTCTTCAATGATGGACATTTTCTGCATGAGAAAGCAGATATTCTAGTCCTATTTTGGACTGGAGTTGGTTACTGTAGGAGCCTGGTTTTTGATCTCGTCCTGTGGATTGTCCAGTAGATCCATGCAATGATTAACCCTGCAACCTTTCAGCCTTGAAAGCTCTCCGGCCAACATCTTAGTGCCTTCACACCTTTAGAATGATCCACTGGAGTTCTTGCTTCAACAGAGCGAACATGGACCTACACAGTATTCGGCATGTGAATACATTGTTTTGGCTGATCGGTTTAAATACATCCATCCTTCATTGAGTTCAGGGTCTTGGAGAGCTGGAGCCAATCTGAGCTAAAAACATACAAAAGCTTTGAAAGAAATTGCACCGATTGTTGATGCATTCATTTGTTGATGCATTCATGCTTGTTGTCAAATGGGCCTGATGCCGTATTGTTGCTCTAATGGCTTCCTCTACTCGCCATCCGGGTGTGCAGCTCGTCCTCCTCCTTTGAGGCCCTCTCCTCCCATAGCCCCTTTAATTACCACTCTGTATTTGTCATTGGCAATTTATCCACAAACACCCCCCCCCCCCCATTCATACCACATCCACCACTACCTCCAACTTTGAAATTGAAACCCTCAATCCCCCCCCCCCCCCCCCCCCCCCCCCCCCACCCACCCAGGACTCAGCTTAACTCCTTAAAGCCTCCAGAGTTTAATCCTCATGAAATGAGCTGCGAGCTCTGATATCTCCCAGTGGGTGAGCCAATCGAGTGCGTTGCTGGCACCAGCCAGCCTCTCCCATCAGGTGACATCAGCGTCAGCAAGGCCTGCGGCCCACTCTGAGAACCAGACGCTGCTTTGAGTCGCTTTCTCTGCCTCATTAAAAGTCGGGTCACAACGCCGCCGAGCTGGACTCCGGCCATCGTCCCCGCCACGATTAATGGCTACTTAGCCAAGGCAATTGGACATTACAGTACAGGAGAGGAGGTATTAGGACTGCAGTGTACCAGTGTGTTATGTAGCACTATGAGCCTTCCAGATACACTTTACAATTATTTGCTCTGCGAGACGCAAGCTGCGGGGAGGAGAAATCTATCGGTCTTCTCCAGTGTTGAGTAATGCCAAATCAGCATTCTCCACACACCGCCTTATTTCATTTCTTCTTTTTTTTCATTTAAGGTTCCACATATCTATCTATCCATGCTGAGTAGACATCTCAAAATCTCAAAACCAATTTGGCATTATCTCCATCACAGGCGACCCCTTAAATTTGCATCAGTGGAGTGGGTTTGGCAAGCAATTACCCCGATGCAGGACATTGGTAATTTGACGAGAATCTGCTCTGACAAGTCTGGACGTAGCGGAGGAGGCGTCCACCCGGGGGAGGAGGGGAGGAAGAGGGGATGCGGGGAAAGGCAAAGAGCCAGCCTGCAGCTCCACAGGATGAAACATGAGGATTACTGCAGCAGTGAGATTTCAGGGAACGCCGGGTTGGCCCTCAAAACAACCTCCTCAAGACACGGATACATGCAAACATGTCAAAACATACAGTTGGAGGCTGGCTGACGTCACTGGGGGTCCCAGGGTTGGTGGTTCGCTGTCTGCCTCCTCTCGTTGGGTGAGCAGACTCGCAGGCCGATACACATGAGGTAATCATGGCAGTGAAGTGATAATGTGTAGGTGTCTTCTACCTCTTCGAGGCTCCCCTGAGGCTCTGGCAAAGATTGTTTGAATTACTGAATTCATCATATTCACAAGGACACTTGTTTTTTTGTTCTTTTTACCTTTCATGACATAAGATATTAAGTATTTGTTGTACATCATTGAAAAGATGCTCACAGAAGCTTGTACTTGGAGTGTCTTGGATGGCTATGTCAAGGGTTCTAGATGATTTTACAATGAATTCATTGAATTAGGCCAGACATACTGTTGGATATTTTCGCTGCAATAAATACCAACAACACCAGCAGAAAATCAAATAAGGATGAAAGAGACTGGATCTAAAATTCAAAACGCTAGTGATGTTGCAAAAACACACCTGACAATCACCTTAGCCATGTCATATTGCAATGCTACATCTTATTAGAATAATTAAGCTTAATACTAAAGTTTTAATAACTGGAAACAGAAATAAAACAATGGAGGCACTCAAATCCATAGAGATAGTGGAGACAGGCTGGAAAGTTTAAAGTGACACAAACACTTTGTAGGAGTTTTTTGTTTTTTTTTCTTCACGGCAGAGTTGACCTGAACTATTTAAGGTCAACTCCAAAGGACTTCAAACCATTTTTGAAGGTGCACCATTTTGAAAACTATCCACACCGAGGTTTATTGATTTTCATTTTTTTTCATATAGAGGCTGTGAAAATGTTTTTGGAAAGATGCTTTTAATTATTTAAAATGTCATGTTTCACTGCCTCACTATAACATTCCCTGCACTGTTTTATTGGAGTAGCTTGGGAAGATATTTAAAACCCTCTGCACATAACCACAGATCCCGTCCTGAAAAGGCCGCCATGGTGAAATGTTGTGTTATTTGGGTGAAGTGACCCTTTAAATGTAAATGTAATCATGATGGAAGTGTCCTTTTCGAGGCGTTGTGGCAGCTTTACCGTCATCACAGTCCACGTCCATCACAGCAAAATGGCTTTCGGAGAGCTGCTGCTGAGAGGTTTATGGCCGAGCTGAGGACCCCGCTCACCTGCACGAGGACAAGCTGAAGCAGGGGTGGGGGGAGGGGGATGGGGGGGGGGGGGGGGGGGGGGGGGGTGAGACAAAAAATCTTAACGGCATTACAGCGCTGTCAGAGAGAGAGTGAAAAGGCTGTACTTGTAATAGACGTGGGGCTGGTTCGTCCAAGAGTGATCAAATACTGCTCAGATTTCACGCATTTCTGTAAAATCCAGACAATGTCTAAATGTCATTGTGGAATTGAAGATACAAAGCTGTGAAGTTGACATTTATCTTATTTAACTGGAGTGTTTAGCTCGTGTTAAATGCCAGATCATAAAAGTGTACTTTAGATTATTCAGCCAGTCCCGATAGTGCTGGCCAAAGACAAGTGTACTTGACGAGAAGTCACCAAGGCTCCATTTACATGTTAAACATTTTCAACTGGAAACAGAAAGGTTTCAATGGGTTTGGATCTATTTACATGCCAACAGTGGCTAGAGGCTCTGAAACGCAACTTTTTAGAAATGCTGCAAACACCCACGTGTGCTACCGCAATAGTAAATGCTTGCTGGGCAATAACAATAATGTTTTCCTCCAGAGCACACATGTTGAACTCCGGTCCTCGAGGGCCGCAGCCCTGCACGATTTGGATGTGTCCCTACTTCCACACAGCTGATTGCAATGAGCAGCTCGTTATCTGGCTTTGTGCTGAACGTGGTGATGAAGCATCGGGACATTCAGTGGAGGGAGACGTGGAAAACGAGCAGAGCTTCGGCCCTCGAGGATCTGAGTTTAGCACCCCTTCTCCAGAGTGTCATGACTCCATTCCATCTTCTCCTGGGACTTGGTAGCTTTATTTTGACAGTCATCATAACAACAATACAATATTAAAACATATTGTTCTCTGCTTGCATGTGTGTGTGGTTTCATTACAAACACTAACAGCAGCAAAATTAAACCTGCATGGTTTTCTCATGGTTCTGCCATATCCACATAGTTATTAAAATGTTGCCAGGAAAATGCAACGCTTAAGTGAAACAAAATTGATGCGATTCACTCTAAAAGTTGTGTAAACATGGCCTAAGGCATGAATAAAAGTGTGTTACTGTGTTTGCATGCCTTTGCACTGACCCAATACCACAAGAAGCCCCAAGGGCTCATATTCTCCAGCTGCACCTCCTCCTCCTGGTCTGGTCGGTCCAGATACCTCGTATTCAACGTTTCTTCTCCTTGATTTTCCCTCCATTTGAATAATGGATCATAGGAGCTGCATTCAGAATCTGCTGTGTCTGAGTGAGCTGGACTGGCTCCGCCCACACATGACCATCTTGGGAAGAGGAACAAGTACTTCCTCTCGTGGTGCCATGTGTCTAATTGTGGGAGGAGTCAAATGTGAGGAGCCTCTCTTGATTGTGATTGGCTAAACCCCCGATGACACTATATAGAGTTTGATTTCTGATTGGCTGGTTGGAGAAACAAACTTTTTAAAACCTGAAACAAGCCAGGGAGAGAGAGGACACACTTTCTTCACTTCTGGGGCGTCGTTCCAGGTATGGGGACGGGGACAGGGACGGGGACTTATCTGTCTGATCAGGGTCAGTCTACGCCTCTTGGTTGATCTCTGACAGGCAACACTATAAGGAGGGACCACCAGACTTCCCTCGCCCTAGACATTTCTTCCAGCTCTTTTGGTGGGACCCCGAGGCGTTCCCAGGCCAGCCGAGAGACATAGCCGGACCCTCCTCTCCAGTACCCTGGAATAGACTTTCCCGGGGAGGCTGAGGAGTGTGATCCCTCTGTAGTTGGAACACACCCTCCGATCCCCCTTTTTAAAAAGAGGGACCAAAACCCTGGTCTGCCAGTCCAGAGGTACTGTCCCCGCCTGCCACGCGATGTTGCAGAGATGTGTCAGCCACGACAGTCCCTGCACATCCAGAGACTTAAAGAACTCTGGGCGAATCTCATCCACTCCCGGTGCCTTGCCACCGAGGAGCTTCACAACAACCTCGGTGACTTCAGCTTGGGAAATGGACGAGTCCACCTCTGAGAACCCAGCCTCTGCTTCCTCAATGGAAGACGTGGTGGTGGGATTGAGGAGGTCCTCGAAGTATTTCTTCCACCGCCCAACGATATCCCCAGTTGAGGTCAACAGCTCCCCACTTCCACTGTAAACAGTGTTGGTGAAAAACAGCTTCCCCCTCCTGAGACGCTGGATGGTTTTCCAGAATTTCCTCTGGGCCGACTGATAGTCCTCCTCCATGGCCTCCCCAAATTCCTCCCAGACCCGAGTTTTTGCCTCCACCACGGCCAGTGCCACGGTACGCTTGGCCTGTCGGTACCTGTCAGCTGCCTTGGGAGTCCTACGAGCTAACAACGCCCGATAGGACTCCTTCTTCAGCTTGACGGCATCCCTTACTTCCGGTTTCCTCCACCAGGTTTGGGAGTTGCCGCCACGACAGGCACCAGAGACCCTGCGGCCACAGCTCTGAGCAGCAGTTTCGACAATGGAAGTGGAGAACATGGTCCACTCGGACTCAATGTCTCCAACCTTCCCTGGAATCCATGAGAAGCTCTCCCGGAGGTAGGAGTTAAAGACTGCGGCTCTGGACTGGACAGAGGGCTCGGCCAGATGTTCCCAACAGATCATCATGACACGTTTAGGCCTGCCGAGTCTATCCGGCCTCCTCCCAGTCCAGCGCATCCAACTCACCACCAGGTGGTGATCAGTTGACAGCTCTGCCCCTCTCTTTACCCGAGTGTCCAAGAGACATGGCTGGAGATCAGATGACACGACCACAAAGTCTATCATTGACCTCCGGCCTAGGGTGTCCTGGTGCCACATCCACTTATGGACACCCCTGTGCTCAAACATGGTGTTCGTTATGGACAAACTGTGACAATCACAGAAGTCCAATAACAGAACACCGCTCGGGTTCAGATCGGGGAGGCCGTTCCTCCCAATCACCCCCTTCCAAGTCTCTCTGTCATTGCCCACATCGGCGCTGAAGTCCCTGAGTAGCACAATGGAGTCCCCAGGAGTAGCACTATCCAGGACCCCTCCCAGGGACTCCAAGAAGGTTGGGTACTCTGAACTGCTGTTCGGTCCATAGACCGAGACAACAGTCAGAGACCTGTCCCCTACCCGAAGGCGTAGGAACCCGACCCTCTTGTTCACCGGGGTGAACTCCAACACATGGCGGCTGAGCTGTGGGGCAATAAGCAAGCCCACTCCAGCCCGCCGCCTTACACTGCGGGCAACTCCAGAAAAGTGGAGTGTCCAGCCCCTGTCGAGGACCTGGTTTCCAGAGTCCAAGCTGTGAGTGGAGGCGAGCCCGACTATATCTAGACGGTATCGCTCAGCCTCCCTCACAAGCTCGGGCTCCTTCCCCCCCAGCGAGGTCACATTCCATGTCCCAAAAACCAGATTCTGTGTCCAGGGATTGGGTCGTTGAGGCCCCTGCCGTCGACTGCCACCTAATCCACACTGCACCTAACCCCTAAGGTAGCCTCTGTGGGTGGTGGGCTCACAGGAGGAAGAGGAGGAGGGTCCTGCGTCGTCCCTTCGGGCTTGTCTTGGGAGATCCTACTGGGGGGCATAAAGCCCTCTAACATAGAGGGCTCCAACATAGCTCCAAGGATCATTCGAGTACTCAAACTCCCCCACCACGATAAGGAAGCAGTTCAAGGGGGAGAAAATGTGTTACTGCTGTGGCAAAAAAAACAAATGTAGGCCATGGCTTCTTACTGTAGACTTGACATCTCTTCACATTGCGAGCTGATTGTTCAAAGTCAGTATCTTTGGATTTCGGTCAGTGTGGCCTCGGCAGCAATACCTGTTGGATGAACTCAAATGTCAGCTTTCCAGTCTTGGGGTAGTTGAGATGGAGTGCATGAGTCCAAGCAGAATGCACATGGCTTTTGCAGATCTTGAAAATTGTCCATCACAATTTTTCCCTCAATGAGGATTTTCAAGGAGGTTGGACTGAGATACTGGACGATGTGAGCATGGCACCTTGAGCTCAATGAGAAGTATTCCAATGTCAAGGTCACCAAAAGAGTCATAATCAGATTTCTCAATTAAGAATAACAGAAGAGAACAAATATTACATTAGATTTCTCATTTGAAAGAAAAAACTACTTTAATCAATGTGAGTGTCATGGTGAAAAATAGATATTGGTGAGCACAAGAGCTTATTTAAAGCAGCTTTGTAGACGTTTGTGGGGTTGTCCCCAAGGAGGACGGGGCACAAGTTCAATCAGTAACATTGTGCAGAAAAAAAAGCTGCATCAACAAATTATCGGCAAGCTTTTAGTTAATAAAAATTCCTAAAAGGGTAAGTAGGCGACAATAGTAATTTACAGTCTAACCATCCCACCTGGAGTAAGGCTGTTTCCTGGTCAGGGTACCATCTGCTGCCAGTGGCTGTGCTGCTCCTCCCACCTGAGCCTTCAATGCACTTTACAAAATGCTGGTATCATGTGACCGGGCAGGGTTTTAAATTAGTCCCCTCCCCTTTCTTGTGAAAGTAAACATACTGAGTTATCTCTGCTAATCATGATTAGTGCATTGAATTTTTCAGCAAAATAGTACAAACAACTAATGTTTTTAGTAATGATAGCAGGTTTTTACAAAGAATAGCGTTCTATTTCTAATTAAACTCAAAAGTTTAATTAGAAACAAAATCCGGGTTTACAGTGTGCATCCACTACACTGTAAACCCAGATTTTCTTTTACATAATAAATATTAGCTGTTATAACTAATATTTTCATTATTTTGCAAAAGGCAGGGCCATTACTTAACAAAATGTGAATCGTAAACTACTTGAAACAAGTTCTTTCTGTACTAAAGGCTCTGAGCAGAGACACCTCACACTTACATGTTTTTACCGGTTTGGGGAGGGGCTTGACAACCTGTGAGCTCTGAGCTAGTGGTGAGTCGACGCCATGACTCTTGTCTCCTTTGACTGTTGGCTGCTGACCGCATGATGCTTGACTTGTGTGATGAAGTGAGGGAATAAGCGTCAGTCTGGTTGATCAACGTATGGGACACACATTTGTTTCTATTAGAAGTGTAATACTTAAAGTCGCTGCGTAAAATAAAATTTCCGTGCCGCGCTAGCCCACTAACAAGTAGAAGCTAATGCTGAGTTGTTAATTGTCCAGTAATATGTTTAATGTGAGAAAATTAAAAAATGCTTCACCAAAGAGTGGTTGTCACGTCAGCATAAATTGCTTTTCATGCAATTCTTGTTCTGTCATTCTTAATGGTGGTCTGTTGTAGTTCACTCATTTTATTCACCAATGGTAATATTTCTGGTAATCATGTTTGTGTATCTTTAGGATGGTGATGAGCCATTTGGCCAAATGGACGTTGGGATCTGAAGGTGTCTCCTCCTGAATGCCAGATCTTCACCCGCAGAGCCTGAAAATCATCCTTGAGGGTGAAGTTGTTGCGGGCAGACTGACGACCATGGAGAAGCTATGTGTCTCCTTTTTGAGAAAAATGTTTGTAAACCAATTGTTGTGAAGGGTTAAATTATTTTGACATGGCACTTTACTCAGATTTAGTTTTATACTAATGTTTAAAATGTTTAACATTGTGAAATGTAGTTAAACAAAACACTGTTCTTCATGGTTACAGGCAGAAGACTAAGCATTGTACTCTGTAAAATGTTACTATTGCACTAAATGTGTGAAAAAATTATTCTGATGTCATTTTATGTAAAGAACAGTGAGAAATATACAGACTATTATTGTCTAAATGATTATGGTTATAAGTCACATTTAATAATTGGATCTAATAAATATGAGTAATAAATAAAGTACTGAAAAACATGAGTGATGATTGCTGATATGCATGAGTAATGGTTAAGTTCATTACTCGTAAACATTAGTTTTAAGTTCTGGAGCTCTTCAGTAGCACATTTTCTTGGACTTAAGACTTTGTGTAAACAGAGCTTGATTTGTTTAGGTTTTGATTTTGTAAAAACTAGACATCCCAGGGCAATCAGTTACCATGCATGGCTTTAGTAATGATTACTAATTTGGGTTTACAGTGTACCAGGAGAGCAGATGGTGTGGAAAACCCAGCATAAACAGTGAGTGAACTGGCAATAGACAAGTGAGCTTTTACTGATCCTTGGAGAAGAAGACATTTGTCTTCAATTACAAAAACCATGACATGACCTTTGTTTACCTACGGTCTGCTGAATCTGTGATGATGTGACCGATTTCATCACAGCCGACACACCAAGGTGGGAGTCGGGGGAAAATGTCAAATGTTGATGCATTACAGACTTTATCCCTTCAGAACGTCAGCTTAACAGGTCAGTGTGAAAATGGCATGCTTTCGCTCTGTGATGGACTCGTGATCGGTCCAGGGTCAGCCTGCCTTTAGTCTCGTACACCAACGTATGTTGAGGAGACTTGGAATAAAATGACTGTTGAGCCCTGCGTTTTCCCCTTAAAGTCAAACCACAGGTAAGTGTGTTGTGTGCTGTGAGCTAGGAAAAGTGCCAGATTAAGTATTGATTGAGGTTAGATGTATAGATGGACAGAATCCCTTCCATCTCATCTCCACATGGTTTGTTCATTCATGCAGCTTCTTGTGTTGCTTTACATTGTTTCTGTAATGGAAATGTAATGGAGTCATAATCCGTAACATGAATTCCGCAACAAGAAGGAATGTTTCAGTTTTAAGATTGGACAGTGACTACCAGATAAACGATGTCGAATAACAAACATGGAGGGAAACTGCAAGAACGCTGGGGAATCAAAGTGACCCCAAGTTGTTCCAAATTGGTGGTTTGTGAATATGTGTATGGTTGTGTGAGGAAAATGGTGAAATTCACAAGTTAAAAATCACATTTTACTTTTTCTGCAGTGTCAACCTACATTAAATGATCGTATAGATCCCTACGCCCGACCCGAACCAGAGTTTGAATCCCAAGCCACAGTTTCTCTTTCTGTCCTCTCCTTCTATCCCCAACCAGGACAGCAGAAAATATCTACCTCTGAGCCTGGTTCTGCAGTTTTCTTCCTGTTAGGAGGAAGTTTTTACTTTCCACTGGTGATTATGCATGCTCATGAGGAATTGGTTGGTTATTCTTTGTAAAAGTGCCTTGAAAATTCTGTATTGTATTTGGTGCTATAGAAATAAACCTGAATTGAATATAACTGAAGAGTTTTCACCGCTGCAGTATGTTGAGGGGTAGAATCTGGAGGAGCGGTTGCTGCTTGTGGCAGAGCGAGAAAGAAGAGCGGCATTCAGGTCCCAAGGTGGCTGCAGGGCCATGTAGAGAGATTTATTATGAGAGATTTCTAAAGTAGCAGAGACATTAACAAATGACTGAGTCAGATGAGCAGCTGAACTCAAAGCCATGGTTGGAAATGGCTTGTTTAGTTTTCAGAGTGTTCCTCTCCCGTACTCTTGTATCTGTATCCTTCCTTGTCCCGAGTTCCGATGCTCAGACAGGTGGAGAGCCAGATTTCTGCTGATAGTAGGTGCTGGTGTCCTCTCCTCGTCGTTAAGTGCCTCCTCTTTCTCCTCTTCCATTTTCATATTTCCGCGCATGGCTGCCTTGACATTTAGTACGGAGAAATTGACTGTTTTCAGGGACTCTCCAGGGAGCGCTGTATTACTTTGTCCTGTCAGAAAAAGATGTCATGAGAGGAAGGTGATGTCAGGTCTGCTGGGTTGTTTATTGAATTTACGGCGCCATTATTTCACCACTCAGCATGATTGTATTCATATTATACTCCATCCCGCCAAGGTCAGTGGCACACAACTCGCCTTGGTGACCTTGCACTCGGGGGCCCTGGGGGGGGGGGGGTTTAACCAGAGAGACAGGGACCCTTCAGCTTTCAGCTTTGATGGACAGTCAAATAATGCTTGGCGCTCAATGACACACCAATCAGCCGTGTCAGAGCCGGAAGAGCGCGGCGAGCAGCCGCTGCTGCTGCTATCGCAACCGAGGCGCAAACAGCCACTTTAGAGTGTCGGCTCAACTAAGAATGGACACAGCCACCCACAAACCCTCGCTGAGGTCATACAGCCAGGAATTGCAGCATTGATCAGCTGCGTGGATGACAATGGAGTAGGTGGAAGGGGGGTGTTGTCATTGTCTGATCACCAGTCACAGATAAGAAGCTCAATTCAGCAGAGGTGGCGGTGCTTTCAGGGTGAGGTCATGGTTCCTGTTTGACACGTGTGTCTAGCCTTGTTCTGCTTTAGATTAAATGCTGGAGGTGATTTGAACACCAAGCACAATCCTCCAGGTTACACATGAAATTCATGTCAAATGTTATCTCTGGAAAAGATGTATGATCGTCGGGTTTTTACCAATAAACATGAGTGAGGTCATTTAATAATTGCCTATATAGTGTGCTTATAACTTGAACCTCAGGTGAAAATATATCTGGTCCAATCTATGGTTTAAGGGTCTAAGTGGATCACCACTGTGATAAGTTCTGTTACTACATTTTGCACATGGTTCAATCAAAGAGACAGACAAAAAAAATCCAGAGCTAATTTGTTTACAAATCCAAGAAATATCATAAGTTGTAGAATTACTCAAGTGGATTGGATCCTGGTGAGTTTGAGAGTACTATTACTTCAAAGTAGATTTCCAACTCTTGAGCAGAATACCTGTTTTACCTTTGCACACAACTTACCCAGCCCGATTAGCATAATTCAACCAGTTGCACCATGCTAACAGTAATCAAATAAAACATAAAAACTGAACAAATGAATTAATTCATATGACTGATGTCATTAAATTTTAAAGTGAGGTCACCAAAGAATCATTGAGGTAAGGAAAAAGCAACATGTAATCACCCTGATTTGAATTCTGGATATTAGAGCACATCTCTATCGAGTCCAAATTGAGCATTAATTGACACAGAGTGTAAATGCTGATTCCTATTACTCTTATGACTTTCCACTATTAAGTTAAGACAAGTTTACTGCTTAATCAGTCTAAAACGTGCCTTACATGATCCATCCCAATCACCCATGTTGACACTCACAGACCAATGGCTACCATGTGAGGACCAATGGCTACCATGTGAGGACCAATGGCTACCATGTGAGGACCAATGGCTACCATGTGAGGACCAATGGCTACCATGTGAGGTGTTCATAGACTTCTGGGAGCAACAGTTGTCAAGCACAGATGGACTCGGCAAATAGAGAATCAGATTTCCATTGGTGCGTTCGGAACTTATTACTTTATTGAAATTATTTATATATTTGGTGTTTTTTTTCAGAAGAGTTTAGAAAAATATAATATAAAATAGCAGATATCCTAATCACTAACAAAATGAATGCTCCCCTATGTTGATCATCTGTGTAAGAAAGTCCAGGCTGACTTAAAGGTATACAGGAGGATTTTCCCGAATTTTAGGAAAGAACCGCCCTCTCCACACTTTGAAAAAAATGCGCATGCACAACGCTGTACCTGCTCCCGAGACGGAACGCCTACTAAAACGCGTGCGAGAGACGTGCACGAGCCCAGTTCTCCTCGTGCACGCTCTGTTTACAAGTCACAAGTCGGCATCGCTCACATAAGCTCACTTTACAAGAAGATTTGCACCAGAGGGGGTGAAACTGTGTAAAAATGTCGGAGAATAATGCGTGGGGTCGGCCACCGGCATGATGAGAACCGTGTGGAGTGAGCTGCGCGCAGGGACGAGCACGTACGACGGGCTTACGTCATATATCACCAGAATGATTGACAATTGGGAGGACCAGTTATTTTGATGATCCACCCGGAAGAAGAAAATCCTCTACTATACCTTTAATATATTTGTGTGTGTGTGTGTGTGTGCGTGTCCGTGTCCGTGTCCGTGTGCGTGTGCGTGTGCGTGTGCGTGTGTGTGTGCGTGTGCGTGTGTGTGTGTGTGTGTGTGTGTGTGTGTGTGTGTGTGTGTGTGTGTGTGTATGTGTGTGTGTGTGTCTAAAAATAGATCCTTTTTTAAGTGAAGAATGAACCTTCCAATCCCACCTGATCCCAGGTCATAAAAATCAACAGATTTGCTGGAAACATAGTTTTCATCTCCCAGCAGAAACATGATGTTTGCTCTCCAGCTCTTATCAGTGTATTTTCCGGCCAAACTGTGGTGATGAATTGCATCTGCACTTTGTTCTAGCCACACTCACTCGTCGTCACGTTCTCCCTAACGGAGTGGCGCAGACACATTATCAAATGGCAGCTATAGGCTGCTGTTATTTAAAGGTTGTCATGTAATTACTGCTCGGCGGCTGCCCTCATCCCAGGCCCTCCACGCTCTCAGGCTGCATTCAGGGTCAACATGAGAAAGTGGCGGCTGATTTTAACGGCCGCTCTCGGCCCACTATCACACAGAAGCTAATGGGTTTTATGGAAGAGACCTCAATACTGCAAAACAGCCAGAAAGCTTCAAAGAGTTCTCCGGCTAATGCACTCATCTGCAGGAAAATGGTAACGTGCAATTATTGATGCCAAAATGGCACCTCCATCCACGTCCATTTGTGGTTCACATCACAGGGAGGATAACATCTATGTTTTGTAATTAGTATAATTAGCATTTCTCCTTGGCAGGTTGCACCGCGTTGTGTTCAAAGTCGAGCTGACGTGTTGGTAATGATAACGGTGACGGATTCATCCCCTTGATGTTTCATCAATCACACAGTGAGAATTTCAAAAAAACAAATGTCCTTCCAAAACTGAGTTTGTATTCAGACGAAAACAAGTCCTCGCCTGCCAGAAATCTACATTTTAACACATTATTTGTATGCAACGTCGCGCTTCCATCGCATACGTGAGCGAATACACTCTATTTAATAATGTTTACAGTGAGCCATTTTGGAAATTAGCATACAAGAACATACTGTGCTTCGACACTTTCTCTGGACGGGGAAACATAGAGATACCCATCAAGCTATGTCGTTCCTTAAACAGCCTCTGCACATAATAAAGTCTGTCTGCAAACTCTTCACAACAAACAACCTCAACCCTCCAGGAAGAGAGTTACACTACTTTTAATTGTTCTTTTGTAGGTTTTGCTCAGTCAGCAGAGAGTTGAAGGAACGTTTTATGCTGAGCGATTTGACAGAATCAAGACTAACCCAAGAATATACTTTTTAGAGGAATTAAAATGCATCTGAATCATATATATATATATATAGTACAGACCAAAAGTTTGGACACACCTTCTCATTCAAAGAGTTTTTTTTATTTTCATGACTACGAAAATTGTAGATTCACACTGAAGGCATCAAAACTATGAATTAACAGATGTGGAATTATATACTTAACAAAAAAGTGTGAAACAACTGAAAATATGTCTTACATTCTAGGTTCTTCAAAGTAGCCACTTTTGCTGTGATCACTGCTTCGCACACTCTGCATTCTCTTGATGAGCTTCAAGAGGTCGTCACCTGAAACGGTCTACCAACAGTCTTGAAGGAGTTCCCAGAGATTCTTAGCACTTGTTGGCCCTTTTGCCTTCACTCTGCGGTCCAGCTCAGCCCAAACCATCTCATTGGGTTCAGGTCTGGTCCAGCTCGCCCCAAACATCTGGATTGGGTTCAGGTCTGGTGACTGTGGAGGCCAGGTCATCTAGCGCAGCACCCCATCACCCTCCTTCTTGGTCAAATAGCCCTGACACAGCCTGGAGGTGTTTGAGGTCATTGTCCTGTTGAAAAATAAATGATGGTCCAACTAAACGCAAACCGGATGGAATAGCATGCCGCTGCAAGATGCTGTGGCGCCATGCTGGTTCAGTAGGCCTTCAATTTTGAATAAATCCCCAACAGTGTGACCAGCAAAGCCCCCCCACACCATCACACCTCCTCCTCCATGCTTCACGATGGGAACCAGGCATGTAGAGTCCACCGTTCACCTTTTCTTCCCAAGAAAGGGTCTTCCCTTTCTTGGGAAGGGTCTTCCAAGAAAGGAAGACCAAGATCTTCCATTCCTGGGGCGGTCCTCATGTGAGCCAGTTTCTTTGTAGCGCTTGATGGTTTTTGGCCACTTGTTTTTCTTTACTTAGCTGATTTTTTCTTGCCATAATACAAATTCTAACAGTCTATTCAGTGGGACTATCAGCTGTGTGTCCACCTGACTTCTGCACAACACAACTTATGGTCCCAACCCCATTTATAAGGCAAGAAATCCCACTTATTAAACCTGACAGGGCTCACCTGTGAAGTGAAAACCATTTCAGGTGACGACCTCTTGAAGCTCATCAAGAGAATGAAGAGTGTGCGAAGCAGTAATCAGAGCAAATGGTGGCTACTTTGAAGAAACTAGAATATAAGGCGTATTTTCAGTTGTTTTACACTTTTTTGTTAAGTACATATTTCCACATGTGTTAATTCATAGTTTTGATGCCTTCAGTGTGAATCTACAATGTCAATAGTCATGAAAAGAAAGGAAACTCATTGAATGAGAAGGTGTGTCTAAACTTTTGGTCTGTACTGTATATATGTATATATGTATTGATTATATATATATATATATATATATATATATATATATATATATATATATATATATATAATCAATGTGTCATTTCAAACCCTTGTCTCCAGATTTGGGAAATTTTGAACAATACAGATACCATAATGGTTCTTTCACATAAATTCAGTGTGTTTTCATGTTTGAATCTGTGACTGGTGCTGATGATTATTCTGACTTGAGCTCTGTCCTTGAACCGGTCGCCTTGATGGAGGCTGGCTGTGGCTGCAGGTCGCTGTGTGAAGTGAAACAGCAGCAGCAGCTCATTGCACAGGTGTGCCAGGTGTGCCAGGTAAACCAGGTGAGCCAGGCGAGCGGCAGCGGCGCTCAGACTCCAGCTGGTTGTCGACTTTGGGTTTTGTTGGCAGGCCATTAATTAGTAAAGTCATTTTTGACTTTGATTTTCAGTCTGAAATAAATGTCATCAAAGGGGAAACGGCTCGAAGCTTCATCCTTACAAACGTTTGATTTCCACTGATGATACATTCATTGCACCATTTTTTTTAAATAAATGATAGTTGCATAAACAAATTGTTTACTATAATCCAACACATTCACTCTTAGACACAATCAGTCAGCCAATCTGCCTTTAAATTAATTTTTTTTTTTAAATAACTGTTTACCTTTATGACCTTTTTTGGTGGTGGTATATAAATCAATTATATCTTTTTTGAAAAAAAATCTATTATGTGACAATTTGTCTTATTGCTGTAAATTTCCTTTGGGAGGGATAAAGTAGCCTCTCAAGTTCACTATTTGGAGAAGCATACATTTAATTTGACCAAACTTGTTGGGTAATGTTTAAAAATATGTGTACATTAATTTACACTTTGATTTTTAAAGTTTTGTGGTGACAATGTTTCTTACTTATTCCTTTCAAGAAATTTGAAGCAATAATTGATCTCATTTAAGGAACAGGAACTTTTTTGTCACTTGTCCCAGTCACATTCATTAAACTCGGTTTGATTGTTAATTCATCCATGTGTATGTCTGTTTATTGGTTTATTTTTTATCCAATATTTCTCTTAGGTAAAGTGTATCTGACTCATTTGACTGTGATTGCTGCTCCCCGCCCTGATGAGTTTCACTGGTGCCTGAGTGTGTGCTTGTCTGCGCCTGGTGACTGTGCTTTATAGTGGCCATCTTCTTGTGTTCTGCTTTCTTTTGGGAATTTGGTCTTTGGATGTGTGTTTGATAAAGAAAAAAATATATGCTGGTGTCTAGCATCTTGAGTCCACCTGCTAGCAAACCATGACATGGATCTGCTAAAAGCAGCTAAAACCAACAAAAATATGGACAACTGCTAAAAGCAACTAAAATGGCTGAATTCATTTAAAGTATCTGAAGAAACAAAGTGATCAGCTTGGAACAGGGGAAAAAAATGAACAAAAATAAATGTTTGAAAAAATCCCAAACAATAAAACTAGCTGGTGAAAAAAATCAGCAGAAAGGTCAAGCTGTTAAAGGACCCATATTATACTAAATCGACTTTTCTGTGCTTTAAACATCATAAACGTGCTATTTGGGGTTCATATAATCCCCAAAGTGTTTTTTTCATTGATTCCCTCCAGCTTGAGTTCACAGTGATCTTTCTCTGTTCTAACTGGTGGGGGAGCTCAACACCTTGATTCTATTTGATGAAGCTGCACCACCTTGCTGACGTCACAGAGCTGGAGAAGCCCCGCCTCCAGGAAGATTGACATGAGGAGAAACCAAAACAAGACACGCCCACCAATGTGCCAAGGAGCCTCTTCTCTGCTCTCTCAGTCTCTGCTGCTTCACATTGAACTGCTGTTTTTGTTGTTCCACATCTGTTTTCACCTTCATGTCCACTGGAGAAAATGTGTTTTCACCTTCATGTCCACTGGAGAAAATGTGTTTTCACCATCATGTCCACTGGAGAAAATGTGTTTTCACCATCATGTCCACTGGAGAAAATGTGTTTTCACCTTCATGTCCACTGGAGAAAATGTGTTTTCACCTTCATGTCCACTGGAGAAAATGTGTTTTCACCTTCATGTCCACTGGAGAAAATGTGTTTTCACCTTCATGTCCACTGGAGAAAAAGTGTTTTCACCTTCATGTCCACTGGAGAAAATGTGTTTTCACCTTCATGTCCACTGGAGAAAATGTGTTTTCACCTTCATGTCCACTGGAGAAAATGTCTTTTCACCTTCATGTCCACTGGAGAAAATGTGTTTTCAGGTACCAGTATGGTTCCTCACTATTTGTCTTGCTGAAACAAGAAGCACAGCGACGAATGTGGCTGGACTTTTTTTCTTTTCCACAAAGAACGTGTTTGTTTTTGAGCGACACTTCAGCAAAGAAGCTTCCAGAACTACGGTTCTTTGAAACTGGACTTACTCAGAAGCTCATCTTGAAACCTGCTGCTATTCCCACAATAAAAGACTAACGAGGGCCGAGATTTGTAAGTACATTACTACCAACCAGCGTGAGCTGCTGGCTACGTCACTAGCTATAATTTCAAACATTGTGAAAACAGTAAAAGTAGAAAAACTGCTAATATATGTACACACACAAACAAAAGACCAAAACATGTTTTTACAGTTCTATTTTGTAGTTGTGAGATGACATGAATACAATATATCATCTTTGTATTTATTGCAAAATGAATAGATTTCACTTTCATAGTGCTTTACATTGTTAATCACATTCACCCATTCACAGTTTGGGGTTCGGTCTCTTTGTCCAGGATAATTCTACCTGTGGACTGGAGGAGAGGGAGAATCAAACTTGTAATATTCTGATTGAGGGACGAAATCCCCACCAAATGAGCCACATGATCATTTAGATGCTTAACCATGTTCTGTGGCTTCAGGCCAACGTTATTTGGAGGAAAGTGACGAAAATGGCTTAAATGGTCATGAAGGCGGCCGACTCCTGACCTCGACGTATCTGTCCATCCATCTGCTCGTGTTACTACCCATCCATGTGTTCATCCATCTCACCCTGAGACGGATTCCAGTGGTTGGAGCCAATCGCAGCTCACTTTATGACAAAGGCACCCTGCACCAGGGAACAACTGGAGTTTACCATACAGTAACAGACCATCACTCTTTAGTGAGCTTAATCAGATTACGCAAAAGTTGTGCTCAATGTGTGGATACTTGGTAATATAACCTCGTTCATTTGGCAGCAGCTCATTTTGTTCAAAAGGCAGGGTTAACAAGCAATTTCAGAACGCCAACTGTGATCCATTCTCCTTAATGACTGATATAGCGGGCTGTTCTCTGAGCCATGCTTGATTTTCTCTCTTGCATTTTTTTTTTTTTTGTTTGTGTGGAAAAAAAATGCAAAATTGCTGGAGTCAATATTGTAACTGAGCAGTTCGTGGGAGGGGGGACATTTAGTTGAGTAGTTCAGAAGAAGCTGTGATGATTTGTGGGAACATCTTTTCTTTCTGCTTCTTCCTGCGGGGCTAGAAAACATTAGCGTGTCAGCGTACGTTAACTCCTTCTGCCTCCTGCTAATGTTTCAGAACTGGGAGGGAAATTGACTTTCTAATGTGAGCTTTTACAATGCCACAAGTATGAATGAATGTTTCTTCATTACGAAGCTAAGGCCTCCTTGGTATACATTATGTAAACCAGCACTCAATACACCTCAGGTGTGCACTTAATTCTGCTCTCCTCCAACCTCACCAATCGCGTCATTAAAACTCCATTATGCATAATAAAGGAAGGACTCAGGATTGCTGAGAGCCAAAATATATGGCACACTCCTCTAAAGTGCTGGTGGGAGAAAAAAAGGGACAAATTCTGATTGTAATTGTTTGAAATGAAAATAAAGGAAACAATGCAAATGACAGAAGTACCTGTTTCTACTGTGGGACTCTGTAAACATGAAGTGATGAGCCGACAAGATGAAACATGTATGTCGAAGTCAGAGGGGACATTTTCTGGCTTCATGGGGGGATTGATTGATTTGGATTAGTTTCTGTCCGGAAAACACAAACATGGATGGAGGCTGATTATAAAGTGTGGACAGTTTGGACGCTACAATCATAGACGGTAACAAACCCGGTCATCCTGAGAGGATTCTGAGCCTCTATTGGGGACTTCTGCTCAGGCAGGGAGATACAGATTCCTGGCAATGAAGGGTCGGTCCCACTTCAGTCGCGTTTATGTTCAAATTGGAATATTTTACCATTGGATCAAAACATGGACTTTTTATTTTTGAGGCATTCAGTCAAACTTTGAGAGCAGAGCCTGCTTTATGTGACAATCATGCTTAGAGACACTGACTATGGAATTTTTGGAAACTACTCCAACTCCATATCGCTGTACATGGGAGGGAAATGCTACTTTTCTGAAATGCTGCTTCTTGTCACCCCAGCCATAGTGAAAAATGGATCTGCACATGCTCAGTAGACACAATCAGAACAACGTTTCTTCAGTGGTGTCATGGGTCCCAGTCCATATTCTCCTGGACTTGGAAGTTTAATTTTGACAGTCACCGTAAGAACAATCCTACTAAGTGGTCTGTCCACTAGAATGTCCGTGTTCTACCATTGTTAATGTTTAGAGCCCGTTGGTCTCTGCTGCATGTGTGTGTGTGTGTGTGTGTGTGTGTGTGTGTGTGTGTGTGTGTGTGTGTGTGTGTGTGTGTGTGTGTGTGTGTGTGTGTGTGTGTGTGTGTGTGTGCTTCCAGCGCTAAAACCAACAACAGCACCAACTAGTTGGCTTGCATGCCAATTACATAATTCTCATAATTTCTGCTATTTTTGTGTAAACGAATATCAGGCCACGTTTTGTCAAAAAGCCTAAAGTTGTGGTCAGGGCCAGACAATGTCTCTGTACCAGAATTTTCCCCATTGTTTTTGAAAAAGTTCATCATGCAGCAGAGTTGGCAAACACATATTCAAGAGATGCACAGACCTTAATGCATAATAGAGTTTATTCTCACACATATATAAATCTGAGTCAGATCATGATACAGACTGACTAATGTGCTCTTTTCCTCTTTTACATGTATCTTGACATTCCATACATGGTGAGATGTCTCTTGACTCATCTTCAAAATGAAAGCATTTAGACTGTCTGTAAATAACCACAAGTTTTAAGGTAAGATGTTAACTTGAGTCAGCTTTCAATCCCTTACCGATGCGTTTCTTCTCCACCTGTCTCCTGCAAGTCTATTTTGAAAGTCAAGCCATTCTGTGTGTGAAATACGTCTAACTCCATCTGGAAGCACAAGACAAAAGCAGTACATGTGTATACAGTGTATCAATTCTATGTGTAATACTGTATAATACATGTTTCTTCCTCAATTATTATGTAATTCTGTTAAAACATATAAACAGTTTACACATACCCAGGTACTTAAAAAACTGTGATATCTCTCTGTTTTCCTGCATTGACACCTAAACGCAGCTGCGACTCACCACAAACGATGATTCCTCAAAACTCTGGCCTCAGTGGAGATTTAGAAAAACTGTGTGTCTATTTGCATCTAAAGGGGGCATGGTGGAGATTTCCCTCACAGTTAGTGACGCCATGTTTTTTTCCATGATTCTGATTCGCTACCATGGTTTTATGCTCTGAACCTGGTGGATATGTGGGTCTGTTTCAATTAAGTTTTGTATTTGTATTTTGTAAATGTAGAGGGGAAATATCAGATTTTGTTAAACCCTGGGTATGTAAGCGGAATGTAAACAGTATAAAAATGCTGTAGTGTAAATGAGAAACATTTATGAAACAAAAACAAAGTATAAATGGGGTCTATGTGAACTGTTGGTATCGTTACTGTGCTGTCCTCTGCACATGTTTGTAAAACCTTAACAGCCAGATAGAGAAGCTCTGTGACATTACACATTAACGTAACTCTTGGTGTACTTGTGTGTTGATGTGTCAAGGAAATATGAAACTGTATAATCCTGCTTCTCAGTGTAAATATGAATCCTGTTTTGGATTTTCACTGGTGGGAAATAAAAGCTTCTCTGGTTTCAGGCTTGTGTGTATCTCTACCGAAATGGACAAACAACAAAGCTCTCTTGTGGAGCTCCACTAAAGACTCAGAATTTCTTTATTGTCATTGTAACAAGTTACAATGAAAGATCTCCCATCAGTCTGCTTGAAAATCATGTTACTGTCTAGATAGAGCTGCTCAGGCTGGTTTAATCTGAAAATCATGTTACTGTCTAGATAGAGCTGCTCAGGCTGGTTTAATCTGAAAATCATGTTACTGTCTAGATTGAGCTGTTTAGGCTGGTTTGATCTAGAAAATCATGTTACTGTCGAGATAGAGCTGCTCAGGCTGGTTTAATCTCATGACAGTTGTAAAATATTTGGATCAGTGTAATAACTGTAAATGTTGCAGTTCTTTGTCCATCAGACTGTAATACTCTGTGTGTTGCCCTGTGGATGTAAATGAAAGGTAGAAGGAGTGTCATTGCATAGCATCACATGTTAGTCATCTATATCAGATGGACAGAACATGATGTATGTTCATGTCAATGCACAGTCTCAACAATGCTCCAAGGTTGCTACATAAACCCTTTTACCTGTTGCAACAATTCTCTAGTTGTATTCATCTTCTCACATCATTTTGCTCTATTTTACTCTATTTTTCTTCTTCTGTCTGTTTTAAACATTGACTGCTCAACAATATGTGCAACTTCACCACCATACACTGTGTGCATATGGCACAATTTATTCCCACATTTTCTGTTCGGCCCGGAGCAGTGAGCAGCCGCTGAGGTGTTCTTGGGGAAGGATTTCCAGGTGACGCATTGGAGCAGCTACAGCTGTGACCTGTCAGCAGAGTGATTCAAATCCTGAGCCTTTAGAAAAGTTCCACCTTGGAAACTGTTTTTCAAAAAGTTACATTTTCATTGGCTCTGAGCATTTCTTTTCTGAGTTTTGCTTGTGAAAACAAGCAAAGTTTTCCAATTTCACTTGAAAACGCTGTGTAAATGGAGCCTAACAGTGACAGCAAGTCAGTTCAAGGGCTCATATTCTGCAAAATTCCCTTTCTAAAGGTTTCCCAGCAGTACTAATCGTCTCCATACTTGTAACGACGCCCCAGAAGTGAAGAAAGTGTGTCCTCTCTCTCCCTGGCTTGTTTCAGTTTTTAAAAAGTGTATTGCTCCAACCAGCCAATCAGAAATCATGATATATAAAGTGTCATCGGGGGTTCAGCCAATCACAAGGAAGGTAGTTCCTCCCCTTTGACTCCTCCCACAATCAGGCAGCTCTGCTCTGGCACATGGCACCACGAGAGGAAGTACTTCCTCCTCTTCCAAAGATGAGCATGTGTGGGCGGAGCCAGTCCAGCTCACTCAGACACAGCAGATTCTGAATGCAGCTCCTATGATCCATTATTCTAATGGAGGAAAATCAAGGAGCTGGAAACCTTGAATAAAAATGCTTTTGGACCAACAACACCATGCAGAAGGGTTGAAAAGGAGAATGGAAAACATTACATTATTATTATTATTATTATTATTATTATTATTATTATTATTATTATTATTATTATTAATAATAATAATAATAATAATAATAATAATAATAATAATAATAATAATATTGCATTGTATTTTTATTGCACTTTACATGAGTAAATCTCAAAGTGTATTGTAATGTAATCAACCTAAATTAAGCAGCTTAGGCAAGAACGAACATGTGGAATTGGCCTATTATTACAATTTCGCCATAATTTCCACTGATAAGTCCAGAAGAAAGTCTCCTGTAAGGCCTCAGGATGGACGACTTTTTCTGTTGAGCCACACTTCAATCTGTTTACTGGGTCACATGTGTTGAGCTGGATATCTGCACTGATCAAGGTCCTTGCATTTCTCAGCTCTACAGTGTGTCCAATTAAGAGAAATTGTCCTGAACATGTAGGAGGAGGAGGAGGAGGAGGAGGAGGAGGAGGAGGAGGAAGATTTCAATAACTGGTTGAGAGATGGTTTGAGATTTCACTGATTGATTGCTTTCAATGCAACACAATGACACACACATTAAGGCTCGTCTCATTCAGTCCAAACTCATCTCCTGCCCATCAAACCTTTTACGAGCTGCCGGGAGGCGCAGTGACGGCGAGGTCTGCCCCACCGTATTGCAGGGGGGGGTGTTACGGGATGAAATGGGACGTCCTTCACTTCCTTTTCTTTCTAAAGCCAAAGCGACGGAGAAATAAATAATGCTTCAAGTGCTCCAAGTCCGCTCGGAAAACATGACTTCCTGTATCACCGGGCGTGACAGACATGACAGGCGGAGCAGTTTAGCTGACACTCAGCCGTCCTTTCTGTCATGTCCGAAGTGAAATGGAGTTGGGGGGGGTTGGTGGGTGGGGATGGGGTCAGGCGTCCTGACAGCCGCCGTCCAAGCCGAAAGTCACCTTACCAGCCACCTCGCTGAAACTTCCTGACATCACTTCCTCGTGCCACCGTGACCACGACACCCACAGACGTCGCCGTCAGAGATCTATAGACAGCCGCTGTCACAGAAGGAGGGGAGGAGGGGAGGAGGGGAGGAGGGGAGGAGGGGACACATGAAGGGAGACAGAGTCAATTAAAACTAATAGGGAACAAGGGAGTGCTGGGGTCAAGCAGGACGCAGAGTGAAAGATACTGTGCTTGTATCTTTTGTGAGGACCAATTAGAGTTCTGGAGCAACAGACACTTTGTCGGCTCCTCACTTCTTGTGTCGGGGCTGCGACTTCCTCAGCTCGGGATCAGATGCAGGTTAAACATACACGTCTTCCACACAGTCCAGCTCCATCTTTATTTTCCTTTAACTCTGGAGGGGCAGCTGCTCTTCGCTGTTATACAGCACCTTCGTCCCTCAGCTCCTGTCTATATGTTGTTAACATATGTGTTTTTGACATATTACACCTTTTTCTGCATATTTCAGTTTATGTATATTTGCACCAATCACAAGACATATTAGTCATTAACTTTTTCTAAACTTATTTTATATTTAGATGTATCCCTGACAATGTTGTGTGTGTTTTGGGAAGGCTTTTTTTCAAACTAGATTTTGGCAAATTCTATCCAGATTTGTGACGTATTAAAGACCCACAACAAAACAGAAGATGTTCAGACGTTTGAGAAACACAATAAGTAGCTTTATTGGACTTTCAAAATTCCCAGATATGAATTTCATATCTGGGATATGAAATCCATATCTGTGAAGTACAGAAAATAATATAATGATAAAATAATATATATAAAATTAATTTCAGGCATTTGACATTTCAAACACGCGTGCAATCACTCGACTTTATATTCCACACACATACATATATATTTTGAGATATGAAATATGTTGATTTGTAAACTCCTTATGGACAAAATAGATATATTAATTAATATTTTATAAATAAATATCCAGTCATTATAGATACGTTATATTTGAGAATACACACACATGCTTACAAACATGCAAACACTCATCCTATATCTTTTTTTTGATTCAGAACATGACCATAAAGAATCTGTAAGGCGAGATACAGCAGTACACCTTCAGAAGTGGATTGGAGCCTTGGATGGCAGGCGGTCATAATGTTACGGCCGTTCGGGGTTCACAACTACAGAGTACTGAAACTTCCGTCACTAATGTGGAGAGGATC